>NC_091440.1:22332098-22659427 GCF_964237555.1 Oryctolagus cuniculus | reverse complement strand
TCCATCTGTGCCTATGTATGCTGCACTTCCAAGAATACATATGATCTCTTCTGTAACTTTGAAACTCTTAACTTAATGTCAAATCTATTAGTAACTAGTTCTATTTTCCACGGTGAATTATTTTTTTGTCTATGATACAATATGTAGCTGAAAGTTTTTTTTTAACATATGAATATAGAGTTGCTCCAATACCATTAATCGAAAAGAATACCGTTTCTCCAATGCATTACCACATCATCTTTGTTATAAACTCAATTGTTCACATGTATGTCTATTTCTTCATGTTCTTTCAGTCTAATGACCCAGGTTCTTTTGACTAAAGCATTATGCTGCCTTGCTTACTATAGATTTAATGTAAAAATAGAACTAAGATACTGAGAAAGCTCCAAATGTGTTTTCCTTTTTAGAAGCTGTTTTGGCTAATCAGTTGCTTGATGTTTTCACCAAGTGTATCTTAGAATCACTTAATTTATAATTACTAATAAACTTGCTGGAATTCTGTTTAAGATTTTATTGTGTTTTCAGACTAGTTGAAGAACTTTGACATTGTCTTCCAACACACAACCAAAAACATTACTCTATTTATTTCATCTAGACTCATTTAATTTCTCACATTAGTGGTATTTAACTTTTAGATAACACCTTTTGCATATTTTGTGATAACTTTCTCTATTTCATAATTTTAATATTATTTAAATGCTCTTTCACTCTGCTTCATTCTTCCTCCCGTCTGTCTGTTCCTTTTGATTCCTTCCTTCCTTTCTTCCTTTCTTCCTTCCTTCCTTCCTTCCTTCCTTCCTTCCTTCCTTCCTTCCTTTCTCTCTCTCTCTCTCTCTTTTTCTCTTTCGTTCATTTGTTCGTTCTTCTTAAGAGTCAAGGAGGCAAGAAAGAGAAAGAGCAAACAACAGAGATAGACAAATAGAGAGAGAGAGAGAGAGAGAGAGTTCCCTGCCATATGTGGTTTCATTCCCTGGATGGTGGATTTTGCTAAGGCCTGCCTTTGGGTTTTTTTTGGTTTGCATGTTTTAATATCTTTATTTTTATTTTAATTACTTTTTAATAGATTCAATGTGATTGTAGACAAAATTCTAAGAAGATAATGACATTCCCTTTCACCCTTCACCTCTCTCACTCCCACTTTTTTCTTCTCCCTTTCATTCTATTTCTTTTTATTTTTTGAGATAGCATATTTTAAATTTACATTACAGTAAAAAGACAATACTTCAATGAATAAGAAGTTTAACAAGGAATAAAACGAAAAAAAAAACCTAGTTTAGTGGGAATATAGACAATTCTATAAGCAATAATTGAATGGAAAAAATGACCATTTCATCCATACATAGTAAATTGCAATGTAATCACAGCTCGTTAAAGCAATAGTAGTATAACATTCTTAACCACTGGTTTTACAAGATATCACTGAGCAACATAGTCCCACAAGCACGGCAGATGAACCAGGGGCTCAGGCACAAACTGAGCAGGCACTTCTCCGCCCCAACTTCAGTCTTCTACATCAACCCTCGGGGAGCACTGGCTACCCTGCTACTTGTTCTTCTCCAACCAGTTTGGAGAGTTTCTGGTAACAGAATCATGCGCATTCATGAGAATCTTTTGAGAACAGAAGGGCTATTACTCGTCAGCATAGAGGCCGGAGAAATGACTCAGATCTGCGTCCTCACATCAGGATGGGGTGTGGATTCAATAGAAGGAAAGATAATGTGCAAAAATGCCTGAAAAATTGAACTTCTACCAGAGGATCTTGGAATCAGGCAAGCATGGTAAGACAGATGTTTCATTCTGCATATCCATGCTTAACGGTTCTGGTGAACTTACGGTGTAGTGTTCCTCTGGATTCTTTTTATCCAGGAGTTAGATGGTCTTCTGCATCTGCCCAGATGGGATGCAAGCCAGTTCTCTGTTCTGTTCAGCCATGTCATAAAAATCAAGGTCTTCAAAAATTAGTATCAGGTTCGTTTTTAAAGTACAACATAAAGAAACATTCAAGGAAGGAGGGCAAAATGAAACAAAAGGCTTTTATTTTGGGATATACTTGAAAACCCTGCAAAATGACATTTTCAAATTAGCCTCCTTTGTGAGTGGTGTTTTATTTTTGTACTATCTAGCAGTATATGTTTTTATCTTAATGATGATTTTGATACATTTCTACTGATTATGATACATTTCTACTGATTATTATTTCTTATACATTTAAGCTTACTGTCTCATTAATTTTTGTTATAGTTGTTCTATTTGATTCGGAGTTTTTATCCTTTATTTCCTTGTTTTGTATTTGGTTTTGCCTCCGTTGAATTTTTCCACATGAAACCATTTTTCTACATGATGTGTTTAGTATTTAAAACTAATTTTTATATATTCTATTTATTATCCTAGAGTTGACAAAAGACATCTTGTATTTATTACAATACATCTACTACTTGTATTATACTATTTCACATAGCCTAAAAGGAAAAGTATTTCTTTCCAAAAGTTGTGATATTGGAATTATTTTTCAAATGAATTTTATTTTTTATTAAGCACATTACAGCAAAATTCAGGATAGGGAACATGTTGCCTGACTATTTTGTTATGCTTAAAATTTCCTCCAACAGGGGCTGGTGCTGTGGTGCAGCAGGTTAAAGCCACAGTCTGTAGCACTGGCATCCCATATAGACACCTTAGAGTCCAGGCTGATCCACTTCCAATCCAGTTTTCTGTTGATGTGCCTGGAAAAGCAGTGGAGGATGGCTCAAGGCCTTGAGCCCCTGCACCCACGTGGGAGGCCCAGAGGTAGCTCTTTGCCCTGGCTTTGGATTGGCTCAGCTCCAGCCATCGCTGCCATCTGGGGAGTGAACCAGAAGATGGAAGACCTCACTGTTTTTGCTGCTCTCTGTTACTCTTTCAAATAAATAAAATAAATCTTTTTAAAAATTTCCTCCAACAACCGAGGCTTAAACTCTAACATTCATTTTTCAAAAGCTACTTACAAGCTATTTTCAATGAAACTACAGTTTCCATGGGAACAGAATGAAGTACCCTCAACAAGGGATTTCAGAAGTGTGTTCCATTTCAATGACTAAAACATAGCACTCCTCTAATAATATAATCTAATTACTAGGTGCTAAGTTCAGTCATTTCTAACCATTATCCCAGAGTGAGTGGCATGAATCTCTAAATAGTGGCTAACTGGAAATGGGTAATTATAGATCACTTTTTGAAACTAGTTCAGTATAAAATGGCCATCTTAAATCCTACTGAAAACCACCAAGTATAGAATTCACACCTCAGTTGTTTATTTGAACAAAATATGGTTAAGGTACTATTCACTGCCCAGGAATGAATATGAAGCAATTCAAAACTCTGTGGAAGCTTAGATATACAAGTTCTGTTATTTTGTCATCACAATATTGGCTTTCAGGTTTAGAAGCCAAATCCCCTTGTTTACCAAAATACATACTTGTAATCCTCTATTGTGGTCAAATTATCAATGAAGGAGAAAGTCTTGACTAGACCCACTTCCATTTGACTGTTACCAAAGCCCAATATATAGGATGTTTTTACTTTCCCAGAATTCATTATTTATCACTGTGATTTCATTTTAATGAATCTTTTATATACTTTTCAATGAAAAATATTTTGAAAAGTTTATACACCCTACAAAATAGGTTTTATTCAGATTGGTAAAATAAAAGAAATAATTTATTTGCTAGCCATGTTTTAGAAATAGCAAGCTATGTCCATTCATTTGGCTTAATTATCTTGTTATTTAGTAGTTTTCTCCTTTATGTATTTGCTGAAAATATTTGGCATGGAATAAAGAAGCATATACATAAATATTTCTTGGCCAGAGAGAGTAAAAACTATATGTAAACCTCTCTTTCCATATTTTCAATATTGATGTCTGTGGGGAGCAGGGTCCGTCTCCCGCAACATGGCGGGGTGCCTGGGAGAGAAATAAGTACTGAAACTGTGAACTGAAACTAACTCTATGCATCTGATCTCCCATCATATGGTGCTGAGAGGGAGTAAACAAATCTTACACTGCTGCATCGTCAATTAGCTGATTCCCGATCCAACCTCTGATTGGAAGAGAGCGGCGTGCTCAGCACGGATTGGTGGGAGAGGACTATAAAAGGGAGTGAGAGACAACACGCATGGCCCCTGAGAGAGTCGGTGGGAGAGCTCAATGGTGCCGCTCCTCCGCAAAAGCTGGGGAGTGGCGGGGGTGCCGCTCCTCCGCGGAGGCGGGGAGCAGTGGGGGAGCGGCAGCAAATCCGGGAAGGACTGGTGTCTTCCTCAGCGAGTGGGGGAGCGACAGATGTCCTGTTTATTCTTATGCTGTATTTTGACTCAGTTACAGTGGCTCTGGATTCATGATTCAGTTCTGGCTCCCAAGTATTAGGAGTTAAAATGCACATGTTGCTATATATTCTAGGGATATGAAGGTTTAAATCAAGTTTAAAATGCTTATCATATATAAATGGTTGCAACATGCAAATGAGCACTGAAGGAGCAGATATTAGTTTTTAAAAAGATGTGTCAATGTTAAATATAATTGGCTTTTGAAATTCCTCTTCACCTCTCCAACTAAAGAGAATGTATTCTCTTTTCACTTTTCACATTCTTCTTAACAAAAGTTAATTGCTGACTCTGTGACTAATCAGACCTCAGTTTAAATCAACAGATCAATAATGCTTGCTTAAGAATTCTAAGGACTAACTGCGGGGAAATAGAATGGGAGACCTCAGTTAAGGAAAGAATTTTTGACCACCAAGCACAGTGCCAAAGGGAACACTGCCTCATCAGGAATTTACAACCACCATCTGTAAACATTTAAGTCTTAGATCAAGTCAAGCCACACATAGATCAGCTTTAGCCCGTCTCTGTCCAAAATCACCATCAACTGTCATAGACCCCAGAAAGGCCTAACAAGAATTTATGTCCTGAACTTTGAACCACCCTAGCTAAACACAAATGGAGTAGACATGAGAGAGTAAACTCTGGCCAAATGAGATATTCATAAGCAAAGCCAATGTCATCACTGATTTAAACCATCAAGTTTCAGAGTGAGTTTTCACAGTCTTATTGCAGGTATCAGCCATGATCCTTCTTGTAAAATCAGACAAAATACAGGAACTGAAGAAAAAGAAATGCATTGCCTCTGGTCATTTTCAATAAAAATTGTATCAGAATTCCTGATAAGTATAAGGAAAGAAAATAAATTTAAGAAGATGTTGTATTTCTTTATTTACAACATAATTGTATAGATAAAATATTTTGAGACCTACAAAAATGTTACTTAGACAAATAATTGAATTTAGATAAAATCATTTATAATAGCATCAAGACTCATAAAGTTCTTGAGGATAAACACAATACACATACCATTCTGAGATTAGAGGCCTAAAGAGCTATCATCGGAATGTCTACTTGAAAATATAGGAATTGTAAGGTGATAATTTTTTCCTAAGGTGAACTGTTGATGGAAGGCAATTCCACAAACACACCAGTGAGCTTTGGAAAAGCTTAAAACCAAATCTAACACTCATCTGAAAATACAAAGATCAACAAAAGAAAAACATTCTAAAAAGAAACAAAACTATATTTCACTATACACTTTAAAGATTAATTTAAAAATAGTCCCCCAAAGAAATGTACACATTGTAATCCCCATAAACAATATATTTTATCTCATTTTGAAAAAAAAATCTTTCAGAGATGATCAAACACAGGATAAATTAAGGTGATTTTTCTTCATTACATTTTTAGTAATGGAATGTCATAAGAAGAACCCCTAAAACAGTGAGGTAGAGAGAGATTTTATATATATATATATATATATATATATATATATATATATATGGAAATTAAGATAGTATCATGGCCACAGAGGCAGAGATTGGAGTGATGCAGTCAGAAGTTAAGGAATACTTGTAGCCATTTAAAGGTAAAGAGGTAAAGAACAGATAATCTCATCAAGACTCCAGAAGAAAATCATATTGTTTAATGGTTTTATTGTTTTAAATTACCAAAATTGTGGTAATTAATGATTTAATTTGTGGTGGTGATTAGTTTGTTAGAGTAGCCATGAGAGTACTATAATTATTATCTTCAAGTCAGTATGAAATTTGAATGCAGATAAATAGGTCAATGATTGGACTACAGAATCAAACATCTAGGCATGTTACTTTCCACGTATTAAATGACATAGTATTAACACACAAATTACATGCATCCTTCCATACATTTTAAGTCATCTCTAGATTATGTATACAACCTATATAATACTATGCCATGGATGTTGCTGCATTTAGGAAATAATGACTAGAGAATAAGTCTGTTTATGGATAGATGCATCTCAACCATGGTAGACTTAACTACATAGTTCAAGAAGATGACTTGAGACAGCTCCAACCATGAGTGCTGGACAAAGAAAGTATCTACAGACAACAGAAGGCTACAGCAGGGTCTGCCTGCATATTATGCCACCCAAGTAGAATCAAAAAAGTGCATAGTATGTAGCAAATTCGGGTTTTACTTTTTAGTACTTTCTGGAATTTTTCTTTCTAAATATTTGCAATCTGCAAGTGATTGATGGCAAAAAATATGGATGTGAAAGACTGATTATAAAATGGAAAATTATGAACATCAACTTCTATCTCAAACCATATATGAAATGTTAATTCATTATGAATCCTAGACCTACATTATAAATCTTTAGGAAAATATGAAATCCTGATACATTAATCCACTACTATGTACTCAAAATATTGTGCTAAGTGTAAATATACAGAAAAGAGCAATGAACTTATTTTGATATAAAAAGCAGCAGTGTAGTCTCTGATGTGGGGAGATGCAAATATTGGCAATTTTGCCTCTTCCAGTCTTGGATTCCTAACTTTAAATTTCCATATCTTAATAAAGTGTTAAATAGAATACATGCATGCAATTGTAGTTTCTGAATTGTTTCTGAATTCAGAAACAAATAATTTAGGATTTAGGATTATGACATTATTTTTACCACAGGTTTTTTTAACAAAGTGTGTATTATGTTAAATTCTTATGTTAATTTATTTTTCTTGAATCCATATGTAATTTTGCTGAAGTAACTTTTAAAAATCTATTCACATTATAAATTTTCCTTCCTTTCTTTTATTTTTTTTGTGTGTTGTAAATGTTTTCTCCTGCTCTGTAAGCTGCCTCTTCACTTTGTTGAGTGTTTCCTTTGCAGTGCAGATGCCTCTTAGCTTGATGTAACCCTATTTATCTATTTTTGCTTTCCATTACCTGTGCTTCTAGGGTCTTTTCCCAGAATACTTTTCATTGTAGAGATTGTTGACATCCTGGTTTAAAATATTGCTTGTTATTTAAGTTTTTTAATTGCTATTGTGAATTGTACTTATTTTATTAATTCTTCCTTGGCTGGGGCATTGTTTTTGTATACAGAAGGTATTAGTTTTTCTGAGTTGGTTTTATATACAGCGACTTTATCAAACCCTCTTAAGAGTTCCAATGGTGACTTGGTGGAGTCTTTTGGTTTCCCTACATATAGGATCATGACATCTGTAAACAGTGATAATTTGACTCACTTCTTTCCTATTTGTATTCTTTTGATTTCTTTTTCTTTCTTAATTGCTCTGGCTAAAAATTCCAGGAGTATAGGCCAGCCCCATGGCTCACTTTGCTAATCCTCCACCTGTGGTGCCAGCACCCTGGGTTCTAGTCCTGGTTGGGGCACCAGGTACTAGTCTCCTATTGCTCCTCTTCCAGTCCAGCTCTCTGCTGTGGCCCAGGAGGGCAGCGGAGGATGGCCTAAGTGTTTGGGTCCCTGCACCCATATGGGAGACCAGGAGGAAGTACCCGGCTCCTGGCTTCGGATCAGCGCAGCACCAGCTATAGCGGCCATTAGGGGCGTGAGCCAATGGAAGGAAAACCTTTCTCTCTGCCTCTTTCTCACTGTCTAACTCTGCCTGGCAAAAAAAAAAAAAAGAAAAAAAAAGAAAAAGAAATTCCAGGAATATAATGAATAGTAATAATAAATGCAGGCATACTTGTCTGGTTCCAGATCTTAGTGGAAATGCATCCAACTCTTCCTCATTAAATATGAAGCTGGCTGTGTGTTTGTCATGTATTATGCTGATTATGTTCAGGAATATTTCTTCTATACCCAATATGCTTAGGTTTTTATAATGAAAGTTTATTGTATTTCATCAAATACTTCCTGTGCAACTATTGAAATAATCATATTATTTAATTTGTTAACATGACATATTGCATTTACTGATATATGTCTGTTGAACTATTCCAGCATACCACAAATAAATCTCACTGTGTCTGGTTGAATTATTTTTCTGATGTGCTGTTTGATTCAGTTAGCGAATACTTTGATGAAAATTTTTGCATCTTAGTTCATCAGGATTATTTGTTGATAGTTCTCTTTCTTTGTTTTATGTTTTAGAATTAAGGTGATGCTGGCTTAACAGAAGGAGTTTGGGAGGATTTGCTCCCTTTCAATTTTTGTGAATAGCTTGGGAATAATTGGAATTAGTTCTTCCTTAAAAGTTTGGTAGAATTCAGCAGTAAAGCCATACAGTCCTGGGCCTTTCTTTGTTGAGAGGTCTTTGTTACTGATTCAATCTCTGTCTTAGTTTGCTGGCATATAGATATTTGCAATAATTCCCGAGAATTCTTTTTATTTCTGCATTATCCATTGTATTGTAATATCTCCTTTTCCATATATGATTTTACTGATTTGGATCTTCTCCCTTTTGTTTTTTTGGATAATTGGGTCAATGATGTGTAAATTTTGTTTATTTCTTCTCTATTTTTAATTATTTCTTTTCTCTCACTGATTTTGGCTTGTCTTTTTCTTGTTTCTCTAGATTCTTGAGGTGTATTTTTAGATCATTTATTTGATGCCTTTCCAATTTCTTGATGTAGACATCAATTGTCATATACTTTCCTTGTAACACTGCTTTCACTGTATTCCATAAGTCTGGAGATCCAAGACAGCTGAACAGGGAAAAGACATGGTGATTCTTACCACAGGAATAGAACAGAAGAAATGGAGAGGAATAGCATTCTCACGGACAGTTTGAAATTAGCTTTTAGTGGAAATTCTACAAAAAGAAGAGATGGCTATGGAGCAGCAAGGACATTACAATTTTGGTAAAGTCAATAGGAAACTGTAAGCCAATGGCTGCATGTTCTTGGTGCAAGGCATTGGGCACCCGACAAGGAGACCACATCTCCTTAATAAGGCCAGGAGAAGCTGCTGCAGCTAGCACAACTAGGGGATTTTATCAGAGGGATATATTCACAGTCCCTACTAACTTTGAATGTAGGTTTGGCAGGCAGCAGGACACCCAATTTTGCCTGTGAATTGCTCCCCTCCTCTCACTCTATCAGAGCACCTGGACTAGACTTTCCAAAGTAGAGCACCAAACAACCCCTATCAGGCAGCTGGCTCTGGAAATACCAGAGCAGAGATCTTTTTACGGATAGGGGAGGCTTGTGGGGCCGAGAGTGGATACCTTGCTCATTGTGACTGTGGGAGACCTGTCACTGTGGGAATTCTGTGAATATACAATAGGGCATGCAATAGGATGTGGGCAATCAGTATCTGCTTTCAGAGGTTCAGAGTTCTGTGCTTCCATTGAGAAGCATGTAGTGCAGTTTTTGCACCTGTGCGAGGGACCTAGGAACTGTGGGCTTACCCTGGGTGGTTGGTTCATCCGTGCAGACAGGGTAATCATGTCAGGGGCTGAGATCATACGTTACTACCTGCTGATGATAGAGGAGATTCACCACACCCGACTTATGTGTCTCCCTGAACTCCTGCTCCACCATTGGGCACTGGACAAAACACATTGGCCCCATCCAGAATACACTTCTGGATAGGGTAGGCATTGAAGGAGCAGAAATTCCACTAAGCCACAAAGTCATATTTCAAAAATAAAAGCCGTCAGAGAGGAAAACCAACAAGTGTTTCCACAAATGACTAAAAATACATGTAGAAATACAATAAATAAGAACAAGAAGATAATGCTACTCCACAAAAGCAACACAAAACAGTGCAATATTAGAACATGAGGATAAATAGACTGATGATATGTCTGAAAAGGAATCCAGAAAAATAATCGTAACATTATTCAAAAACACATCTAAACAAATATGTGAGCTAAAGAAATTCATGCATCACATGGATGAAAAATTCTCCTGGGAGATAGAGACATTGAACAGGAATCAAACTGATATTGGAAATGAAGAATTCAGAGGCTAGTACCATGGCATAGCAGGTTAAGCCACAGTCTAAAGCACCAGCATCCCATCTGGGCATCATTTCAAGTCCTGACTGCTCTGGTTCTGATCTTGCTCCCTGGTAATGTTCCTGGGAAATCAATGGAAGATGGCCTAAGCACATGGGCCCCTGTACCCACGTGGGAGAACCAAATGAAGCATCAGACTCCTGGCTTCATTCTGGCTCAGCCCAAGCCATTGTGGACATTTGGGACTCAACCAGAAGATGGAAGCTCTCTCTCTTTTTCTTCCTCTCTCGATAATTCTGAAATTCAAATAAATTAATATATCTTTAAAAAAGAACTTTATAAATCAACAGTCTTTGTATACACAGGCAATACCACAGCTGAGAAAGAACTGTTAAGATCAATCTCATTCACAATAGCCACAAAAACAATCAAATACCTTGGAATAAACTTAACTAAGGATGTTAAAGATCTCTACGATGAGAATTACAAAATCTTAAAGAAAGAAATAGAAGAGGATACCAAGAAATGGAAAAATCTTCCATGCTCAGGGATTGGAAGAATCAACTTCATCAAAATGTCCATTCTCCCAAAAGCTATTTATAAATTCAATGTGATACCAATCAAGATACCAAAGACATTCTTCACAGATCTAGAAAAAATGATGCTGAAATTCATATGGAGATACAAGAGACCTTGAATGGCGAAAGCAATCTTGTACAACAAAAACAAAGCTGGAGGCATCACAATATCAGATTTCAGGACATACTACAGGGCAGTTGTAATCAAAACAGCATGGTACTGGTACAGAAACAGATGGATAGACCAATGGAACAGAATAGAAACACCAGAAATCAATCCAAACATCTACAGCCAACTTATATTTGATCAAGGATCTAAAAACAATTCCTGGAGCCAGGACAGTCTATTCAAATAATGGTGCTGGGAAAACTGGATTTCCATGTGCAGAAGCATGAAGCAAGACCCCTACCTTTCACCTTACATAAAAATCCACTCAACATAGATTAAAGACTTAAATCTATGATCTGACACCATCAAATTATTAGAGAGCATTGGAAAAACCCTGCAAGATATAGGTACCGGCAATGACTTCTTGGAAAACACCCCAGAAGCACAGGCAGTCAAAGCCAAAATTAACATTTGGGATTGCATCAAATTGAGAAGTTTCTGTACTGCAAAAGAAACAGTCAGGAAAGTGAAGAGACAACCGACAGAATGGGAAAATATATTTGCAAACTATGCAACAGATAAAGGGTTGATAACAAGAATCTACAAAGAAATCAAGAAACTCCACAAGATCAAAACAAACAACCCATTTAAGAGATGGGCCAAGGACTTCAATAGACATTTTACAAAAGAGGAAATCCAAATGGCCAACAAGCACATGAAAAAATGTTCAAGATCACTAGCAATCAGGGAAATGCAAATCAAAACCACAATGAGGTTCCACCTCACCCCAGTTAGAATGGCTCACATTCAGAAATCTACCAACAATAGATGCTGGAGAGGATGTGGGGAAAAAGGGACACTAACCCACCGTTGGTGGGAATGCAAACTGGTGAAGCCACTATGGAAGTCAGTCTGGAGATTCCTCAGAAACCTGAATATAACCCTACCATCCAACACAGCCATCCCACTCCTTGGAATTTACCCAAAGGAATTTCAATTGGCAAACAAAAAAGCGGTCTGCACCCTAATGTTTATTGCAGCTCAATTCACAATAGCTAAGACCTGGAACCAACCCAAATGCCCATCAACAGTAGACTGGATAAAGAAATTATGGGACATGTACTCTATAGAATACTATACAGCAGTCGAAAACAACGAAACCCAATCATTTGCAACAAGATGGAGGAACTTGGAAAACATCATGCTGAGTGAATTAAGCCATTCCCAAAGGGACAAATATCATGTGTTCTCCCTGATTGGCGACAACTAACTGAGCACCAAAGGGGAAACTTGTTGAAGTGAAATGGACACTATGAGAAACAGTGACTTGATCAGCTCTTGTCCTGATGGTTGATGTAGAATGTAATACTTTATCCATTTTAGTATTTTTTGTTGTTGTTCTAGTACCATTGGTTGGACTCTGTAATTAACACACAATTATTCTTAGGTGTTTAAATTTTAACTGAAAAGTGATCCCTGTTAGGAATTTGGAAAATATTCTGTTGAGTGAAATAAGCCAATCCCACAGGGACAAATACCACTTGTTCTCCTTGATAGGTGACAACTAACTGAGCACCAAAAGGAAACCTGTTAAAGTGAAATGAACACTATGAGAAACAGTGACTTGATCAGCCCTCACCCTGACTGTTGATGAGCAGCTTAATATGTTATCCCTCTTAGTATTTTTTTTTGTTTGTACTACTTAATACTTTTGGTTGAATACTGTAATCAATACACAATTCTTCTTAAGTGCTGAAACTTAACTGAAAAGTGATCACTGTTAAATATAAGAGTGGGAATAAGACAGGGAAGAGATGTGCAATTTGGGACATGTTCAAGCTGACTTACCTCAAACAGTAGAGTTAGAAACATACCAGGGGATTCCAATTCAATCCCATCGAGGTGGCATGTACCAATGCCATCTCACTAGTCCCAGTGATCAATTTCTGTTCACAATTGATCATAATGATAGGACTAAGAACCAAAGGGATCACATAAACAAGAATAGTGTCTGCAAATACTAGCTGATAGAATCAAAAAGGGAGAGAATGATCCAACATGGGAAGTGAGATACACAGCAGACCCATAGAATGGCAAATGTCCTAACAGGTGATAGAGGCATTAGATAAAGCTAAAGAAATTGAAAACTTACTTAAGTCACTTCACTTATACAAATCCCTTACAAGAATGTTCACAGAGGAGCATTAAGAAAGATATAGTGGACAGAACCATTCTTTGCCCTTCTGAAATTTATTTGTTAAATCTCTAGACACCAGAATAACAGTATTTGGAGGTAGAACCTATGTGGAAATAATTAAGGTTAAATACAGTCATACGATTAGGATCCTGATCTGATACAATTAGTGTCCTAATAAGAAGAAAAACCCTAAAGATTTCTCCCCACTCTTCATGCACTGAACAAAGTTACATTTGGTCTCTCTGTTCTGTTTCACTGTCTTGTATATCTGTCTTTGTTCTAGATCACTCTGCTTTAGTAATTAGAGATTTATAATGTATTTTTAAATCAGGAAGTATGATTCCTGCAGCTTATTTTTTCTCAAGACTGCTAAATAAAGGAGATATTATTCTCTACATATTCAGTCATGAAACAGATAACATAAAATTATAAATCTTGACAAATTAAATTATTCTGAAATATTTGACATGATCATTACAGATCACAGCAAACTTTTGAAAGTAAACTTATTGGTCTCCGACAAACCCTTAACCACAATGATATGCTGGTTTTCATCTAGATTTTTGAAAAAAAAAAACTGATTTTAATGGAGAACCATAAATAAACACAGATGGACCTTATTGTTTCCAGTGATGCTGCCCAATGTAAATATGAGCCTCTAGTCATTTAATTCTACTCTTAATGTGTTTTTCTTTAGGAGAAGTAAAAATCAATAGCTTACAAGCAGTATAATTCATACAAATATAAACCAAAAAGAGAATAATCCTAATGAAAATCAGTGATTATGGTGAATAATCTCACTTTCATTAAATAATTGGTAAAATTGGCACGCAGTTAAAATCAAAGGAAGAATATATGCTTCATCAAATTCAACAAAAATAATTTAATCCTGGTCCTTTCCTCAGCTTTCTCCCTACAGCATTTTTTTGGTTTTCTAGAATCATTTATGTTTAAATGGTTTTTTAGTATGAAAACTTTCATATGTACTGAAGTTTCTATTTTTTCAGTGAAATACTGGACTAGAAATCTGTATAAATGAAATACATGAAATTCATTCACCTTTATGTAAATTGACAAAAGAAGCATCTATCTAAAACTATGCATGAGAGAATACAGATATGTACTCTAAACACAAGACTTGTATTCTGCTGGGTTAGAACCTTTAGGAACATGCATAATAAACTTGCTCATCCTTGTAAGGCCAAACGTGCTCAGTAAAGAAGTTGAATTTTAAAAAAATAAGACACTATGAAAGGACTATTGTGTGTTGTGCATTGTTTCAAGAGTATTTCTCTTTTGGTTATGCCACAAATTTAAGTCATAAATTGAGGTACTTTTATTTTGGAAATTCTATCACAACTAATATTTTAAAGGATAAATTTGCATTAATCACATCATATGTATTTGCATAAAATATATATCACATCATAATTTTGTAGTATGTATGTTTTGTATATGTATGTGTACATTCATGTTTGTATTTTGAAAATATTTCTCAGTTTCCACAAGAATACATACCTCATGAAAAGTATTGGATTTTGTGTTTTATTTACTGACCATATATCAAAATTGACACATGTGAGTACATTTTAGTAGTTGAATAAAATATTAAAAATTAAAAACTTTTGCATCCTCGGCTCTAATTCTTGTTAATTTAACTAGTTTTATTAATTTCCATACATTAAGGAATGCAAAATAGTTTAAAATATTTAATAATATAGTATTTAAAATAGTTTTAATCAATACATTTCTTGAGTCACTTTAAATGAAATTAATATCTACATACTAAATAATTCACAGTGAATTAAATATGGAGGAATAATTAGCTTGTTTATCTTTCTGACATCAAGTCGTTACATATTTCACTCACAAGTCTTGCTACAGGAGGAAGCAAAACTATTTTTCACTTCTTTGGCTTATCTGTCCATCCTTGTTACCTGATTGGATTGCCTGCCAGAATTAATTGACAAGGATGGCACTCGAAACATTATGTAAATTCTACCTGGCAACTCTTTGTAAATTAAATTGATACCTAAATAATAAAGTATAAATATAATGGAAATATGCCATAGTGTGTACAGAGTTCAGTTTAATAAGGGTATTGCAACAAGAAATTTTGCATGGAGAAGGCCCCACACAAAACTTTTTATTTGCTTCCAAGGCAACATTTTTTATAGTGCTTTAAATGTAGCTTTCATCAAAATGTTATGCTTGGTATTATCTCTTTGATTTCGAATCATTCTGACAACCTTTATTACATTAACAAAGACTAAGAAAATTCTGACTTTTCAATTCTGTGAGAGGTATATTATGACTGTAAGACATGCTTTGTGGAATATAACTAGCAGAATTAATATACCTTGGTAATTAATAATTTGAAAAAACTCCCTCTTGTGAGTATGTTGTCCAGTTGTGACCTTTAAGTTCCAGAGTGGATGATGCATAATAAATATTAGGTAGAATAACTATACAACAGATTCAAAATTAAAGAATTCAGTATATTTCCATATCTAATTTCTTCTGCTGTGGCCCGGGAGGGCAATGGAGGGTGGCCCAAGTGCTTGGGCCCCTGTACCCGTGAGGGAGACCAGGAGGAAGTACCTGGCTCCTGGCTTCGGATCTGTGCAGCGCAGTGCGCTGGCCGTAGCGGCCATTTGAGGGATGAACGCCAACAGAAGGAAGACCTTTCTCTCTGTCTCTCTCTCTCTCACTAACTATCTGTCAAAAAATGAATAAAAAATTATTTTAAAAATGCTATGTTGTTTCTTTTAAAAAATGAAAGAGCAATATGTCCTGTTGCATCCACTCATCAGGTAAAATAGAATATTACAAAAGCCAGAGGCATTCACATATGAATTTTATGGAAAATGAGAGGCAAGGCAACCGATTGGGACCGACACTCCTTACCAGAGTGTGGCCCCAAAGAGTGAGTTACATAGCTTTTTGTAGTATTCTCTCCACTAGGGCTTAAAATTTTGAACCCCTGGTATGCAGTGAACAATTAAGAAAATCCAGAATATGGTTGTAAGATAACAGTTATCGTTGAAATCTTTACTTAATGTATGCTAAACTGATCTTCTGTATATAAAGAGAATCGAAAATGAATCATGATGTGAATGGAAGGGGAGAGGCAGTGGGAAAGTGGAGGGTTGCGGTGGGAGGGACGTTATGGGGGGGAAGCCTTTGTAATCCATAAGCTGTACTTTGGAAATTTATATTCATTAAATAAAAGTTAAAAAAATCTAAACAATAAATAAATAAATAAACAATTTAAAAAAAAATAACAGTTATCAGTGACAAGCCCAAGAACAGTAGCAAATCCAAGATGCGGTTGTAAAATAACAGTGCAGGGTGCATTTCTGTCAACTTAGTCTGTTGAACTTTGGCCCACATAGTTTCACAAGATACATGCTCGGTCATTAGCAAGCAAAGCTGTTATGTAAAGAAGCAAGAGATCTGCCATTGGCTTTTAGGTACATTCACTCCTTTTTTATTTTGACTCTATAGTACTCCCATATTTATTGCAGCTCAATTCACAATAGCTAAGATATGAAATCAACACTGATGTCCATCAACTGAAGACTGGATCAAGAAATGATGGTATACGGGACTAGTGCTGTGGCATGGTGGGTAAAGCCACTGCCTGCAGTGCTGGCATCCCTTATGGGCACCGGTTCAAGACCCGGCTGCTCCACTTCTGATCCAGCTCTCTGCTATGGCTTGGGAAAAAATAGAAGATGGACCAAGGCCTTGGGTCCCTGCACCTGTGTGGGAGACCCAGAAGAAGTTCCTGGCTCCTGGCTTTAGATCAGTGCAGCTTCCACTATTGTGGCCATTTGGGGAGTGAACCAACGGATGAAAGACTCTCTCTCTCTCTCTCTCTCTCTCTCTTTATCTCTGTCTCTCCTTCTCTCTGTGTAACTTGAGTTGCAAATAAATAAATCTTTAAAAAAATTATGGTATATATACAATATGGAATACTACACAGTGGTAAAAAATAAAATTCTATTGTTTTCAACAAAACGGACGCAATTGGAAACCATCATACTCAGTGAAATAATCCAGTCCCCGAAAGACAAATACTATATGTTCTGTCTGATGGTAAATAATAGAGTACATAAAAGGTAATCTATAGGAGTGATATTGACACTTTGAGATGTAACGATATTTTACAGCCCTGTCTCTACTGTTGGAGAAACAAACAGTGTGGGTTTTTTTTTTTTTTTGCTTGTTTGATTGTTTTTTGTCCTTCATACTATTTGTTGAATCCTTTACTTAGTGTAGTTAATCTTAAGAGTATAAAGTTAACTGTAAGTAGATCTTTATAAAAAATCAGAGTGGGAATAGGAAAGGGAGGAGGAAGAATGATTGGAGCATGGGTGGGAGGAAGGATAGAGTGGAAATATCACTATGTTCTTGAATCTGTATATATGAAATACATGAAATTTGTATACCTTATATAAAATTAAAAATTTTTGTTACTATAAAGAGAACAGATTTCTTGTATTTCATAGATACAATTCTAGGAATTTTATTCTCGGAATTCTTTCCTTGTCTCCTCCCTCACTCAATCCCCTCTTCTTCCATCTTTCCTTTTTTTTTTATTAATTTTTGCAAAAACACAATTTCAATCCACTCTATAATCGCAGGCTTAATGCACTACTATCCATAATAGTCATCAAGGGAAAAGTAGAAAGATCACTATTTCATAGCATTATAGACAAGAGCCAAAAACAATAATCAAATGATAATATATCTGTTTCATCCTTATACTTTTCTTTTTTCTATGTTAACTACCACATATCAGAGAAAACATGATTTTTGTTTTTGTGACTGACTTATTTTACTAAGCTATGTTGCTTCATTATGATTAATGCAATAAATTCTCTTACATACTTGAGAAAACACAAATTATAAAATGAATTTGAAGTCTTATTGACACAAGAACAATACCTACCATGCAGATATTGGAAGAGTTAAAATTTTGCCAGGACTAGTGCTGTGGTGTAAGAGTTAAGCCTCCACCTATGACATCGGCATCCCAAAGACACTGTTTTGAGTCCCGGTAGCTCTGCTTCTGATCTAGTTCCCTGCTAATGCACCTGGGAAAGCAGAAGAGAGCCCAAGTACTTGGGCCATGGACCCACATGGGAAACCCAGAGGAAGCTCCTGCTCCTGGTTTTAGACTTGCCCAGCTAAAGACATTATGGCCATTTAGGGAGTGTACCAGCAGATGGAAGACCTCCCTCTACCTCTCCCTCCCTCCCTCTCTCTCAGTAACTCTACATTTCAAATAAAAAAATAAATCTTAAAAAAATCATCACATACTTTGAAGTGTGGTATAGCAAATAATAACATCAAAGATTCAAACAAAAATTAAAATTATGACATATTTTTTTTTGTTGGGGTCTTCAAAAATTAACCAGAATTAAGGTTTATGGGTTTATGGTTCTTTTAGTCCTTATTAATATGAGTATGAAAAAATTATCAGACTTGCCATATTTTATATAATTTCTGAGGAATCACTGATTATTTGATCAGTCAACAACTTAGTTTGTCTCTGGAGTTTCTCAGTGAAAGAGTTATAATTCTTTCATTGGTCGCATAACATCTATGTTTTAGATTTATGGGACTGCTTTGACATCAATCAACACCAACTGTTATTTTCAGAAAGTAGAATATCTAGGGAAATGTGAGAAGGAGGAGGAAGAAGAGTTGGAACTTGTGCAGGTGGGAGGGTAGGGGAGAATTATCACTGTTCCTAAATCTGTATATATGGAATACATGAAACTTGTATAACTTAAATATAATTTAAAAAAACTTAAAAAATTATGTTGTCTTGAGTTTTAATAAACTAACCTAAAATTTCAATTTGATATATAAATTACTTCATTTGAGCTGGAATGCATTACATATTTTACAAATAAACATCCAAACATAATTCTGAATAAATTTGGAAAAGGTTTATGTTGTTTCATAAACATGTGATTGACATTGAATTATATGAATCTTCAAAGATAACTTTTTATTTATACATTTAGTTTTCTACTTTTTAATTTATATAATTTCTGTTATGTAGGACATGAGCAAGAGGGTAATAATTTACCATGTTCCTAAATTGTAAATCCATTAAGCAGGTGATCCTGAAGTCAAGCTCAGTTTTAAAACCACCACCCATCCTGGTTTTTTTTTTTTTTTTTGGTGCCTTTCTTTGTTCTAACCAGTTTTTGAAGATATATATATTTATGTGATATAGGGAACTAAATTAAAATTGCAGTTTCTGCACTTACAAAAAGGAAAGATGATTTATGATTCTTAATGTCCTTTCAAAACTTTATAAAACACAAAAATATGCATAATTTACTATTTCTTCTTTTATAACATGTGCTAGTAAAACTATGTTAAAGTTAATGTCAAATAAGTGATTACAATGTTTTATATCCATTTTTGGCGTAGAGTCCTAACATGATTAGTGAGTGATGAACAGGTTAAGCCAATGCTCGGGATTCCCACATTTCATTAAGAATGCCTGGTGGGAGTTTTGGCTACTTCACACCTCTGATCTGCTTCTGCTGGAGTGCCTGGGAGGCAGCAACAGATGGTTCAAGTACTTGGGTCCCTGACACCCACATGAGAGACACTGGAGTTTGGGCTCCTGGCTTCAGCCAGCATCTGTGGGCATTTGAGGAGTAAAACATTAGATGGAAGATTCTCTCTCTCTCCTCCCCCCCATCTATCACTCTGACTTCCAAATAAATAAATCCATCTTAACAAAAAAGATATAGGTAAAGTATTCATTGGAAGTGATTGAATTTAGAGTCACAAAAAAAAAAATATTTAGCACTCAAAAGCACCATTATGTACTGGAATTGAGGATAAATGATCAGTGAAAAAAGCAATTTATATACTTTGCTGAAAACCATTTTTGTCAATGAGAATTATCTTCTGGGATTTCTACAATTATAATTATTATTTTAAAAATACCTATATCTTAAGCACTAACTAAAGGTAAAATTTACAGACTGGCTTTCATTTGCAGAATGCTCCCAAACATTTTATCTGGTACCATTCTACTATAATACTATGTGTTAAACAAGGTTTAACTCCATTTTCCAGGTACTGAATTTGATATGCTGAAGAAGAATGTATGTGAAATCTTAAGACATTCACTTCTATTCAGTGAATGAATGAACTTTAGATAAAAAGGATTTCTTGAAGCTTTTTAAAATAATTAAACATTGGAAAATATGTGTTTCATTGTTCAGAGATAACCCAACATTTGAGGATTACGATTAAAAATACACTTTTACAATTCAAATCAGATATTATGCAGTTATCTTTATATACACAGTTAAAATTTTATTCTACATGCAAATGCATTTAATTCTATTTTAAAACCGGTAGTATTAGCTTCACAGAATGCATCTTTAAGTTAAATATTTATGAATACTAAACTAATGTATTTGTTATAATGGTGATATAGGATTCATATATTTAACTATACAGTAGGCAAAAACTTGCAGTATGAAAATCATTGTACTACAGCACTTCACTAAATTTAAACAAAAATCAATTTAACGCCTTGAATTCCAGACTGGTTTCTATATGCTTAAAAGACAATTAACAGTCTCAGAGAGTAACTTGAATTTGGGAAACGACTAGCAACGTACTATATTATATTAAGATCATTGACATTTGGTCTAATCGAGAATTCTCTTAGAAAAGAAGATAGTCATTATTTTCATTGGATTATTCACTATTCTTTCACTTTTCAGGCATTCACTTCTACTTTACACAAATTTTCAGTGAACTACACAGTGAGCTTTTTCCTCTTTCTTTGCATCAGCCAAATGCTATCAAGTGGAATGAGTCAGTGATTGGGTAGAAATGCCTGGGGCTTTTCCTTTAAGGTCACTGGGAGGCCTCAGTGTTGTTGCTGCTGTATTGTGTTATGCAGGGATTTATTTATAATCTAGAGCATACACATCCACAAACAGCTTAAATCCCTGCTGTGCTCCCAATAAACATTTAACATATTCTGCTCCATTTACAATGGGACTATAATCAGGGCTGTTGTTGCTGGATCACCAGTGCTGCATAGTTAGGGGAATTCTGAGATATTGACTTTGTGACTGGTGAAAAATATAATTAAGAGTGTTTGCTGAAGAGTGGATTTCTCACATTCTTAATAAAATAACGATACATTGTGCATCAACTCTGGAGGAGAAATATCTGTGCTCAAATGTCAGAGCTGCTACTAATCTATTTCAGTTGGGCATATCAATGAAGCTGAGTGCCATTTTTCTCACTTGCATAAAGAATAATTCCTGCAAGATTAATTTCAAAATCTATTCAATGACTTTTATCTTGAAATTTAATATCATAAAATAAGTTACTTGTTTCTAATTATCCTTCCTCTGACATGTTCTTCAATAAATGTTGTAGATTGTCATGTGAAAAAATTGTGCTTTTAAAATTTTCTTTGAACAAAGTAAAATCAGAAAAAAAACTACCAAAATGTTAGCTTTGAATGATCATTTTAATTTCTTTTTAAACTTTTTTTTGGAAACAGTCAAGATGAAAATAATATCAAGAGAGCCATTGTTGAGCACTTCTGGATCATAATTTCTTGGATTTATTTATGAGCAATAGCCCAAGTTAACAGATAACCAGGGTTATTTTTAAAACCCTAGAAAAAATTACCATACCATTTTTATGGTTATGTGTCTTCATTTTCATTAGATGGCCTAGCCAAAGGACACATGAGGCTTTGTCACTATTGATATCACAAATGTGTATGATAATGATAAGTTCTCCAATACTGTAGACATGTGGACTTTCAATTAGCACAAAATGATAAATAATGGACTTCTTAATCTAAGTAACAAGAAGTCAGTATTTTACCACTGACTTATTAGTGTATTTTTATGATTTGATTTGATATCTTGATTTATTTTATTATTTGAAAGGCAGAGTTACAGAGAGGTGGAGACACACACAGAGAGAGAGAGAGAGAGAGAGAGAGAGAGATCAGTCTTTCACCAGCTGGTCCACTCCCCAAATAGCCACAATGACTGGAGTTGGGCAGTTCCGAAGCCAGGAGCCAGGAGCAATTTGGACCAACTACTTTCCTAGGCCATAGCAGAGAGCTGGATTGAAAGTAGAACAGCTGGGACTCGAACTGGCACTGCAGGAGGCAGCTTTACCCAATAAGCCACAGTGCTGACCCCTAGAATTACTTCCTTATCACTCCTGTTGGCCTCCATATTGCCTATAATTTCAATTCAATAATATAAGCAGTACAAAAACTTGAACATGGAAAATAGAATATAGAGGTTTTCTACTAATTGGACAAATAGCTTCATTATGTCTGCAATTTAAAAAATCTTGTTATCAATTATTTATTGATATTTTAGAGAATATTTCTATTATTTCACTATCCCATTTACAAGAGAATTTTGGATTACATGCAAATTCATATGCAATGCTAATTTTATACAAGTTCGTTGGTATCTAGATTTTCCTTCAAAACTATTATAAAATCATTTTTAGAATTAATGCAGTGAAAAATGTGTAATCATGATTTTGAAGCAATTCATGATGTCAACAGTCATTATTTAAAGACCTCTTTAGGGCCATGCAGATAAATCAGGCAGTCAGACATGAGAAAACAACCTTGTTAGATTTTGTGATAAAAATATAATCTAGTTTTTCCTTAATTCCTCACATTCCCACTTCAGTGTACTTCAGAGGAACTTCCAAACTACAGCATTTTAGTATTTTGCCTTAAGGTTTTCTCTGGCTATTGGAGCACAATTTCAACACACAGGCAGCCAACCAGATGTGTGGTAAGAGGAAGTTTTCCCAGGAGCAGTTCTCAGTCATGGTTGATACATATCTGTGGACCAATAGCCCAGGTCATTTGTCCTGCATGAGGACTAACTCAAAGGTGCCCATTCCATACTTGCTTTCAGGGTTTGTCATCAAAATTAAGCACCTACCACATAACAGCAGTAGCTTACTAGGTAATGCCCCTGACACAGGGGTTCTTCCCGCCCTTTTCAATCTCATTTCTTTCTGGTGTTTTCTGACTCATCACTCAGATAAATGACTTGCATTTTAATATTTGCCTCAGGATATGTTTCTAGAAGCACTGCAAACCAAATTATCTGACTAAATGTGTCCAAATTAAAATTAACAAAAATATATGAAGAACAGGATAGAACACACACAGATCTCCTAACAGTCATATTTCAAACCTTTCTAAATTATTACTGAAATCCTTTACTCATGACATGCAAACAAGGTTCAGTCAGCAGTCTTTAATTGCATTCTTAACTGTCATTACAAAAGACACTAAGCACATCAGCCAAATTTCTAATCCAATGGGAGTCATTTCAATGCCAGTATATCCACAAGTCTAATTTCCTTCTAGAAATGGGACAATGAATACAACTGACATGAATTGTAGTTTATAAACTCTAAGAAACATTTAATCCATGCACGTTTGATAAATTAAATGGAACTTGATTTTAAGTATTTATTCTAACAGTGGAACGGGGACATTAAATGTGCATGATTGCCAGTGATCGCCTTTAGCCCTCAGGACAGAACCTGGTTCCTGGGGACCCAAAGGCTCCTGCTGTTGTCAGTTTAATAGCTACTTATAATATCCCCTTCATCGTTGTCTCTGATTTTGTTATAAGTCTAGTGCTGTTCCACACTTGAATAACCAAATTGTATGTCAAAGTTCAGAATTCTAGATTCCACCCATGAGCCACCAGGACATTTTGAATCCTTCCAGATCTTCAGAAAACAGCTTAAAATGGAGGGTGGGGTAAAGTGCTGGAGATCTCTGAGACGTTTCTGGGGAAGTTCTATTGAGTCTGAGGAAATCTCAAATGGCCTCAGTCTTTTTCTCTATCCCCTACCTCCTTGAACTTCACCCATGTCTGAGCCTCTCTCACTTCAGACCTGCTTTTCCCCTCTTCGCTGTCTTTCTTCTCCTTTCAGTCACACTTCTCTCAAAAACTTTAAAATGAGGGGGAAAAATTGGAAGAGAAATAGCACACACTATTTCATTGCATTCCACGAGACTAAAGTCTTTTCCCCAAAAGCAAAGAAGCTCAGATTCAGGGCGATTTCAAGAGGACTGAATAGAAGTGCTCAGAAATTGTCTCTTCCTCCATAAAGAACTCAAACAAATGAATAGCAGTATTTTGAGGTGAGTGGCTGAGAGGAACACTGGAACTCAGCGAGGGAGATGGGAACCATGTAAGACACAGAAGCAGGGATGACAGCATGGAGAAGAAGAGAGAATCTAAGCAACTGTGACCCTGGCGAGGCGGCTTACTATTGCAGGTGAAAGAGTAAATGGGAGATTCTACGTGGATTCCATCAGCATCAACACAGGCAATTCCAGCTGGAGGAGAGAGTTCCACAGTGGCTTCAGGATTGGAACCCAATCAATAAATATCCAATGGTGCCTGTGGAAATATTCTCCATGTTCCACGGCCTTGATATCATTGTCATTGCTTCCCTGCAGGGTATAGTCATAGATTTGCTGCCCCACGTCCATCCCATTTGATATGTGTACCTCAATCACCAGGAAGGCTATAGTGCCCCCACTCTCATACAGCTCTCAATGATGGATGGGCTCTCCAACTCCATTATTGTGTGAACTGGACTTAAAACCATCCATCAGGAGACTACATCACTGTGCCTGGTTGGGATCTATCCCAATGTGGCCTACCAAACTGAAACCTTAGGACACACCTTTAGGAGAAATCTTTTCATTCTAAATTCCACTGTTGAAATGTTATGGTAACAACTCATCTATCATATTGCAGCTATCAACATAGGGAAAAAGAAATTATGAAAAGGCAAAGTGGGGCAGGCTCTGTGGCACAGTGGGTTAAAGCCCTGGCCTGAAGTGCCAGCATCCCATAGGGGCACCGGTTCTAGTCCCAGCTGTGCCTCTTCCGATCCAGCTCTCTGCTATGACATGGGAAAGAAGTAGAAGATGGCCCAAATCCTTGGAGCCCTGCACACGCGTGGGAGACCCAAAAGAAACTCCTGGCTCCTGGCTTTGGATCTGCACTTTAATTGCCCAGCTACAAATTCCAAAAAGGGGTTATCAGTGAAATACTTGATAAAGAACTCAAAATAATGACCATAAGAAAACTCAGTGAAATGGAAGAGAATACATAAAAGTCAAAGAAATCAGCAAAATAATTAGTTTATGAACTTATGAATGAGAAACTCAACAAAAAAAGACTGGTCATAAAAAAGAATTAAATCTTAGAAGAAAAGAATTCAACCATTAAAATAAACAAAAAGAGTTGAGTACTTCAACAACTGACTAGATCAAGCAAAAAAATAATAATTTCTGTACTTGAAGAGAGATATTTTGAAACTTCCAGTTTAGAGAAAAAAATGAAATCTAAGAGTCATCAGATACCATGAAATGAAACAAATTTCACAATTTTCGCAGTCCTCAAAGATCAAGACAAAGGCAAAGGTATAAAAACATATCCGTTGAAATAATAGCTGAGAACATCCATAATCTTGGAAAAGATATGAATACAGTTCAGAAGACTCAAAGTCTCCAAATATATTTTGCCAAAAAAAAAAAAAAAATATGTGTGTGTGTGTGTGTAGAGAGAGAGAGATCCAATACTGGATCACCTACTTCTATAAAGCAAACATTTCTGGAATTGAAATAAATGTTAGACTTCCACACAATGATACTTGGGGATTTCAACACCCAACATTTATCAATGTACAGATCATATCAAAAACATAAAAGAAACATAAGAGTTAAATAACACTATAAACCAAATGGATCTAACACACATTACAGAACATTTCATCCAACAGTTGCAGAATTCAAATTCTTATCCTGCACATGGAACCTTCTCCACAAGTGTCCATATGTTAGTCCAAAATTATCTCCACAAATCAAAGAAAATCAAAATTATGCCAAGTATCTTCTCTGACAATAATGAAATAAAACTAGAGAGATTAACAGAAAGAGCTTCAAATATTACAAAATACATGAAAACTAAATAGCAGAATAGTTAACTACACTTGAGTTAATGAAACAACCAAATGGGAAATTATAGAAAAATCTTGAAACAAATGAAAATTGAAACACAATATACCAAAACTTATGACAAAACAAAAACAGGGCTCAAAGGGAAGTTTATACCAATAAGCACATGCATCATAAAAGAGAAATATTTCAAATAAGCAATGGACTATTTTAACTAAAGGAAATGGAAATGGAAGAATACACCAAACCCATAATTAGAAGAAATTAATAACAATTATTATAACAGAAAAAAATAGACTAAAAAACAATTCAAATGATCAATGAATTGAAAATTTGCTTTTTTCAAGAAATAAACAAAATCAGCAAACCTTTAGTCAGGATCACTTAGAAAAAAAGATTCAATTTTTTTTTTTTTTTTTTTGCCAGAGTGTCATGGGCTTTTCAGCCAGATCCAAATGCCTTTAGGGCTGACTCTGAGGCCAGAGTGCTGTTTAGGACATTCGCCATTCTATGAGTCTGCTGTGTATCTCACTTCCCATGTTGGATCGCTCTCCCCTTTATTTATTCTATCGGTTAGTATTAGCAGGCACTAGACTTGTTTACGTGATCCCTTTGACTCTTAGTCCTTTCATTATGATCAATTGTGAACAGAAATTGATCACTGGGACTAGTGAGATGGCATTGGTGCATGCCACCTTGATGGGATTGAATTGGAATCCCCTGGTATGTTTCTAACTCTACCATTTGGGGCAAGTCAGCTTGAGCATGTCCCAAATTGCACATCTCTTCCCACTCTTATATTTAACAGGGATCACATTCCAGTTAAATTTCAACACTTAAGAATAACTGTGTATTAATTACAGAATTAAACCAGTATTATTAAGTAGAACAGACAAAAAAAAGGGGGGGGGGACCTAAATGAGATCTCTGCGAGTGAGATCCCAGTGGAAAGAACAGGTCTTCAAAGAATGAGGTACCTTTCTCTGAAGGGAGGAGAGAACTTCCACTTTGACTATGACCTTGTATAAATAAGATAAGAGTCGGTGAACTCAAAAGGCTACCATAGCCTTGGAAACTCATGACTGGAGCATAGGGAGATTACTGATGCCATAAACAAGAGTGTCAATTGGTAAAGTCAACAACAGGAGTCACTGTGCACTTACTCCTCATGTAGGATCTCTGTCCTTAATGTGCTGTACATTGAGATTTAATGCTATAACGAGTACTCAAACAGTATTTTTCACTTTGTGTTTCTATGTGGGTGCAAACTGTTGAAATCTTTACTTAATGTACATTAAACTGATCTTCTGTATATAAAGAGAATTGAAAATGAATCTTGATGTGAATGGAAGGGGAGAGAGAGCGGGAAAGGGGAGGGTTGCGGGTGGGGGGAAGTCATTGGGGATGGGGGGAAACCGATGTAATCCATAAGCTGTATTTTGGAAATCTATACTTATTAAATAAAAGTTAAAAAAAATTAAAAAAAGAAAAAAAGATTCAAATACATAAATTCAGAGATGAAAAAATTAGAATTGATATATAGAAATTCAGAGGATTATCAGAGACCATTAAGAACAATGATAAATCAACAAACTGGAAAATCTAGAAGAAATATACATCTCTGTCAGCGTATAACTTACCAAGATTGAATTAAAAAAAATAGAAGATCTGAATAGATCGATAACAAGCTTCAAGATTGATTCAGTAGTAGAAAGTATACCAGCAAAAAAGTCCAAGACCTGATACCTTCACTGTTGAATTCTACTAAACATTTTATTGTTATTGATTTATTTGGAAGGCCCAAGGTGGGAGAGGGGAGATAGAGACAGAAACAGAGACGGAGATCTTCCACCTGCTGTTTCATTGTTCAAATGGCAGCAACAGCTGGGGCTGGGCTACATTGAAGCCAGAAGTCAAAATCCTCATACCTCTTCCATGTACATGACAGGAACTCAAGTACTTGAGTCACTATTAGCTGTTTTTCAAGAGCTCTACCAGGGAACTAGATGGGATCCAGTGTAGACATACTCAAACCAGGTCAATGGTATGGGATGCCAGCATCCCAGGAGGCCACTTAACTTGCTGCACGACAATGTTGGCCCTTCTGTCAAACTCATTCTATGAGATTAGTGTTACTCTAACAGCATACACAGAGAAAAATATACAACAATAAAAGAAAACTACAGTCCAATATCCCTAATGAATATAGATGCAAAAACCCTCAGCAACAAGATATTTTCAACAAAATACTAGTAAACCAAATTAAATAGCACATTAAAAAAGTTATACAAAATAATCAAGTGATATTGATCTCTTAGATGCAAGTTTGTTTCAACACACACAAATCAAAAAATATAGCACATCAACAGTCTGAAAGACAAAAATCATGCAATCCTTTCAGAACTTTCAAAAAAGTATTTGATAAAATTCAACATTCCTTCATTATAAAAACTGAACAAATCAGGCATAGATGCGAAGTACCTCCACATAGTAAAGATTTTATATGATGAAGCCAATATTATACTAAATGAGGGAATGATGAAAATGTTTCTTCTAAGATTTGGAACAAAGCAATGATGGTCCCTTTCAAAAGTTACTGGATATCTTAGCCAGGCAATTAGGCAAGAGAGGAAGAAAGAGTTCAAATTGGAAAATCAGTCAAGTTATTCCTGTTTGCAGATGATATGTTCTTGTTAATAGACTAAAAATCTAAAGACCAAGACAAAAATCTGTTAGAACCAATACATTTAGAAAAGTTGCAGGATAATGAATAAGCAGACCAAAACAAACAAAAAATAGAAATGTTATATGCCAGTAGCGTACTAACTGAAAAAGAAATAAAAAAAATCAGTTGCATTTACAATATCTAAACACAAAAGAAAATAGCTAGAGAGGGTGAAATTTCAATGAAATGAAACTGGAATATGTTTACAACGGAATTTTGTCCAGCCATTAAAATGATGAAGGTTGTCTTTTTTTGCATCTGCAGGGACAGAACTGAAAAAAATCCCAGACAGAAAACCAGTTAACTCATGTTCTTATTCATTTGTGGAAGCTGAAAATTTTGATCACATACTCTTATAAGTGGAGTGTAGAATTGAAGTCAGAGAGGTGTGGGGAGAAGTGATAGTGAAGATTAGCTAATTAGTGCAGAAACATAATTAGAAGGGAAGAAGTAGTTACAATGTAGCACAATAGGGCAAATGTAGTCTACATTGCATTCATTACAATGTAACTAATGGAGAAGAGTTTAAAGGTTCCTAACATATAGAAATAATAATATTTGAGGAAATGGGGATGTTAACTAGCCTAATTGAATGATTACACCTTGTAAACTTGCATCAAATTGCAATAGTGTACCATATAAATAAGAATGCATATCATCGCTCAGTTAAAAACAAAATTAAATAGAAAAAATAGAAGCACAGTACCAGCTTATAAGCCTATTGACCAGAAGACTGACACTAGGCAAGTAAATAGGTAGAGTCTCAAAAACGTTTTCTACAAAATATATTCTACATGCAGGACCTTGGTAGGTGAGACCCCCGTGGAAAAATGCGGTCATCAAAGAAGGATATACTTTTCTCTGAAGGAAGGAGAGAACTTGGACTTTGCTTGTGGCCTTGTATAAACACTGACAGAGATTGTGGATTCAAAAGGCTTCCACAGCCTAGACAGCTCGTGTCAAGAGCCTCAGGTGATCACGAACATCATACATAAGAGTGTTAACTGTTAAATTAACAACAGGAGTCACTGTGCACTAGTTTCCCTTGTAGGAGCTCTGTCCTCAATGAGTTGTATTATAATTATGTCTAAGTGCTCACAAAAGATTTATAATTCTTGGGTGTTTTTTCAAAGTTAATTAGTTTCTTTAAAAAAAAAAAGGAGTGAAATTAACTTCAAGATGCAATGACTTTGAACAGCCCTTGTCTCAATTGTGGTGGAACAGTTTTTTTTTGTGTGTGTGTGTGTGTGTGTGTGCAAATTGTTGAACTTTTTACTTAATATAGAGTTGGTCTTCTGTGTGTAAAGTTAATAAAAATGAAACTTAGTGGAGAATGGGACTGGGAATGGGAGAGGGAGGAGGAGAAGTGATGAAAGTGTGAGTGGGATGGTGCGTATGATGGGAAGAATCACTATATTCTTTTCTTTATTTTTTTTTTTAATTTGACAGAGTTAGACAGTGAGAGAGAGAGAGACAGAGAGAAAGGTCTTCTTCCATTGGTTCACCCCCCCAAATGGCCACTACGGCCGGAGCTACACTGATCTGAAACCAGGAGCCAGGTGCTTCCTCCTGGTCTCCCTTGCAGGTGCAGGGCCCAAGCACTTGGGTCATCCTCCACTGCCTTCCCGGGCCACAGCAGAGAGCTAGACTGGAAGAGGAACAACCAGGACTGAAATCTAGCACCCATATGGAATGACGGCGCCGCAGGCAGAAGATAACCAAGTGAGCCATGGCGCCAGCCCTAGAATCACTGCATTCTTAAAACTGTACTTATGAAATGCATGAAGCTTGTATTTCTTAAATAAAATAATTTTGGGGGGAAAAATGTTAAATGGAACTCAAATTACATGAGAAATTAGCCTTTGAATTTAAAGCCGTGTAGTTGGCCAAAGAGGAATTCATATGATAGTACATTGTTATGTTGAAATTAATAATAAAAAAGGATTACTATTACTATTTTCTCTTTATGTTATAATTTTAACTTACTTTATATATTGGAACAGCATTCTGAGAACACATGCTTATTTGTTCCTTACTATCAGAAAATACTAAAGAGTAAGTAAAACTCTCTGGAGTCTCAAAAGCTTATTTTTTCTGTTTTTTATCTAAGTCTAAAAAGTACTTACTGAACACAAGACTATAGACTTAGCCACTCTAAACACAGGCAGACATTGTTTATTTTAGAATTTCCTGTAAGTAGATTCTCAAATATGTACTCTTCACTGTTCCCAAGATACATCTGTTCCTCTATAACAGTGACCAATTATAACCAGACCCTGTCACCAGAGCACACTGAGGCTTTTGTTTATAATAGTGTTCTTTTTTTGATAATTTTTGTTTAATTCAATTTAATATTTGTTTTTGAGTGCATCCGTATCTAAGAAAGGTCGTGAAGGGGCAGTATTGTGGCATATTGGCTAAAGCTGCCTCCTGCAACAGCCAAATCCCATTTGGGCACCTGACCGTTTCCATGTCACAGTTCCAATCCAGCTTCGTGCTAATGGCCTGGGAAAGGCAGGAGAAGATGGCTCAGGTTCTTGGGCCCCTGCACCCACATGGGAGACCCAGATGAAGTTCCTGGCTCCCAACTTTGGCCCGGCCCAGCAGCACTGGTAGTTGCTGCCATCTGGGGAGTGAACCAGAAACCAGCAGATGAAGATCCATCTCTCTCTCTTTCAATCTGACTTGGTGTTTCAAATAAAAATAAATATTTGTTTAAAAAAAGGAAAAAAAAAAGTTGTGAGAATACATATCTTGTGTTTATGACAACTAAAAATGGGTTTTTCCTTCACAATAGTTGTATATTCAGGATACATATAATTTAAGCTCACAATCCTCCATATCTCCTCACTATCCTAAGCTAATTTGCTTTTTTTTAAACTTTTATTTAATGAACATAAATTTCCAAAGTACAGCTTATGGATTACAATGGATTCCCCCCCCCCATAACGTCCCTCCCACTCGCAACCCTCCCCTTTCCCACTCCCTCTCCCCTTCCATTCACATCAAGATTCATTTTCGATTCTCTTTATATACAGAAGATCAGTTTAGCATACATTAAGTAAAGATTTCAACAGTTTGCTCCCACACAGAAACATAAAGTGAAAAATACTGTTTGAGTACTGGTTATAGCATTAAATCTCAATGTACAGCACACTAAGGACAGAGATCCTACATAAGGAGTAAGTGCACAGTGACTCCTGTTGTTGACTTAACAAATTGACACTCTTGTTTATGGCATCAGTAATCACCCTAGGCTCTTGTCATGAGCTGCCAAGGCTATGGAAGCCCCCTGAGTTCACTGACTCTGATCATATTTAGACAAGGCCATGGTCAAAGTGGAAGTTCTCTCCTCCCTTCAGAGAAAGGTACCTCCTTCTTTGATGACCGTTCTTTCCACTGGGATCTCACTCGTGGAGATCTTTCATTTAGGTTGTTTTTTTTTTTTTTTTCCCCAGAGTGTCTTGCCTTTCCATGCCTGAAATACTCTCATGGGATTTTCAGCCAGATCTGCATGCCTTAGGGCTGATTCTGAGGCCGGAGTGCTGTTTAGGACAGCTGCCATTCTATGGGTCTGCTGTGTATGCTTTTAATCTCATTTTTCCAAAACTTTGGAATTTCTTTGTAAAATATATATATTAATCTTAAGGAATATGTTTTTATTTTTTTAATGAAATTACATCTTTAGTAAAACACCTGATTTAGTTTATCTTATCCTGAAAGAAGCCCTAAGACAAGCATGCAGAATCAACTAGCTTATTTGGAAGATGATAGCAAGAAGCAAGACTGAGGGGACAGAGAATATGTGACTCACAGTGGGGAGAGTATAGAGTGCAGTACTGAGGATGCTGTTATGGCCACTGAAGAAGCATTGAATTCTACCAGGACCTCTTAGAGGAACTGCTCTTCACAACTGTTCCTCTGAAGCAAAGAAGGTTGTGATGTCTTCCAACTGCTCCTACGCTCTGTTGGGTGAAGCTGGTACTTTGGAGTTTTAATTCTCTTCCATTCTCATCTGCATTCTCATTTAAATTTAATCTCAATTAAATTCTCATTAAATTCTCACCCTTGTCCTTCAGCTTTTAAGAAAATGTTGAGACAGAGAGAAGGAATATGCTTTATTGAGATAGTATTTGGTCAGCATATCAATGTTATACCTGACAGTTTGACAAGGAGCCAAAAAATGTTTGCTGAAGTAGATAATTGAAAAAATAACACATCTTTAAGCTTCTTTTGCAGGGCTGGATGAGTGGCGACAAATTCTTTCTATTTCTCTTTCCTATGAAAGATCTTTATTTCACCTTCATTCACAAATGAGAGCTTTGCAGGATATAGTATTCTGGGATGGCAGTATTTTTTCTGTTAGTTCCTAGGCAATGTCTCGCCATTCCCTCCTAGCCTGTAGGGTTTCTGATGAGAAGTCTGCTGTGAGTCTAATTGGAGATGCTCTGAGAGTAATCTAACGTTTCTCTCTTGCATATTTTAGAATCTTTTCTTTATGCTTCACTGTGGTGAGTTTGATTACAATGTGTCGTGGTGAGGATCTCTTTTGGTTATGTCTATTGGTGGTTCTATGAGCTTCCTTTATTTGGATGTCTCTTTCCTTCTCCAAACCCAGAAACTTTTCTGCTATTATCTCACTAAAAAGGCCTTCTAATCCTTTCTCTCTCTCCATGTCTTCAGGAACTCCTAGAATCCGAATGTTGGGTTTTTTAATAGTATCCTGTAGATTCCCAAAAATATTTTTTAGATTTCTTTTTTTTAACTTTTATTTAATGAATATAAATTTCCAAAGTACAGCTTATGGATTACAATGCCCACCCCCCATAATTTCCCTCCCACCCGCAACCCTCCCCTTTCCCTCTCCCCCCCCTTCCATTCACATCAAGATTCATTTTCAATTCTCTTTATATACAGAAGATCAGTTTAGCATATATTAAGTAAAGATTTCAACAGTTTGCACCCAGGGGATTCCAATTCAATCCCATCAAGATGGCATGTACCAATGCCATCTCACTAGTCCCAGTGATCAATTTCTGTTCACAATTGATCATAATGATAGGACTAAGAACCAAAGGGATCACATAAACAAGACTAGTGTCTGCAAATACTAGCTGATAGAATAAAAAAGGGAGAGAACGATCCAACATGGGAAGCGAGATACACAGCAGACCCATGGAATGGCAGATGTCCTAAACAGCACTCTGGCCTCAGAATCAGCCCTTATTTTTTAGATTTCTAATTTCCTCTTCTTTTCTTTGGTTTGACTGTATCCTTTCTGTTCTCTATCTTCTAAGTCCATTATTCTCTCTTCTACCTCACTGATTCTGCTTTTAAGGTTCTCAAATGTGTTTTTCAATTGTTCTATTGAATTATTCAAAAAATTCATTTTGATTTCTCTTCAATATCTCAATGTCATGTTCTACTAAATTCCTCATTTCATTTTGATTCCTCCTTAAGATTTCATTTCATGAGAGAGATTTTCTGTGTGGGTGTAAACTGTTGAAATCTTTACTTTATAAACTTAGTATATACTAAATTGCTCTTCTGTATATAGAGATAATTGAAATGAATCTTGATATGAATGGGATAGGAGAGGGAGTGGGAGATGGGATAGTTGCGGGTGGGAGGGAGGTTGTGGGGGGGAAAATCTGCCATAATCCAAAAGTTGTACTTTGGAAATTTATATAGAAAAAGGACTATCTTTTGATTAAATTTATCAAATATCTTCACACTGTATCCAAATATCCCTAATATGGCTTCCAACCACTCCTCAGTGCACATCTTCTTATACCAGTTCACCCTCTGAATATGTCAAACTCTTTCCACTTTTGACCTCTTTGACATTTTTGGGGGAAAACGTGATTTTCTCAAATCTTCCAAGGCAATAACTTTTCAGGTTCAAGTCTCAATTAAAATATACCATCTATAGGTCAATCTTTCCTTGACCGTAAAACTTAAAGACCACTCCCATGTTCTAGCTTTGTCATGTTTGCTTGTTTCATATTTTTCCTTCTATTTCAACTATCATTCATTTACATTGATTCATAGTGCTTTCTCACAAATGGAACATAAAAGTTGTTCTCTTGTTCATGTTTGATTCTAGCATGGGGTTTCTAGTAGACAATTAGCAATGTGTTTCGGCTAACTGAAATATTTGCATCAGTTTAAATTTCAGATCAATCACTATAATTATTCACTTGCTAAACCCCTCATGACTTAACCCCCTTTCCATTCACTATTTTTCACTCTTGTTTGTCTTAAAACTAACCCAATAAAACTGCTCAGCAGCCAGCACCGCAACTCACTTGACTAATTCTCTGCCTGCAGCTCCGGCACTCCGGATTCTAGTCCCACTTGGGTGCTGGTTCTGTCCCTGTTGCTCCTCTTCCAGTCCAGCTCTCTGCTGTGGCCTGGGAGGGCAGTGGAGGATGGCCCAAGTGCTTGGGCTCTGCACCCACATGGGAGACCCGGAGGAAGCACCTGGCTCCTGGCTTCAGATCAGTGCAGCGTTGGCCATAGCTGCCATTAGCGCTGGCCATAGCGGCCATTTGGGATGTGAACCAACGGAGAGAAGACTTTTCTCTCTGTCTCTCTCTGTCTCTGTCTCTTTCTCTTCCACACTGTCTAAATCTGCCTGAAAAAAAAAAAAAAAAAACTAACCCAATAACTATCCACCAAGTTTGCATAAGAAATAGCATGCTTTAAGATACTTAGAGAAAACTGGCTGGCTGTTCCCAGTTTAAAATAATTATCACAGGACTTCCTTGAACCTTAATGAGTTCTACAAAAATCACTGCATTGTCTCACCTTCATACCTTTAGGTTATAGTAAACAGGTATAATAATGAGATGACCAACTGTAATCTTAGACTTTTGGTACTTCAAACAAATGACACATCCTTTCTCTCACTGTTGGCATCAATTCTTTTTCACAGTGAGAAGGAAGAAATAGTTGGAAGACAGCTTCCACAAATTTCCACCATCATTTCTACTTCTCTTTTTGTGGTTCTACTCTGAACTTTCTGATTTGTCATAAACACAAACTACTTATGCTCCTAATGAAAGCCAACCACTCCATGTAGTCAGTGGATGTAGGAGAGGAAACATAATTAAAGCAATATTTCCTATTAACCCAGAAAACCTCTCTAGAAAAGAAAAGAAAGGAAACAATTGTAGCTTAATGCACCCAGAACAGAGCTTCTGAAATTTCTCACACACTTGTTTTTTCCATGCCTTTTACTTTAATATTTTCATGGAGCAGTAAAGTTTTTTTCTAATGTTAGGGCTTTCTTGTTTAGATTTTTTTCTTTATTTAATACACGTATATGTATATGTATGAACATACATGTATATGAAATAATTATACCTGTAAAGAATATTAAAAGATAAAACATATGCACATATATTTTAAGTATATTGTACTTCCATTTAGGATTTACTTAGCTTTAGTTTGCATTGATAATCCATCGCAGTGCAAATGAAATTTTCTCTGATTCTAAGATCCAGAAGACTGTAAGTTATATATTCATTTAACAATATGGCAATATTAAACAGTCTTTTCCTAAATGAATCCGCAGACAGAAAGAACTATACCACATAGACCATTAAAATATATATCTCCAAAGTTTTGGTAAACTAGCTGGAAGAGCTCTGATGAATGTAAATTGAAAATGAAACACCTAGCAAAATTGTTGGCCAGCATATGACTCTTCCTGTGAATATAGGCCAAGAAAAAATTCACAACTTCCTTGCTTCCTGTGGTCTGAATGTGTTCCTTCAGAATTCTTGAGTTGAATTCCTAACCTTCAACTTAGTGGTAGCAGGAGGTGCTGCCTTGGAGGTGATTAAATAGGGCATTATGTCACAGCTTTCACTGATGGATTCAGACAGCTCCCTCAACCTTTCTTCTATGGGAGAACATAATGAGCAAATGGCTGTTACTGAGGCAAAAGTGGGCTCTCACCAAACAATCTGTCAGCAATTTGCTCTTAGACTTCTCACCCTCAGAACTTTGAGAAATATTTCTGTTGCTTCAAACCTGTTCAATTTATGATATTTTACTATAATCTGAATGGACTAAGAAACTACCCATAAATAACATTTTTTACTCAACAAACAAGTAGGCATTCATTCCACTTTGTATTCAAGAGATTTCTAAATCAGCTGGAGGACAGCTGAAAAGTGATGGTAGTCTTCTTCTTAGTAACTACATTACAAGAAAATTTCTTTTTACTCTCATTCAGAAATCACCTTTTCCAGCATAAATATTATTGGGATTATGAAGCATTGATTACCAATGGAGAATTGCAATTTGAAAATCAATATGTTCTACTTCTTGATTTGAAACTTTATCTTAAATACATGATTGATTCACTTAACCATGATAGAATTCAAAATCTTGTAAACGATTTCTCAGGAAATAAAAGCATAAAAATATAGTCCATATAATGTATTTGTTTATACAAATGAAGCCTAGTTGTACCTAAGAAGAAAAAATCTTAAAATATATTCTCAATTCAATAAAGAAAATGAATGGATACACCAAGCATTCGAAACAAAATTTAACATATGTGTACTAGTGGATGAGTATAAAAATATTCATGGAAATTTTGTTAGTAATATGAAAAAAATAAATTTTCTAAATCACCATTAACAATAGGATTACTAATTATATGAAAATTCAACTATTTAATTTAATACTATAGATTTATTTAAAAATGGATTGCAGATCCAAGGGACAAGATGAATAATTTACAAACAAAACATTGAGTAAAGATGAAGACAAATATAGAACTAGTAATAAAACAGCATCTGTATAACTTTTAAGAAATATCAATTTTGTGGGATGTCCTGTGACTCAGGGGGTTAAGCCACAACCTGTGAGGTCGGCATCCCATATGAGTGACAGTTTGCTAGCTTCTCCACTTCTCATCCAGCTCCTTTGGAATGTGTCTTGGAGAGCAGTGGAGAACTGGAGAACTGCCCAAGGGTTTGTGCCCCTTTCACTTACCTATGTTGGATACCTGGATGGAGTCCCAAGCTCCGGGTTCAGTCTGGCTCACTCCCAGCCTTTGCAGCGATTTGGGGAATGAACCAGGAGATAGAAGAATCTCTCTGCCTCTCTTTCCAACTCTGTCTTTCAAAGAAATCTTTAAAAAAAGAAATCTAATTTTAAGAAAATTTTCTTTCATGAAACATACAAAAATAATATTTTAAATAGGTAAAAATGAACAAAAATACATGGTAGGTGTTAGACTATGGAATGAGGAGAGTAGACATTTGGAGTAGATCATTCGTTAAAAATATTCATGTTTTAAATTCTGAGCTCACTTTGTTAAAAGTACTTAATTATATCTAATATGCAGGACAAAGGTGACTTTTGATTTAGTCATCATGCAAAATTATTTTTTCTTGTTTGTTAAACTTTAAATTTAATTGTAGCCAATATCCCCTTCTTCCTCTATGCTCTCATCTGGTAAATTTCCTATTGGATAAGTATTCTCTTCCGTCTGTTAAATTTATTAATGGTAGCCATCTTCTATCAGGAAAAAAAAAAAAGGTGTATATTCAATTGGGCTTCTTTTGAAGCTGAACTCAATACCAATTTACTACTTGAAGTTTTATTTTCTTCTGGGGTGGAATGATATAGATTTTAAGGGACTAGACCTTTCTTACACAGACTAGTGGCTCCAGGTCCCAGAGAGAGTTTCAAGTGCTAAAGGTCACTCCCAGCCTATATTCTCTGGCTCCTGTCTTCCTTGTTTCATCTTTAGAGCCATCAATGTTGGGTTTAGTTTCCTTCATGCTTTGAATCTCTTCTAACTTCTGTTGACTCTGACATACCCTTCTATCTTCCGCTTTGTCTAAGGCTCCATGGAATTACACTGGGAACACCCTAGTAACTCAGCATAGGCTTTGTATTTGGAGATTAGCTGCAAAGTTAACAATTCAAATTGCACTTAACTTTTATTTCCTATTTTTATATGGGTGTTAAATATTCACATTGTTTAGGATGTGCTTTTTTGGTAGGCTATTAGCCCATCACAGAAGTGTATAGAATACTTCATAAATAAATAATGTGTCAGAGCTAGTGTTGTGGCACAATAGAGGATTGTGTGAGGATCACGTGACACATCCTATCAAAATTCAAAGCAAGATTTCTACTGAATATGTAGCACATTTGATCCACAGTAATTTGAAAAATTATAAGTCAAAGCATAAATCCACAATGTCTGCACTCATTGTGAAGTGTGAGCTAGTTAATACGTTTGAACTTTTTAAAAGACTTCTAAGCTTTTGTGAAATACTCAGTCAAGTTCAGTAATTGTATCAAGCTCCCAGCAGAAAGTAAATAGCATTAGAAATTAAAAAAAAAAATTACTGGAATTAAAAGATGTATGGGTCCAGACACCACTATTTATTGCTGAGTTATATCATTATTATACAGTGTTTCAGCCTTAGTGTATCTGAAATAATATGTAACACTTTCCCCTGTATTCTGAGTTAAAGATTAATAGAATCATATATGATGCAGGAAAATTATCTTTTGTCCTATTTATCAACAAACATATTCTGGAGGTTAGCTCTTCCCCTTAGGCTGGGTAAAATTTAGGTAATTTTGTATGACATCAGTAGTTACTAAAACACACACACACACACACACACACACACAAGAAAAAATCCTGCAATTACTCTGAGTCTCACAAAAGATTTGTGTAACCAAAAATTAAATTATCTTTTGTAGGAGTGAAGCTGCAAATTTATCTACAGATGCCACAATTCATGGATTTAGCCGACTTCAGATTGGTGTTTCCCAAGGGAAAAAGAAGTGTTAGGGAATTTCTTTCAATCCCCACCTTGCTCCTTTACTTTTCTCCTTTGCCTATTACTTGTGGAGCATAACCTCTCTAGGGAAGTAGGGAGAAAGAGGTTAGAAAGGAAGTTTAAGGAGCTGAAAAATTTTTGCTTGCCTAGTTGTATAATGATTTGACTTTGCCTCTCTCGGGGCTTGGAGTCTGGCCAGATATAACTACCTAGTAGTGTTCATTTTAAATTTCATAACTTAAAGACACGTCTGCTAAGAGAATATCTAAATTCTTTTTTCTTGATTAAGTGAATGCATTTTCTCAGGTTGCTGCTACTGGTTTTCTTTCTGCCTGGCTGTTCCGAGGTCTATCATTTTTGTACCTTCTGGACAATCCTTTAAGCAAGCATTTTGAATAACATTTTTCAATCTTCTTCTCTGCCTAGTACCCTTGGAAATTGAGAAGCAGTCTAAGGTTATGCAGGCATAGTTAGCACCCAATGAGTATTTTTCTCTTTCTCTGTATTATCACCTCAGTAGATCACAAAAACTTAGGGGTGATAATAAGAGAGTCATACATTGTCCACTGGCACCAAATCCTGGGAAGATTTGTCACCAAGATGGGGAATGCCCTACCTGCTCCTCCCCTGGGGGTGGGAAAAAAATGACAAGACCATCCTCATTTTTCCTTCAAAATGTGTTTTCTTCCCTGCTCTTAAAATTCAAACTTTTTGTAGTCCCAAGAGTAAACTAGGCTAAAAGTTAAAAATAATGAAAATACCACTTAAAAATGAAGGAATAGGGGTCAGTGCTGTGGAGCGCTGGGTTAAGTTGTGGCTGGGGACACGGACATTTAATACAGTCACTCTCAGCTGCTGTGTTTCTGATCCAGTTCCCTGAAAATGTAGCTGGAAAGCAGCAGAAAATGCCACAAGTGCTTGAGCCTGTGCCACCCACACAGGAGATGTGGATGGAACTCCAGGCTCCTGACTTTATCCTGGCCCATCGTTGGCCATTGTAGTTATGTGGGGGAATGAACCAGTAGATAGAAGATCTCTTTCTCTCTTTCTGTCTCTCCCTATCTTTATCATGCTGCCATTCAAATGAATAAATAAATAAAATTTTGAATAATAAGTAAAAAGTTTGATGGCTTCTTCTTTCTTTCTAAACATTGTAAAGGAAGTTTAGTATCCAATTTAGGACTTCAGAAATACTTGCCACATATCTTTCTTCCCCTAATATTTTGGGGTTCTGCTGTGGAATGTTTGTATCTCCCAAATTCAATGTTTTTGGAGATGAGGCTTTCAAGAGATAATTAGGGGCAGGTGTTGTGGCACAGTAGGGTGAGCTGCTGTTTGGGACAACTGCACCCCCCCCCCATTTTGGAGTTCTAGTTCAATTTCTAGCTCCTCTGCTTAAATACCAGTTTCTTCTAAATCATCCCTGGGAGGCAGAGAAGATGGTTCAATTACTGGGTCTCTGCTACTCATGTGGGAGACTCCAAAGAAGTTCTGGTCTCCTGGCTTTAGAAAAAATATACAGAATATTATCATTATCTGCCATTACCCTACGTGCAATAGAACACCGGAACTTCTTACACATATTTAAGTTGACATTCTGCGTTCTGCTATTGTCCAAGCAACCTCTTAAGGATTACATATAGAACAACCTGACAATCAAGCAATTTATTTTTAGTCTGCATTATCTAACTTTTGTTCCTGAGTTTTTGCCAACCTAAATGTTGCTTATGTGTATAGACTTCCAGCTTAGAATCATATTATTCATATGGGCCTAAGCAGAAAATGACCTCACTGAAATAAAAGTGAAGACAATAAAACCTAACTAGAAATAATCATTCAAGCTTTGAGATACATGTTTTCTACCTATGTATTCCATTGTCATAGTTAAAGCAGTCATTACCAAATGCCTTGAACTAGATACTTAAATAACCACAAGCACATTTTCTCACAGTTCTGGAGGTTGGAGGTGAGGGTGCCCATAATGTGAGTTTCTTAGTGAGGGTTTACTTCCTGGTTTACAGAGAGACATTTTCTTCTTATGTCTTCATATGGTGAAAAGGGCTACCCATTGGCTGTCTTGTTTGTATAACAGCACTAATTCCATTTATGAAGGCTCCATGCTCATGACTTAGTCACCTCCCAAAAGCCCAACCTCCAAGTACTACCACACTGGGGTTAGGAATTCAATATATGTGTTGGGGCAGGGAGTGTGGAGGGAGGGCATTTTGTCCATTAGAATTTTTCTATTTTTAAAAAATTGTATTTATTTATTTTTATTTTATTTGAATGGCAAAGAGTCCCCTCAACTATTTCTCCCTCCCCCCGCCTAACACACACACACACACACACACACACACACCTACACACTGCTTCCATGCTCTGGTTCACATCCCAAATGCTCCCAAAAAGCAACACTGGACATGGCCACAGCCAGGAGCTTGTGACTCAATCCAGGTCCCCACCTAGATGATAAAGCCCCATATACTGGACCATCATCTGCTGTGTCCCAGAGAGCCTATTAAAAGAAAAAACTGGAATTGGAAGTGGATTCTGTAACAGAATCACTCTCCAATATGGGGTGCAAATGTCCCAAGTGATATGTTAACTGCACCAAATGCCTACTCCAGAATCAATATTTAATATTGATTTACTACATCTTATAAAATTGTGAAGTCAAATTTTGTCTTTTGGATGTACTGGGCTTTAATTGTACAAAAGGGAGTTTGTCTTCATTTATATTCCATTGAGGAAACACAGACAAGTAGGTCAGGTAGAACGTCTTTCAATTCTTTTGTGTTAGGTCTCATCCATTTTGATAATAAACTGGAAAAAAGTTTTAATTTTAACATGTTAAATGTAGCTTCATTACAAAAAAGACATTTTTACACTTTTTATGCACAAGGATAATATCAAAATCAAATTGGGCAAAGGAAGTACATTTATAAAAATAGAAATAAAACATTTTTCTTATGAAATTTCTGAAACAACTATATTTGTTTTGACACATTAGCAAACTGAGAATCATGGCAATAACATTTCTGAACATTTTGTAAATAATATCTTACATGCAACCTGAAGTAAAAAGTTAAAAATATTTTTGGTAGATTCAGCTTTTTTATTGTGGACAAATGGTTGAATTTCTCATAATGTATTCAGTTTGTGATTGCCTCACATAAGGCACTAATAAAATAAACATTTATGCATTTTATTGACAGTGGAAAGTTGTTTTATATTTATATGTAAAAATATAGCTTACTTTGTTATATTTTGGCTTGTTATACATTTATCATGTATTTATTACATTCAGGTCTCCCATAGGGTGACAAGAACCCAATTACCTGACCAGTCACCTCCGTTTCCCAGGACCTCATTAGCAGGAAGCAGGAAGCTGGAATTGCTGGTGGAGGCATAACTCAAACCCAGACTTCTTGATGGGAGATGTGGGCATGATAACCTCCAGCTTAACCTGTAGATAAAATGCTTGTCCCACAGTTCACAGTTCACTTTTTAAAGTCATTATTAGTCTTGCAAAAGTGAGTTTAAAATTAACAAATTTATGTGGGTTCTTTTTCTTCCCAATACCTCTGTTGTTTAATCTCTTGAATGTATTTTTGTTCCCAATATCACACTTCAGTATCAACATCCACTATGTATCAAGACAAAATATCTTACTGAACATGATCCTTAAATTAGATAACTTATGAGTTATTACATTTAAGGACTTCTAATTTGTAGATATTAAGACTTAAAAATAAATAAATAAAAATGAAAATATTACTAGAATGCCACGCCCATGACAATCCTGTGTGTCTTTAAACAAAAATAGAGCTGCCCTCTGTTATGTATAACATGCATCTTCAAGGTTGTTCCATATTGCTATTGTATAAATTATTGATATAGAAAAATTAGCAGGAATGGTTACTTGATCCATGATCCACCTGTTTAGGAGTGTCTCCATTAAAATTCCAAATGTTTTTGTTTGATTTGGAACTTTATGATGCCACTATTTTTAATGTAGGATTATGTCATTATGTAATAAAGCATGCATAATTATATTTATATTAACGGTGTACATCCTGTGTCATCCACACTTAAAAAGAGTATATAACTGTTCCATAAAGAAAGTATAGTTTGAAAATCTTTGGCCATCTTTACAGTTTTCCCTTGTCTGTTTCAACTCTTTCTTATCTATCACAGTTCTTCCAATAGTATTGTAACCAAACCAATGGATACATTTCCATTTGGATTTTCGGTCTCCAGTGATAATCTAAAGAACAGAACCTTCGTGAACTCTGTTTTCATAAATTTATTTTGCTATTTATTATCACTGCATATAAACAAATGCAAGAATTATTATGCCTCTCATGCCTCTCATATTTCAGAGATTCTATAATGGAAGTTTTTTTTTTTTTCCTATACCTTTATAGAAAATTAGTTTACTGCTTTTTCAAAGTGCCTCATTTTCCTTTACTATTGATAATGACAATTTCTTAATAAATTTTGCTTCCAGCCAAAGCATCAGAGTAACGTTATCCACTGGGGCCAGTGCTATGGCACAACAGGTTAAACCATAGCCTGCAGCACTGGCATCCTATATGGGCATTGGTTCAAGTCCTGTCCTTCCCACTTCAGATCCACTTCCCTGCTAATGTGCCTGAGAAAGCAGTGGAAGATGGCCCAAGTCCTTGGGCCCCTGCACTCACATGGGAGACCCAGCAAAAGCTCCTGGCTCCTGGCTTCAGCCTAGCCTCCCTCTGGTGGTTGCTACATTTGGGGAATAAACCAGCGGATGGAAGATCTCTTTCTCTCTCTCTGTCTCTCTGTCTCTCTCTGTAACTCTTGCATTTCAATAAATAAATAAATCTTTAAAAGAAGTTATCCCAGGAACAGTGCTGCGGCATAGTGGGTTAACGCCTGGCCTGAAGTTCTGGCATCCCATATGGGCACCGGTTCTAGTCCCGGCTGCTCCACTTCCTATCCAGCTCTCTGCTATGGCCTGGGAAAGCAGTACAAGATGGCCCAAGTCCTTGGTCCCTTGCACACCCATGTGGGAGATCTGGAAGAAACTCTTGGCTCCTGGCCTCGGATCAGTGCAGTTCCAGTCACTGCTGCCAACTGGAGTGAACCATCAGATGGAAGACCTCTCTTTCTCTCCCTCTCTCTCTCTCTCTCTCTCTCTTTCTCTCTCTCTACCTCTCTTCTCTCTGTGTTACTCTGACTTTTGAATAAATAAATCAATCTTTTTTTTAAAAAGAAGTTATCCATTTACTACCTCTCAGTTTTATTGTTTAATTCTGTTTTGTCAATTTGTTTCTATTTCCCCTTCCTATATATCACCAATCTGAAATTCCTCCAGCAATGTTTTTTCCACCCATATAAATTCTTCCTGTAATAAATTTGCAACACAAATACTGCATATTTTGGACCAACTCCATGAATTTGAACAGAATTCTTTATCTTATAAATGCCACAGGAATTACTTTGTTATTCATGTGCAAAATATTAATTCTTGCAAAAGTGATTGATTTATTTTTATTCTTGTGTTTGGTATAGATTCTTTTATATTTTAAATACAAGTATTACTGTCAATATAAAGTATTTCCATGTTCTATTTGACAATATTTTGCATATATTATATTTTTATTATTTAATAGGAATAAATCAATACAAGAATTAACATGCTAAGCAATTTCACAGATTAAGACTATAAATAAATGGGCCCTGTACTTATCACTTGCATATTACATATATTGAAATTATGATAAATTGGAATATATACAAGTAAAAGAAAATAGACATTTTGCAGAAAAAGGGAACAAAGTTGCAGTTCTGAAAAGCGCAATATCAAAGGTGAGACCTCATGTCTGGCCTCAGGCTAACTTATTTTGAGCTTGAGAAGAGGCAAAGTGTGCAAGAAGATGAAGAGAAAGGGCATTGCAACAGGGAGAAAGAAACATAGCAGCAATGGAAACACAGGGAGAAGTCAAAATTAGCTAGCCTCTGGAATGTGAGTGCTGATGATCTAATAACCAGAAATGTTTAAGTACCATCATTAATTGCTCAGCAGTACTTACAAGTATTCCTTGGATATAAAACACTGTTTCATTATGTGCCTTCTTGAAATAAATGAATGTCTAAATGTCTCTTTCTATAGCTGGTGGCCTATTGGGGGCCCCACTCTTAGAGCCAGGGTTACCCACCTGTGGCAGCTTCCCTTTTCTTCCTGGGTTACCTCAAGAAAACTATAGAGCAGCAGCTAAATAAAGCTTCATGCCTCCACATCTATTTGCTATCCTTCTCATTTTCTATTACGTCTTCTATTGAAAACCTTGAAGGCAATCTCTACCAGCTGAGAAAGATTGATGTCAGGACCGATAGCAAATTTCTGAAACTTTCTCTGGATGTCCAAAGCACTCTGAGTTATGAAGTAGGTGTTTAGAGCTAACTGCCTTCCCTTGGCTCCAGGGTCCCAAGAAGTAAATTGTGTGAGACCTAACCTGGGAAAGCAGTACAAGATGGCTCTGGTGTCTACTGCATCTCTCTTAGCTCATTCATGTTTGTGGAGTTCCAGATTACTTCCCACATGCTTTTTCCATAACAGATCCCTATTATTCTTTAATATCTGTTGGCTATTCGGTATATTGGTGTCCCAATTTTAGGCCATCATTGGGATTGATTTCTCTGTCTTGCCCTCTAAACCTGCTTATTAAGTTGACTGGACACTACTTGTCAGCCTCCTGCAGCCCGAGGGTTGTTACTGTATGAATATCTTCCAAGGAAGGATTGCTAGTTGTAAAAATACCACCTTTTGAGCCGGCGTCGTGGCTCAATAGGCTAATCCTCCACCTTGCAGCGCCGGCACACCGGGTTCTAGTCCCGGTTGGGGCGCCGGATTCTGTCCCGGTTGCCCCTCTTCCAGGCCAGCTCTCTGCTATGGCCAGGGAGTGCAGTGGAGGATGGCCCAGGTGCTTGGGCCCTGCACCCCATGGGAGACCAGGAAAAGCACCTGGATCCTGGCTCCTGCCATCGGATCAGCGCGGTGCGCCGGCTGCAGCGGCGGCCATTGGAGGGTGAACCAACGGCAAAGGAAGACCTTTCTCTCTCTGTCTCTCTCTCTCACTGTCCACTCTGCCTGTCAAAAAAAAAAAAAAAAATACCACCTTTCAGTGAGAAGCTGTTGCCTTGTGCATTCCAAGGAAATAAGTCAGAGGTGGTGAATTCCACACAAACAATTGTGAACTCCTTTCTCTGTCTGGAACCTGAGGGAGAGAGAACATGCTTTGGCCTGGTTTGAATGGAGAGATGTGGGTGCCAAACAAACTGCTCCCATATACAGAGAGCTGGCCACAGGGCTAGGGGAATAGAATGCAGGTTTTGTAGGTTCTCACTGCTAGCCTGTGGGTTTAGGCTCAGGATTACATGCCACAGCTGGCCTTGCAACATAGCCCTTAAAGTCTACAGAGATCCTCTTCCTCAGGGCAACTCACTAGTATATGAATTGACTTCCCTTAGGTTATCAGAGGTGGAGTACTGAATTGACTACCATCCATTTTATGCTCCCTATGGGTGGTGTATTACAGATCTACTCCCTAATCTTCCAATAGCAGCACTGTGTTTTCCAGTAGTTCATCTTCCCCAGTGTATCCTGATGCTACACCTGTGAATGACAGGGAAGGAACTGGATAGATAATGCTGACTAACAGGCAAATGTGGTTTGGACATTTCTTTGTTAACCCCTTTATGGTCCACAATGTCCTAGAACAAAACTGGCCAGCATTATTCTCCTGTCCCAGAAAAGGAAGCTCCTTTCCAGTCCCTGCTTCTTCTCACATTACACTTCCTGATCTGTTTTTTATTTCTAGCAACTCTTGGACAAATATTAGAGTATTAACCCAAAATTATTCATGCTTTAATCCCATACAGTACTGGACAGAAAGGGATCCAGGTGGTCACATCACCTCTTAGATCTCCAGATCAGCAACTGAGGACTGCGTGGCACCAGGGAAATCTCCCCATGCTGAAATATCAGAGCAAACATTCCCCAAAAGCAAATAAGCCCCAAATGAGCTGCCTTTACAAATTGCTCCATTTTCTGCTCCCGCTCACCCTGGTCCTAGGCTAGAGACACTCTCATCTGACTTTTCCAAATTTATTAGCAGTTGCAAGAGGTCTATTCACTTGAGATGTCACCAAATAATCAACCTTAATAGGAATTGCTCAGAGGAAAACTATTTATTGTGACAAGTATAGGAAACATTGAGAAGGTATAGTTTCCTAAACAAACCACTTCTCTGAAAAGCAGTTTTCGAGGGCTTTTAGAGGAAAGGCCAGAAGAAGTTTCACAGAAAAAGAAATGGGGGAGCAAGAAGGTCATTCTTGCTTGCAATATGCGTCTATACATATTGAATGTTCAAAGCGTGCCTCAGACTGGTCTCTTGCAGTTTTCCTTTTTGGTGATGGTCTCAGTCTTTCTGAACGCAGCATTGTGAGATAAGCTTTCCTGGAAAATCATCTGAAAAACAACCTCAAGTGAGTAAACTGTCAGATTCTCTGTGTGTGTGAGCTCCCCTCTTTCCTAATTCCTACAGTCTTGGTTATGGAAGACAGATGGGCATACAGTTATCATCTATTGGACTAGCAACAGAAGAGAAAATGTGGGGTTACCGAATAATTAGGAGACTTGAAGAAAGATCTGACTCATGTAGACAGGAAGGTAGCTAACAAGAAGCAGAAGTAACCAAGCTGTGCTATGGATCCACCTGCACTGCCCAACGACCCCACTTTCCATGCAGAAGAAAATGATAGCATCCTTGAAATCATTACTCAGAATCACCACTAGCCAAAAACAACCAACATGGCTGCTGGATGCATCTCTGCAATGACATTTAGATAATTATAATTTTATGATATCGAAACTGCTATGGCTGATACTCCCACTTCCAATATGTATTCAATTCCATGATACTTCTAAGGTTTCCAAAATAGGGCAAGGAAAAGGGTGATACTCAAGTCCTGCCCTAAATTCTGTCCTCTTTGATTATTAAATTAAATCCAGCTCCAAACACTACCTTCTATGCCTGCAGGCTTATAAAAGGATGCCTTCAAACTTCATTGAGTATAGCTTTCTTTTGGCTAGACAGACACAATGTCTTTAGTGTGTAGGCTTGCTTTGCATACAAATAAATTGTTTCTTTGGTGACCTTTTCCTATGTCTCTTCCTCTAATTCTTTCATCCATTACAGACAAGAACCTGGCTATAGCCACTCCACATTATCATGTCACTGGTGAGCTAGCCAGGAAGAGCAGGAGTAACAGCTGTTCTGAATCCCCATGCAGGAACCCTGTCCTCAAAGAGTAGTGTCATCACACGATTCAATGACAGTTCACAGCACTTCCCTTAGACTACCAGCTGCTACTTTAGCACCTCACTGCAGTTAAATTACAGGAAATTTCTAGCTGGGTATCTCTGTCGAGAATTAAAACCATATCCCTAGAGTCTTCCCAAACACACCAAGAGGCTACCAAAGACTGCAGTTATGAGCTATTCCCAGCTGACATTCTTGTATTAAGTCTCTTATCCTTGGGAAACTGCCACTGGCAGGAAAATCACCAGTAAATTTTTCTACCGTAATATCAAAATGAGAATACCATGAATTTACTTTTAAAAGCTTGTCAGCTATTGGGGCCGGCGCCATGGTGCAGTAGGTTAATCTTCCGCCTGTGGTGCCAGCATCCCATATGGGCACCGGTTCTAGTCTTGGCTGCTCCTCTTCCAATCCAGCTCTCTTCTTTGGCATGGGAAGGCAGTAGAAGATGGTCCGAGTCCTTGAGCCCCTGCACCCACATGGGAGACCATGAAGAAGCACCGGCTCCTGGCCTTGGATCAGCGCAGCTCTGGCCATTGCCCCCATTTGGGAAGTGAACCAACGGATGGAAGATCCTTCTCTCTGTCTCTCCCTCTCGTGTCTGTAACTCTACCTGTCAAATAAATAAATAAAATCTTAAAAAAAAATTGTCTGCTACCTTGTGCTAATAAGCCCAAAGTACATGCCAGCCCCTAGAGCAACTATAAGATTCTTTAGTTTCCCTAGCTAAAGTGGTAATGGACAAATAACTAGCCATACATTATCCACCAGCCAAAAAGGGAAGAGTATATGCAGTGACTAACAAAACCTGCTGTACCTACATTAAAAACAAAGGCTTGTGGAAGATGATATCAAAATGATTTATGGTAAAGTCACATAGTTCCAACATTTTGGTACCGGAACTCCCCTTTCACCACCTGGGAAACAGAAAAAGTGCTGTCTGCTCCTACACGTTCTTGTTTTCACTTCTTTTAGGCTGATGTATTGATCCTAATTGTCATTTTTTTCCCCAGGAACTCAATAGTTTCATGTAAGAATGATAGTCATGCAGGTATTCCAGCCATTACCATGACTGGTGGTGAAACTAATTCTCTACCGATGCCACTCAAATGAGCCAGGGATTTCCAGCCCATGACTAAACAAGGACGATGCCCTGACACAGCATGCAGTAATTTAACCCACTGTGCCACAGCACCGGACACTTCTATTTCTTTAATATTACAAATTTTAATAATTATTTGTTATAAAAATTATATGAAAATCTCCAAATATGTATTAGTAAAAATTTTATAAAAATTTTTCTATCAGTAAAGGCACTTCATAAAATAAAAATGAAATTAAACATAGTATCCAGAAAATAGACCTGATTATAACTTCACAGGCACATATTGTTTTGTTGGCAGCAGCTATAGCTTTAATTAGAAGTTAAGGTAGCTAATTAACTTCTGTGACAATCAATGGATTCATCTAAAAATTAACAAAAATAACTACTTGGCAAGTGTATTACTTAATTAAATATAACTAACATAAAATAACTAACACATTCATTAAACATAGCATTCAGGTAATAACCAACCCCAAGAGTGATGTTGGCAGAAATTTTAAGACTGTATTGATTTAACCCCAAAGATATAAAATTTTTAAGTTAACAAAGCAATATTACTACCAAATTATTTAGTGCTAAGCCATAATATTGATAAAATTATAAGAGTTTTAATATGGAATGTATAAAATATGGGTACAGAATAATGCCTGAATAAATGGCTTGCTAAATCATTTTGTCTTATAAAGACACTGTAAAATGGTGTTTATAGAAGCTTTTATCTGACTTTATGTAACTTAGTATCAGTATATTTTTGTCTTCACTGAGGTGCTGTATGTTAAGCTTTCCCCTGTGGCCCCAGCATCCCATTTGGGGCAAGTTCATGTCCTGGCTACTCCTCTTCCTATCCAGTTCCCTGCATACGGCCTGGGAAAGCAGTGCATGATGGCCTGAGTGCTTGGGCTCCCGTACCCATGTGGGAGAGCCAGAAGAAGCTCCTGGCTCCTGGCTTTGGATTGGCTCAGCTTCAGCTGGTGTAGATATTTGCATCGTGATTCAGTGGATGGAAGAGCTTTCTCTCTGTCTCTTCCTCTTTCTGTAACTCTACTACTCAAATCAATAAGTAAATCTTTTAAATAATCTTTATTCTGATATTATTTATAATTCCATTGTATAACTATTACTTAAGCAAACCTTACTAACCTATGTATGTTATGGGACCCATTCTCATGAAAAATAATTCTTAATTAATCAAATGTGCCTTGATAATATCTTAACATTCTTGCATGTATATTTAAAATGAATTTTTTTAACTTTTATTGAATATATATAAATTTCCAAAGTACAGCTTTTGGATTATAGTGACTTTTTCCCCCTGTAACTTCCCTCCCACCCACAACCATCCCATCCCCCACTCCCTCTCCCATCTCATTCACATCAAGATTCATTTTCAAATATCTTTATATACAGGAGATCAATTTAGTATATACTAAGTAAAAAATTTCAACAGTTTGTACCCACACAGAAACACAAAGTATAAAGTACTATTTGAGTACTAGTTATACTGTTAATTCACATAGTAGAGCGCATTAAGGACAGAGATCCTACATGGGGAGTAAGTACACAGTGACTCCTGTTGTTGATTTAACAATTGAAACTCTTTTTTATGATGTCAGTAATCACCCAAGGCTCTAGTCATGAGCTGCCAAGGCTATGCCAAGCCTCTTGAGTTTGCCAACTCCGATCTTATTTAGACAAGGCCATGGTCAAATGGAAGTTCTCTCCTCCCTTCAGAGAAAGGTACCCCCTTCTTTGATGGCCTGTTATTTCTGTTAAGAAGATACAAAAAAAATGGAAGAATATTCCATTTTTGTGGATTGAAATAATCAATATCATCAAAATGTCCATACTACAAAAAGTTATTCACAGATTCAATGTGATACCAATTAAATACCAATGACACTCTTCTCAGATCTAGAAAATAATAATGATAAAATTCATATGGAAACACAAGAGATCCTGAATAGATAAAGCAATTTTATACAATTTAAACAATGTTGGAAGTATCACATACTGGATTTCAAGATATACTACAGGGAAATCATAACCAAAACATCCTGGTACTGGCACAAACACAGATGGATAGAATGATGGAACAGAAGAGAAATGCCAGAAATCATCCCATGCATCTATACCAAATTATTTTTGACAAAGGAGCTAAAATCAATCCCTGGAGCAAGGAAAGTCTCTTCAAGAAATGATGCTGGGAAAACTGGATCTCCACATATAGAAGTATGAAGCAAGACCCCTATCTTATACCTTACACAAAAATCCACTAAAAATGTATTAAAGACCTAAATCTATGGCTTAATATAATGAAATTATTTGAGAACACTGGGGAAGCCCTGCACGATATTGGCCAGGCAAAGAGTTCTTGGACAAGACCCTAGAGGCACAGGCAATCAAAGCCAAAACTGACAAGTGGTATTGCATCGAATTGAGAAGTGTCTGCACTGCAGAAGAAATATTCAGCAGAGTGAAGAGGCAACTAACAGAATCAGAGAAGCTATTTGCAAACTATGAAACTGGTAAAGAATTAATATAAAGAATATATGAAGAGTTCAAGAAACTCAAAAACAACAAAATAAACAACCCAATGAAGAAATGTACCAAGAATTTAAAACAGATATTTTTAAAGAGAGGACATCCAAATGGCTAGCAGACACGTGAAAAAATGCTCAGGATCACTAGCCATCAGGGAAATGGAAATCAAAACCACCATGAGGTTTCAGCACATCCAATTAGCATGGCTTTCATGCAGAAATCAACAAACAACAAATGCTGGCAAGGATGTGGGCAAAAAGGTACCCTAATCGAATGTTGGTGGGAATGTAAACTGATGTAGCCACTGTGGAAGACAGTATGGAAATACCTCAGAAACCTGAATATAATCCTACCATATGACCCAGCCATCCTATTCCTGGGAATTTACCCAAAGTAAATGAAATCATCATGTGAAAGTTATCTGTACCCCCATGTTTATTGCAGCTCAATTAACAATAGCCAAGATATGAACTCAACCCAAATGTCTGTCAACTGAAGACTGGGAAAAGAAATTATGGGTTATGTAAACCATGGAAGACTACACAGTGGCTAAAAAAATGAAATCCTGTCTTTTGCAACATGATGGATGCAACTGAAAAACATACTTAATGAAATCAGCCAGTACCAAAAGGACAAATACCATCTATTCTCCTTGATCTGTGGTAACTAATAGGGTACCTAAACTGTAAAGTATAGAAGTGAAATAGACACTTGAAATGAGATGACTTTGAATATCCCTTGTCTCAACTGTTGAAGAACATTTTTTCTTTTTTTTATACCATTTGTTGAATTCTGTTTAGTATAGGATTAATCATATGTATATAAAATTAATTGAAAATAAATCTTAGTAAAAAATAAGAAGGAATAGGAGAGGGAGGAGGAAGAAGAGTGGGCGTGTGGGTGATAGGGAGGGTAGGTTGGGAAGAATCACTATTTCCAAAATTTTTATTAATGAAATGCATGAAGTTTGTATACCTTAAATAAATGTCTTAAATTTAAAAAAAAATCTGGTTAATATCTATGAATATTTGTTTCTTGTAAAGGTATTTTCATTCTGATTAGGCCTCATCCAATCAATAGACCATAATATTAGGAAAACCAAAATTTTCCTGAGCAAGAAATTCTGTTTGGGTGTTACAGCATCAACACCTGCTCAAGAGTTTCCATCATGTTGCTAGCTTTCCTACAGATATCAGAATTGTCAGGCCAAAATTTATAAACCATTGCATATAAGTAATATATTTCTGAGAGAATATGTAAATTTTTTACATTTTAGTAGATATACAAAAAGATATATTTTTATGTAAATAATTATAATAGGAAATTTAAATCCTGTCTTCATATAATGATAGTGAATCCCAGATAGTTTTCTAATAAATAATAAAGGCATGTGATGACAGGACTGGAGGAGTAGTGATCTAGCCTTGTACTGAAGTTTTAGAATCTGAGAATGACAGGACTTCTATAAAAGACCTGAAACCTGTTCTCCAACATAAGATTTGCAGTATCTATAGAATTCTGTTCAGTATCTCTGTAAAATAGAAATTCACTCTTCAGTCTGCATGATGACAGGGATAATGAGATGGAGTCCATATGATAGACTCTCATTAGTCATTCTTTCAAAGTTACTTGAAGAACTCATGTTATGCCTTAGTCCTGAATATTTTCATTCAGAAGGTCTCATGTGTGAGTTTGAGCCTTTTCATATCTATGCGATGTCCAGGTATTCTAGCCCTGCTATTTTTTTCTGGAATGAAATTCTAACTATCATTGCTCTAGAAAAAGTCATTGACAGTACATTTTCCATGAACTGACCTAAACTACTTTCAAAATAGAGATTCAATCCTATTTTAGATTAGGCGGAAAGAGAATGAGAGAATGACAATATGTTAACATCTCATTCCTTAATTAAAACTTTCAATATGTTAGGTCTAATACTCCTTACTATTTATAGCTTATGGAAAATTATCTGAAAAGTATGGGTCAATGATATAAAATTTATATAAGCATTATTAACTCTTCCCACAGTTTAGTCAACATTTAATTTGACTTATATGAATGAGAGTCTACCAGCTACAATGGACTCACATAATTCAAACTATCTATAAACAGGTTTGTTCACAAACACTGAATTTAGTGAAAGTAGGCTAATACATTTTAATATGCTCTGTTAATTTAACTTATATATTTATGTTTTCATATTGCTACATTAGCAAAAGCTACATTGCCATGATGTGCAGAAACTATACTTCCTTGTAGAAAATAGTTAATTAAAATATTATAGTCTAAATTAACTTCTCCATTTGGTGTTTTAGGGTCTTACTTGAGTGAAGTGATTGCTGGTTTATAGCCTGAACCTGTATGCTGGTTACTATTCATTTGCCTCTCAACAACAGTGTGTTTTTTTTTTTTTTTTTTCTCAAGAAGCCTCTTATTTAATGAGTACAAATTTCAGTAGTACAACTATAGGTATATAGTGGCTCTTCCCCCCACCCCAACTCCCATCTCACCTCCTCCTCCTTCTCTCATCCCATCTCCATTGAGATTTGTTTTTTTTTTCTTTTTTTTAATTTATTTTATTCATTTTGACAGACAGTGGGAAGAGAGACAGAGAGAAAGGTCTTCCTTCCGTTGCTTCCCTCCCCAAATGGCCACTACAACCAGCGCTGTGCCGATCTGAAGCCACGAACCAGGTGCTTCCTCCTGGTCTCCCATGAGGGTGCAGGGCCCAAGCACTTGGGCCATCCTCCACTGCACTCCCGGGCCACAGCAGAGAACTGGTCTGGAAGAGGGGCAACCGGGACAGAATCCGGCACCCATATGGGATGCCGGCACCACAGGCAGAGGATTAACCAAGTGAGCCACAGCACTGGCCTGAGATTTGTTCTTAATTAACATTATAAACAGAAGACCAACTCTATACTAAGTAAACATTACAACATTACAACAATTTACACCCCCCCACACACACATAAACTTTACCACAAAAACTGTTAAGAGAGACAAAGAGGGACACTATATCATGATTAAGGGATCAATTCAACAGGAAGATATATCAATTATCAATGTATATGAACCTAACTACAGGGCACCAGTTTATCTAAAAGATTTATTAACGGACTTAAAGGGAGACTTAGACCCCAATACAGTAGTACTGGGGGACTTCAATACTCCACTCTCAGAAATAGACAGATCATCCGGTCAGAAGATCAACAAGGATACAGTAGATTTAAATGACACTATAGCCCAAATGGATCTAACAGATATATACAGAACTTTCAATCCTACAGCTAAAGATTTTACATTCTTCTCAGCAGTACATGGAACCTTCTCTAGGATTGACCACATACTAGGCCATAAAGCAAGTCTCAGCAAATTCAAAAGAATTAGAATCATACCATGCAGCGTCTCAGACCATAAAGGAATGAAGTTGGAAATTAGCAACTCAGGAATCCCTAGAGCATACGCAAACACATGGAGATTGAACAACATGCTCCTGAATGAACAATGGGTCATAGAAGAAATCAAAAGAGAAATCAAAAACTTTCTGGAAGTAAATGAGGATAACAGCACAACATACCAAAACTTATGGGATGCAGCAAAAGCAGTGTTAAGAGGAAAGTTTATATCAATAGGTGCCTACATCAAGAAATTGGAAAGACACCAAATAGATGAGCTTTCAATTCACCTCAAGGATCTAGAAAATCTACAGCAAACCAGACCCAAATCTAGTAGGAGAAGAGAAATAATTAAACTCAGAGAAGAAATCAACAGGATTGAATCAAGAAAAACATTACAAAAAATCAGCCAAACGAGGAGCTGCTTTTTGAAAAAATAAACAAAATTGACACCCCATTGGCCCAACTAACTAAAAAAAGAAGAGAAAAGACCCAAATCAATAAAATCAGAGATGAAAAAGGAAATGTAACAACAGACACCACAGAAATAAAAAGAATCATCAGAAATTACTACAAGGACTTGTATGCCAGCAAACAGGGAAACCTATCAGAAATGGATAGATTCCTGGACACATGCAACCTGCCTAAATTGAACCAGGAAGACATCAAAAACCTAAACAGACCCATAACTGAGACAGAAATTGAAACAGTAATAAAGGCCCTCCCAACAAAGAAAAGCCCAGGACCAGATGGATTCACTGCTGAATTCTACCAGACGTTTAAAGAAGAACTAACTCCAATTCTTCTCAAACTATTCAGAACAATCGAAAAAGAGGGAGTCCTCCCAAATTCTTTCTATGAAGCCAGCATCACCTTAATTCCTAAGCCAAAGAAAGATGCAGCACTGAAAGAGAATTACAGACCAATATCCCTGATGAACATAGATGCAAAAATCCTCAATAAAATTCTCGCCAATAGAATGCAACAACACATCAGAAAGATCATCCACCCAGACCAAGTGGGATTTATCCCTGGTATGCAGGGATGGTTTAATGTGTGCAAGACAATCAATGTGATACACTACATTAACAGACTGCAGAAGAAAAACCATATGATTATCTCAATAGATGCCGAGAAAGCATTTGATAAAATACAACACCCCTTCATGATGAAAACTCTAAGCAAACTGGGTCTGGAAGGAACATTCCTCAATACAATCAAAGCAATCTATGAAAAACCCACAGCCAACATCCTATTGAATGGGGAAAAGTTGGAAGCATTTCCACTGAGATCTGGTACCAGACAGGGATGCCCACTCTCACCACTGCTATTCAATATAGTTCTGGAGGTTCTAGCCAGAGCTATTAGGCAAGAAAAAGAAATTAAAGGGATACAAATTGGGAAGGAAGAACTCAAACTATCCCTCTTTGCAGATGACATGATTCTGTATTTAGGGGACCCAAAGAACTCTACTAAGAGACTATTGGAACTCATAGAAGAGTTTGGCAAAGTAGCAGGGTATAAAATCAATGCAGAAAAATCAACAGCCTTTGTATACACAGACAATGCCATGCCTGAGGAAGAACTTCTAGGATCAATACCATTCACAATAGCTACAAAAACAATCAAATACCTTGGAATAAACTTAACCAAAGACGTTAAAGATCTCTACGATGAAAATTACAAAACCTTAAAGAAAGAAATAGAAGAGGATACCAAGAAATGGAAAAATCTTCCATGCTCATGGATTGGAAGAATCAATATCATCAAAATGTCCATTCTCCCAAAAGCAATTTACAGATTCAATGCAATACCAATCAAGATACCAAAGACATTCTTCTCAGATCTAGAAAAAATGATGCTGAAATTTATATGGAGGCACAAGAGACCTCGAATAGCTAAAGCAATCTTGTACAACAAAAACAAAGCCGGAGGCATCACAATACCAGATTTCAGGACATACTACAGGGCAGTTGTAATCAAAACAGCATGGTACTGGTACAGAAACAGATGGATAGACCAATGGAACAGAATTGAAACACCAGAAATCAACCCAAACATCTACAGCCAACTTATATTTGATCAAGGATCTAAAACTAATTCCTGGAGCAAGGACAGTCTATTCAATAAATGGTGCTGGGAAAATTGGATTTCCACGTGCAGAATCATGAAGCAAGACCCCTACCTTACACCTTACACAAAAATCCACTCAACATGGATTAAAACCCTAAATCTACGACCTGACACCATCAAGTTACTAGAGAACATTGGAGAAACCCTTCAAGATATTGGCACAGACAAAGAATTTCTGGAAAAGACCCGGGAGGCACAGGCAGTCAAAGCCAAAATCAACTATTGGGATTGCATCAAATTGAGAAGTTTCTGTACTGCAAAAGAAACAGTCAGGAGAGTGAAGAGACAACCGACAGAATGGGAAAAAATATTTGCAAACTATGCAACAGATAAAGGGTTAATAACCAGAATCTACAAAGAGATCAAGAAACTCCACAAAAACAAAACAAACAACCCACTTAAGAGATGGGCCAAGGACCTCAACAGACATTTTTCAAAAGAGGAAATCCAAATGGCCAACAGGCACATGAAAAAATGTTCAAGGTCACTAGCAATCAGGGAAATGCAAATCAAAACCACAATGAGGTTCCACTTCACCCCGGTTAGAATGGCTCACATTCAGAAATCTACCAACAACAGATGCTGGCGAGGATGTGGGGAAAAAGGGACACTAACCCACTGTTGGTGGGAATGCAAACTGGTCAAGCCACTATGGAAGTCAGTCTGGAGATTCCTCAGAAACCTGAAGATAACCCTACCGTTCGACCCAGCCATCCCACTCCTTGGAATTTACCCAAAGGAATTTAAATTGGCAAACAAAAAAGAGGTGTGCACCCTAATGTTTATTGCAGCTCAATTCACAATAGCTAAGACCTGGAACCAACCTAAATGCCCATCAACGATAGACTGGATAAAGAAATTATGGGATATGTACTCTTTAGAATACTATACCGCAGTAAGAAACAACGAAATCCAGTCATTTGCAACAAAATGGAGGAATCTGGAATGCACATCATGCTGAATGAAATAAGCCAGTCCCAAAGGGACAAATACCATATGTTCTCCCTGATCAGTGACGACTGACTGAACACCAAGAGGGAAACCTGTTGGAGTGAGGTGGACACTATGGGAAACAGTGGCTTGATCAGCATAGCCCTGACTGTTAATGAACAACATAATACATTATCCCTCTTAGTAGTTTTTTTATCTGTTCTACTTAATATGACTGGTTTAGTTCTGTAATTGATGCACAGTTATTCTTAAGTGTTGAAAATTAACTGAAATGTGATCCCTGTTGAACATGGGAGTGGGAATGGGAGAGGGAAGAGATGTATAATTTGGGACATGCTCAGGCTGACTTGCCCCAAGTGGTGGTGTTGGAAGCATACCAGGGAATTCCAATTCAATCCCATCAAGGTGGCATGTACCAATGCCATCTCACTGTTCCAGGTGATCAGTTTCAGTTCACAGTTGGTCATGGTGGAGGGACTGGGAGTCAAAGGGAGCACATAGACAAGTCTAGTACCTGCTAACGCTAACCGATGGAGTAAATAAAGGGGAGAGTGATCCAACATGGGAAGTGAGATACTCAGCAGACTCATAAAATGGCAGATGTCCTAAATAGCACTCTGGCCTCAGAATCAGCCCTAAAGGCATTTGGAGCTGGCTGAAAAGCTCATGAGAGTATTTCAGGCATGGAAAGCCAAGACACTCTGGCAAAAGATCTCTGTGAGTGAGATCCCAGTGGAAAGAACAGGTCTTCAAAGAAGGAGGTACCTTTCTCTGAAGGGAGGAGAGAACCTCCACTTTGACTATGACCTTGTCTAAACAAGATAAGAGTCGGAGAGCTCAGAGGGCTTCCATAGCCTTGGAAACTCATGACTGGAGCATAGGGAGATTACTGATGCCATAGACAGGAGTGTCAATTGGTAAAGTCAACAACAGGAGTCACTGTGCACTTACTCCTCATGTAGGATCTCTATCCTTAATGTGCTGTACATTGAGATTTAATGCTATAACGAGTACTCAAACAATATATTTCACTTTGTGTTTCTATGGGGGTGCAAACTGTTGAAATCCTTACTTAATGCATACTAAACTGATCCTCTGTAAAAAAAAAAAAAAAAAAAAGAAATTATCAATTCCCAACTTGACTCTCACTGGGATTAAACATGACAATAGTTCTGCTCTGATTTCATCATCATTTAAAAAAAATCATCTATTATTTTTCACTTTATGTTTCTGTGTGGGAGCAAACTGTTGAAATCCATGCTTAATGTATACTAAGCTGATCTTCTGTATATTAAGATAATCGAAAATGAATCTTGATGTGAATGGAAGGGGAGAGGGAGTGGGAAAGGGGAGGGTTGTGGGTGGGAAGGACGGTATGGGGGGGAAGCCATTGTAATCCATAAGCCGTACTTTGGAAATTTATATTCATTAAATAAAAGTTTAAAAAAAAAGAAATATTAAAAAAAAAGGAAAGGAAAAACAAAAACAAACAAAAAAAAACTGTTTGAGAACAAATTTTACAGTTAATTCTCATAGTACAACTCATTGAGGACAGAGGCCCTGCATGGGGAGTTAAGTGTGTGGGGAGCAATCCGGACTAGACTAAGTTGCTCGAATTAGGACTTATTCTATGCATCTGCTCTCCCACAATATGGCACTGGGAGAGAAGTAAACAGCTTCCGCACAGCTGCCTCCAGTTCAACCAATTAACTGTAGGACTTGCTCCTGATTGGAGAGCAGCGTACTCAGCCGAGTTGGGATTGGCGGAGGAGGACTATAAAGGAGGAGAGAGACGGCATTCACCGGGAACATCTATGGGGAACATCTAGCTGAAGGAACACCCGTGCAGCCCCCGAGAGAGCCGGCCGGCGGTGTGCCGCTCCCCTGCGGAAGTGGGGAATGCGGCCAGGGGGAACTGCCCTTCCACGGAGGTGGAAGGGATAGTAGCCAACCCGGGAAGAACCAGCAGCAAACCCGGGGAGGGCCGAGCAGACGAAAGAACAGCGCAGGGTCCTGTGTCGCTCCTCCACGAAGAGGGGGAGCGACATAATGGTGCCGTGACTCGGATAGGAAACCTAGCTTGGATAGGAAACCTAGCTCGGATAGGAAACCTAGGAGGGAAAGACCGGGAGGAACTGGGAAAATATCGGAGAGAGAAACTAGCAAAGAGCCTAGGGAAATTACCGGAGAAAGAGACTAGTAAACAGCCTAGGGAAAAGCCGGACGAAAAAGGGTGCCGGAAGAAGCTATTGAAAGCCTAGGCATAGACTCGGATACGGACTACGGGGGGAAGCTGGGAGAAATCTCTAAGGTCGAAAGCGAAAGTGAAAGCTAGAACAAACAGACTCGGACGCGGACTGTGGGGAGAGGCCAGGAGAAATGAGGGAGGAATATTGTTGGAAGAAAACTTAGGGAAACATACCGGGTAGAGAAAAATGTTAGGGAAATTGAAGCCGCGGGGGGCAGGCCAAGGCGGAAACGAAAGCCACTTTGGGATTCTCAAGTTAGCCCGGGAATAGGGGGCGAAAAGTTGAAACCAGAAGCTGAGACGCAAGCCAGGTTGGGATCCGTCTGATTAGCCCGGGGAGCAAAGGACGGGAAGCCAAACCGTGGGGCGGAGACGTACGCTGGGTTGAATTCGCCAGGCTAGCCCGGGGAACTTAGATTGAATGCTAGTGGCGGACACGTGAGCTACGCTGTGTTACTCGCGGAAGCCGCCGCGTGCAGAGAGCACGGGGCGTGAATAGATAGGGAACGGGGCTGGCGTAGGCCGTGGTTCAGACGCGAAAGGGTTAAGCGTGGAGACCGTGGACCGCGCAAAGCCGGGAAGCCGCGCAGATGAGGCGCGGGCTGAAGCGGCTCAGAGCCGGCGAGGCGCGGAGAAGCAGCCTCGGGGCGGAGCCCGCTGGCGGGGCGAGGCGCCGGGAAGCCGCGGGGATAAGAGAAAACAGAAGTTTAGAAATGGAATGAGAGCGGGAAGCTGCGGGGATAAGAGAAACAGAAGTTTGGAAGTAAAGTAAAAGAGAAATGGGAATGCTGGAAGATAGAAGTGAAATGGGAGAGGTAGGAATGCCCGGAGATAGAGAAATAGAGAAAAATAAGGCCTCCCCTCAACATGCCAATTAGAAGGCTTGGATTCGGTCTGCCCGATTAGTGAGGCGATGAGCACCTGGGCGGCTAGCCGCAGGTCACCGAAGACAGGCACGAATTAACATCAGTAAAGCTTCCCCACAATGCAACAATTAGGAGGCTTGGATTCGGTCTGCCTGATTTAAGGCGGTAAGCGCCAGCAAAGCTCGACCAGAGTATGAGCTGCAGGTCACCGAAGATAGGCACGAACCAACACTAATAAGTCTCCCCCACAATACGGCAATGAGAAGGCTTGGATTCGGTTTGCCTGATAGGTTTTGTAAACACCTGCAGGCAGTTCTAGCAGAGCAGAGCATGCGCTGCAGGGCACCGAACACAGGCACGCATCAGCGCCTAAAAACCTCCTCACAATGGCGAAGAGAGGACCCGGATTCGGTTTTCCTGATTGATAGGACTTGTAAGAGCCTGTGGCAACTCTAGCAAGTACAGCAGAGTGTGTGCTGCGGGACACCGAAGACAGGCGCGTATCAACGCCAAAAAATAAAAAGAAAGGGGGATCTGTGGGGAGCAATCCGGACTAGACTAAGTTGCTCGAATTAGGACTTATTCTATGCATCTGCTCTCCCACAATATGGCACTGGGAGAGAAGTAAACAGCTTCCGCACAGCTGCCTCCAGTTCAACCAATTAACTGTAGGACTTGCTCCTGATTGGAGAGCAGCGTACTCAGCCGAGTTGGGATTGGCGGAGGAGGACTATAAAGGAGGAGAGAGACGGCATTCACCGGGAACATCTATGGGGAACATCTAGCTGAAGGAACACCCGTGCAGCCCCCGAGAGAGCCGGCCGGCGGTGTGCCGCTCCCCTGCGGAAGTGGGGAATGCGGCCAGGGGGAACTGCCCTTCCACGGAGGTGGAAGGGATAGTAGCCAACCCGGGAAGAACCAGCAGCAAACCCGGGGAGGGCCGAGCAGACGAAAGAACAGCGCAGGGTCCTGTGTCGCTCCTCCACGAAGAGGGGGAGCGACAAAGTGCACAGTGACTCCTGTTGTTAATTAAACTATTAACACTCTTAGATATAATGTTAATGATTACCTGAGGCTCTTGACATGAGTTGCCAAGGCTATGGATGTCTTTTGAGTCTACAATCTCTGTCACTATTTAGGCAAAGCCATAAGGAAAGTGTTAGTTCTATCTTCCATTCAGAGAAAAGTACCTCTTTCTTTAATGGCCCTTTCTTTCCCCTGGGGTCTCACTCACTGAGATCCTTCACGCAGGACATTTTTTTTTTTTCACCACAATGTCTTGGCTTTCATTGCTTGAAATGCTCTCCTGGACTTTTCAGCCAGTCCAGAATGCCTCAAGGACTGATTCTGAGGTCAGAGTTCTTTTTAGTGCATTTGTCATTCTTGAGTCTGCTGTGTGGACTGTTTCTCATTTTGGAACATTCTCTCGTTTTTAATTTTATTGTTATTACAAGACACTTGATCTTATTTATATAACCCTTTTAACACTTAATCCTATCTATATGATCGATTAAACAGTCAATATGATCACTTTAACACTGAAGATGGAATTATTGCCACCCAGTTAATGGGATTTGGAGTTCCATGGCAAGTTTTTAACTTTACCCTTAGAAGTACATCTGTAGGAATGTATGTAGAATTATTTAGCTCCTCCCTCCCTTATTCTCACTCTTATTTTTTAACTGGGATCTATTTTGAATTGACTTTATATACATATGATTAATTCTATGTTAAGTAAAGAGTTCAACCAATGGTATTAAGAAGGAAAAAAAAACTGTTCCTCAATAGTTGAGACAAGGGCTGTTCAAGTCATTGCTTCTCATAGTACCAATTTCACTTGTACAGGTTTCCTTTTAGGTGCTCTGATAATTATTACAGATCAGGGAGAACATGGTATTTGTCCTTTGGTACTGGCTTATTTTACTAAGTATGGTGTTTTCCAATTGCATCCATTTTGTTGCAAATGACTGGATTTCATTTTTTTGAATGCTGTATAGTAATCCATAGGGTACATATCCCATAATTTCCTTATCTAGTCTTCAATTGACAGGTATTTAGATTGATTCCATGTCTTAGCTATTGTGAATCAACCTGCAATAAACATGGGGGTACAGATAACTCTTCTACTTGATGATTTCATTTTCCTTGGATAAATTCCCAGGAGTAGGATGGCTGGGTCATATGGTAGGACTATATTCAGATTTCTGAGGTATCTCCATGCTGTCTTCCACAGTGGCTTTACCAGTTTACATTCCTACTAACAATGGATTAAGATACCTTTTTGCATACATTCTTGCCAGCATTTGGTGTTTGTTTATTTCTGTGTGAAAGCCATTCTAAGGGAGTGAGGTGAAATCTCATTGCAGTTTTGATTTCCATTTCCCTGATGACTAGTGATCCTGAATATTTTTTCATGTGTCTGTTGGCCACTTGAATTTCCTCTTTTTAAAAAATGTCTGTTTTAAATTCTTGGTCCATTTCTTCACTGAGTTGTTTTTTTTTTGTTGTTGTTGTTGTTGTTGAGTTTCTTGATCTTCTTTATATATTCTGCTTTTTTAACTCTTTATCAGTTGCATGGTTTGCAAATAATTTCTCCGAATCAGTCAGTTGCCTCTTCACTTTCCTGTGTGTTTCTTTTCTGTACAGAAGCTTCTCAATTTGATATAATCCCATTTGCTAATTTTGGCTTTTATTTACCTGTACCTCTTGGATCTTTTCCAGGAAATCTTTTCCTGCGCCAATGTCTTGAAGGGTTTCCCCAATCATCAACACACTTAACCCATCCTCAAATTGCTGTCTCCCATCCTTAGTATAATGACATACAGTTGAATGTATGTATGCACTTACTAGTATGTATGCACTTACTAATATTTTTAAACAAATATTTAAAAATTATGTTGTTATCTTTATCTCATTTTAACATAATTGTGAGATAAATTCAACAATGATATTCTCCCATAAATGCTATTTCCTTTGAATTTTTATTTGATTTTTATCTATATGTTATGATGTCACTATTGAATTATTAGTGACATATACAAAATTATGATACTGTTATTACAGTACTGATGAAACATGACAAACATATATTTTCTAATACATTTGTAAAATAATGAAAAAATGAGAGAATATTTTCCTAAGACTTCTATAAACTCATACTTTCCTTGAAGTTTAATCTCACTTTAAAATTTAGGGAATTTAAAAAATATTCAGTGTAATTGGGAACATTGTCTTCATGACTCTATATCTTTTTTAAAAATAATATCTGCATGTCAGCAGAAACGGTAGAATAAAGAATTTCAAAAATCCATTTCTCTGTAAAAGTTAACAAAAATCCACTAGCAAGATATGTAACAAGTAACTTTTTCAGAACTCTGAAAATAAACTAAAGATTTGCAGCAACACCCAGAGCATTTATTCTAATATGTGGATGAAATGTTAGACCAGTTAAATCCAGCACATTTTACTGAACTTCAGTGACAAATTGGGATGAGATGAAGGAAAAGGCAGAATGTCAATTACCAGTAGTCAGTAGGATTTTTTCAAAGCTTCATTTATTATTATTTGATTTGATGCTGTCTCCTTTGAAGACCTAGCTAAATAAAGTTTGCCCTTATTTAACTTGGTTAGTTCAGTTAGTCCAAAAAGCATCACCCCAGGGATGTTTACTAGGTGTGGCTAAGCTTCAAGGTAGGTGAAGGGGATGGACTACCACTGAAGCAAATCACAGACTAACCAAATACCTTCAAAGGAAGCACTGAGGAATGAGATGACCATAACAGATCTGAAAGTCTCCAACATGATCCTGACCATCAGGAACGACATTTAATATCTAGTGTTATATTCAAAATAGACGCTAATATCTCACCACTGCATGACCACATGCCATTGCATATGCAGAAAGCAAAAGCTAATACAGAATTATAAACTGCATGGAAACATTTTGAAAACAGAGCATTTGATGTTGAAGAACATGCACAGAGTTCCAAAATCAAAAACAAAGCTAAATTGAAGATGTATTTATCCAAATAGGACAATGCCGCACAATCAGAAGTGCAAGTTGTAACAATCAAAATAGAGTCACTTTTATAAAGTCTGAAAAACCTAAAAAGCACAGCTGGAAGTTGTTGAAGAAGAAAATCTTATGCTGTGTTGTGTGCTTCATAATAACTCACAAAGGACTATGAAATCTTAAGTAAAAAATTACTTATCCCATTTAAGAGTGCTGGGGTTCAATACAGCCCTTGGTCCTGACTCTAGCTTTCAGCTAATACAGACATCAGGAGGCAGCAGAGGTGACTTAAGAGGTTAATTTCCTATGAACCACATGGGAGACCTAGATTGAATTCCCAGCTCCTGGGCTCTGACCCCAGCCAAATGGTATAGCTGGAATTTGGGGAACAAACCAGTAGATGGAAGGGCCTTTCAATTACTCTCTCTCTTTCCCTCTTTCCTTTCTAATGAAAGAATGAGTGTATGAATAAATGAGTAAATACATAAATATTTTTAGAAAAGCATTTTAAAACATTTCTTGAAGGATGTCTGTCCAACATGTGTCTATTTTTTCTTGGACTGCCACTTTCTTTGTTATTGTTCTTATAGCCAAGGATTATGGTTTCAAAGTATCTTATATAATCCTCTTCATTTGTCTTTGAAAATGACTCTCTGCAGCAATCCACTTAACGCGCCCAGTGTTTGCTGTAGAAAATGGATTCTATCTGCAATGCTATTCCCAAATAAACACAATTAATCTTTTGAGAACCTTCCTCTGTATGTTAAAGGTTAACACAACAAATAGCAGACTTTAAATAATTAGATCAGAAAAACAAACTACAAGCAAATAAAAATACAATGATCAAGAACAACAAAACCTGTGTTTTGAATTCATTTCCAGTATTGCTGTGACATATTACTTAAAATAACAGAGTAGAGGTCCAGCATTGTGGATCAATGGGTTAAGCCACTACTTTTGACACCAGCACTCCATAGCAGAGCACTGGTTTGAGCCCAGGCTTCTCTGTTTCTGATCCAGCTACCTGAAAAATGTGCTTGGGAAGTCAGTAGATAGTAGCTCAAGTACTTGGGCCAGTGATATCCAAGTGAGAGAAAATAGTACAATTTCAAGCTCCTGCCTTTAGCCTGATCCAGACCAGGCCATTGTGGTCTGTGGAGAGTGAACCAGTGGATGAAAGAAATCAGTCTTTCCATCTCTCTCTCTCTCTCTCTCTCTCTCTCTCTGTCACTCTGCTATTCAAATATATAAATTATAAATCTAAAGACAATATCAGAATGTGGAAATAAGAGATTATTAGACATAAGCATAAATAAGAAAATATGGCTTAGAAACAAGACAAAAATAATTAGAACTATTTCAAAGGAATCCTAACATTTAGCTTTATCAAACTTTGAATTGACTATTGAGGATATGGGCTTAAATAGATTTAAAATCAGTGTCTAAAAACTAAAGAAAATGTGAACAAGATATCTCACTAAGTAGAGAATCTCAATAAAGAGAATCAAAATATATAAAGGAATCAAGTAGCAGTCTGTGGTTGAAGAAATACAATAGCTGAAATGAAAAATTAACTCATGTGGGTTAAACAAGCTTTAAGCAGGTAGAAGAAATAATTAATGTACTCAAACAGAATTTAATTAGATTGCATAGTCTAGGAACAGAAAGAAAATTATAAAAATGAATACACTATTAAGAACTTGGATGTCATCATGATATGAATAATGTGATGTTTAGGCAGTAAAAGAGAAAGGAGAATAAAATGCATAAATAATGACTAACCACTTCCCAAATTTTAAAGTTCATTTATCTACTATCCAAACATTGGTAAACTTTTCACAGGAAAAGGCAAAAAGACAAAGATGTAGACATCTCATAATTAAATTAGCAGAACCCAAAGACATACAGAGAATATTGAAAACAGTAAAACAAGTGACGCATTAATCACAACAATTTTGAAAAAATTAACATTAATTTCTCATCAGAAAGCATGGAAGGCAGGAAAGTCTTGACATATTAAATATGCTGAAAGAAAAATATTATTGAGCAATAATTCTATATCCAGCAAAAGTATCTTCTAAGATTGCCAAGACTTTAAATCATTTTCAGTTAAACAGTAACACAGAGTTTATCCCTAGCAGACCTCTCTTGTAAGAATTCTAAGGGTCCTTTAGGCAACAGAAAAATAACATCAAAGGGCAACTCCAACCTTCATGAATAAACAAAAAATATATGTAATAATGGAGTAAAAATCTCTTTTTGTTTTTAACTCCATGTTATCCCATTCCATTTAAAACACAAATGAGTAAGTGGTATGGTCACATGATATTGATGGGAAAACAATGTGCAAAGATAAAACATAACAATAACTGCAGAAAAGATTACCAACAAAATTATATAGTGTCGCTCCCCGTCTTCGTGGAGGAACGACACAGGACCCTGCGTTGTTCTTTCGTCTGCTCGGCCCTCCCCGGGTTTGCTGCTGGTTCTTCCCGGGTTGGCTACTGACCCTTCCACCTCCGTGGAAGGGCGGTTCCCCCTGCCACATTCCCCACTTCCGCGGGGGAGCGGCACACCGCCGGCCGGCTCTCTTGGGGGCTGCACAGGTGTTCCCCTTAGATGTTCCTGGTGCATGCCGTCTCTCTCCTCCTTTATAGTCCTCCTCCGCCAATCCTAACTCGGCTGCCCACACGCCGAGTACGCTGCTCTCCTCCAATCAGGAGCAGGATCAGCTCCTGGAGGTCATCACTCAAGTTGGCAAGAGGCAGTTGCGTAGAAGCTGTTTTCTCCTCTCCCAGCGCCATATTGTGGGAGAGCAGATGCATAGAATAAGTCTTAATTCCAGTAACTCAGTCCAGTCCGGGTTGCTCCCCACATATAGGACCACAGGAAATTTTTTACAAATTACTGAAAGAAACATATCATTAATGAAAACTAGATTCATCATTGTAATCTTCAGGCTACCACTGAGATAATTTCATAGATCTATAGGAATATATTTATTTATATATATATATATATATAGAGAGAGAGAGAGAGAGAGAGACAGGGAGAGAGAGATGTGTGTGTGTGTGTGTGTGTATATATATATATATATTTGTCAGATAGGAAAAAGTGGCAAGGGAATTAAAATTATGTTATGCACTGAATTGTGTCTCTGCAAAATTCATATGCTGAAATCTTAATCTCCAAAGTTACTATTCCTAGAGATTAAGGCTTTTTAGTGGTAATTAAGGTTACATCAGGTAATAGGGATAGGATTTTCATACCACTGGATTGGTGTTGTTATATGCAAAAGGAACACCATTGATTTCTTCTTTTCTAAGGGTTTATGAGAAAGCGCCACATATACATACAGTCAGAAGGCACTTGCATACATTGATCTTGGACTTCAGACATGTAAGAAACTAAATGCCTGCTGTCTGAGCAATGTAGTCTGTGGTATTTTGTTATGGCAACTGAAATTGATTAATAAAGACTATAAACTAGAAATACTTATTTATCTCAAAAGAAGGCAATAATTGATGAAATAAAGAAAAGACATAGACAGATGGAAAACAGACATTTTATATGACAATATCTTAAACCCTAAATCAAGTCTCAGTAATAAAAGAGGATAAAAACTAAACAAATTTGGGGATGGCGTTGTGGTGTCGCAGATAAAGCTATCACCTGAGACACTGGCATCTCTTATGGTGCTAGTTTGCATGCCAATTCTGCTTCCTGTCAGTGGCCTAGGAATGCTGCAGAGGATGGCCCAAGTACTTGGGCTCCTGCCACCTGTGTGTGAGACCTTGATGAAACTCCTGACTCCTGGCTTTGGCCCAGCTCATCCAAGAGTGAACCAGTGGCTGGGGGATTCTCTCTCTCTCTCTCTCTCTCTCTCTCTCTCATTCTCTCTATATCTAAAGATGTAAAAATATAAATATAAACTATATAGAAATACCAATGATAATCAAGACATCACAAGAATGGAGTTAGTGAACAACACAATCTTAATGAATAAAAGTGCAAAATTCTTCAGCAATTTATTATCAAAGTAAATTCAAAATATATGCCATGGCCCAAGCCACTTATTTTTAACATTTTATTCCAGAATAGCTTTAAATTTTCCAAACCAAAATTGTTAGGTCATAATACACAAAGTTCCCATAAATCCCTGCTGCACTTTCTCTACATCTCATCATAGTATATCTGTCACAATTAATGAACCACACCTATGTTCCCCCATTTTTTATATAAGCAATATTTAATTCAGGAAGAAAAGTTGGTTTATCATATCAAAAAATAATCAATATAATTCACCATATTAGTAGAATGAAACATAAATGCATGCATACACTCATATACACATGTGCAACTGTTTTAATAAATGAAAAAAAAATCATTCAAAGAATTAGCAATAGAATGGAAATTCCTCAGCCAAATTAATCTGTAAAATACCCACAGTTAATATCATGGCTAATTATGATAGGATGTCAGTGTTTTTTTAAATCATTTCTATTTAACACTGTTATTTAAATTACATAGAGATATGATGTGACCCAATAACTATATTCCTAGGTATATACAAAACATATATACTTACATTAAAACTGTTACTGAAGTATTCATAGAAGTATTACTCATAATATTAAAAAGAGATATAACTCAAATTCTAATCAACTGAAAAACATAATCAAAATGGCATAATCATGCAATGGAATATGATTCATACATAAAAGGACATAATATTTATATATGCTATGATATGTATGATTATAACAAATACTATGCTGAATGAAAACAACCAGACACAAAATCTGCAGCTTATGTGTATCTAATTATGTTAATGTACAGAAGAGACAATCAGTAGAAGCAGAAATTGTACCAACAGTTGCTGGTCATTGCTCAAGAGTACCAGGCTCCTTTTTGGGTAACAAAAGTGCTCTAGCATTTGATTCAGCTTTAGGATTTAAAAAGGCTGCAATCTGTCCTATCTTTAAGTATGCAATGCTAGTGGTTAGGAATAGTTCCTTTCCTGAGATTTTATGAAAATGTTAGACTGTATGAGGCTGCACTTCTTGCTTGAGATTCTTTTACACAAAACTTCAAACATTTCTCTTATTCTCAAATAGCTGTTGGAATTCTATTTATATATTTTTTATTACTCCCTCTTGAATTAGAGAATGAGATTCCTAATACTAGGGTATCAGCCACTTTGATAAGCTACCCTCACTCTTACTTGTGAGACAACAATGTCCCTTCTGTGTGTCCCTGAAATGCTGTTCATGGTAGTGGGATGTTTGTAATGGACTTATATAGATGACAGCAAGAACCCATGACATTTTGGATTTTACAACTAAATGGGATCCATTCAAAACCGGCTCAGTTTTTGATGTGAATCCAGTGGTGGACATTCATTGTGGTCCACATGTAACTTGCAGTGCTCAGCTCTATTGCTTGCTCTGCTTCGAAATGATGAAAGAAGTTGGGTAAGTGCAGAGTGATACCTTTAGCTTAACTCAGTAGGAAGGAATGTGTGAGCTAAGTCACCATGTCTACAGAAATTCAGGTTACAATGAGACGGGACTTGCTTCTCCATAAGATTCTCCATCAAACTCCAAAGTTCCAGGAGTACTTAGTGCTTGTTTACCTTGCAATCATAATTTTCCCAGAGAGTATCAAATCTTCCCAGGATCCAGGGACCAAGAAATGGAGATAGATATTCCAGGAGGGGTGTGGTGTGATAAACCCCCCCTTAAGGAATAAAGAGATCCTACAGAGCAAGAAGGAATGAAAGCTTTGTGATATTTAAGAATATTTTTCCTCTGCTTTCATTTAGGATATGCATGTAATGTATATATATATATATGAACATTACATCTTATCTTTTTTATCACAACACATAAAATGAGATGTGATGTATTTTCCAAAAAAGAAAGTACATCAGAGGAGGGGTGTTCAAGAATGTTACTGAAAATGAAAGGGTACAGTAAACGTTGTTTGAACTTGTTGGAGGTTTCTTATGCAATAGTCTTTTGTGCATCAGACCACGTCAGCATCTCCCTTAATTATCACACGTTCATAGAACATAGCATCACCTCAAGTAATTTAAGGTCCCATAGTACAGTTTATATGTATGTTCTAACTTGGATCCTGTGTGTGGCTAAGTCCAGACTCCATGTAAGGAGAATTATTTCTGTTAACTCTAAATATAATATTATGTGAAAGTGAGGAAGGTCTGATTCTCTGGACCACACTTAAGTGGAAACAGTAACTGGCAAGGCAGCTGTTCATAACCAGCAAGTACCTGAGTGATCTGCCTGAGGCTTCTCTCTTCCCACCTTTTACTTAGTATTCAGAATTATCAGTCAGTCAGTAATCCTGGTTTTGAATTTATGTGGGTTGTTTTGTGTAATTCATTTGCCCTAAATTTTTTCCTAATTGCCTCTTTAGAGAAAGTATATAATAAACTAATAATAGTATTATGTGGCTGACTGGAGCAAAGAACAGATACTACAAAGCCTTGAAAAAAGAGCTGAATGTACTGGACATTTGCCAATATGGAAAGCCAGCAAGGATATTGCAGGTACTGTATATCTAAAAGTGTAGCTCACTCATGCCATAAGAACCCATTATAATCCCCCAAAATCACATTTTATATATAATAGAGAGATAGACACTGGACACGTATATATCTTGCATTTGAAGTCTCCAATGAACCTACAAGTGAATCCAATGACCAAAGTAGGAATTTGCAGGTGGGGTGCCAAAGAAACCCAGTGCTTTCAGAGGAACTAAGAGAAAATTGTCAAGTTACATGCAAAGGAGAACTGATTCATGGAAGATCAGAGTTCTTAGCAGAAACCCTATAGGCCAGAAGGGAGTGAGGTGATATACTCAACTTCTTGAAAGAATAAAAATTCCAACAAAGAATATTATATATAGCAAACCAATGTGTTAGAAGTGATGGAGAAATAAGGCATCTCCCAGATAAGCAAAAACTGAGAGAATTCATTACTAGTAGATGAGCCTCACATGAAATTCTGTAGAGTCCTGTATTAGAACTAAACATCATGAAAATACATGACACCTTCAAATTCACTAATGCAGCTGGTATAATCCATAGCAAATCAACAAAATGGCAGGTGTTCATTCTTATGTATCAGTACAAACCTTGAATGTAAATAGGTTAAGTACTCTTGCCAAAAGATTTAGTTTTGATGAATGGATAAAAAACCTGGAGGCCTCTAAGTGTTACCTAAAAGCAACTTACTTCACAAATAAGTTGCCTGAAATAATGTTGCCTAATGCTGTGTTACTACACATGTACTGAAAATGAAAAGCTGGGAAATATTTGCCAGGCAAAAAATAAAAATAAAAAATAAACAGGAGTAGCTATCTTCATTTCAAATAGAACAAGCTTTAAATCAAAAACTGTAAAAAAGAGACAAAAGAAGAACATTATATTTTAATCAAAGGATTGATTCAGCAAGAAGATATAAATATCATAAATATATGCACCCAGCACAAGACCACCCAGATATATGCAGCAAATACCATTGCACACGAAGGGAGATACAATCCAATACAATAACAGTGGGTGACTTCAACATCCTATTATCATCACTGGACAGATCATCCTTACAGAAAATCAACAAAAGTACATTGGGGTTGAACCATACTATTGAGTAAATGGATCTAACAGACATTTGCATAACATTTCAGCCAATGGCTGCAAACTACACATTCTTCTCATTAGCACATGAAACATTTTCTAGTATATTTAAAAAGATACTATGTAGCATCTCAGACCACAAATAAAATTAGAAATCAACAACAAGAATAGAACGTTACAAATACATGGAAATTAAACAACATGCTACTTAATGACCATTGAAGAAATTAAGCAGAAAATGAAATGTTTTCTTGAAATAAATGAAAATGAAAACACAATATATCAGAACCTGTTCAATACAAGAAAAGCCTTATTAAAAGTGATGTTTGTAATATTAAATGCTTACATTTAAAAAATAGAGAGATGTCTTAAATAAATAATCTAAAGATGCATCCTAAAGTCATAGAAAACAAAACAAACCAAACCTCAAATAAGCAGGTGACAAGAAATAATGAGGAACAGAGCAGAAATAAATTAATTCAATTAAAAAAATACAACAGACCAAGAAAACATGTAATTTTTTGAGAAGATAAACAAAATAGAACAGATTTTTCTTGCAAGTTTCCCTGTTCTGTTGACTACTTTCTTCATGCTGCCTTGTGATTTAAGAATATTTTATCCTAAGAATAATGGTGTGTTAATTACAGAGTTCAACCAATGGTACTAGAACAAAAAAAAAATACTAAAATGGATAAAGTATTACATTGTACATCAACCGTCAGGACAAGAGCTGATCAAGTCACTGTTTCTCATAGTGTCCATTTCACTTCAACAAGTTTCCCCTTTGGTGCTCAGTTAGTTAGTGGACAAATACCACTTGTTCTCCTTGATAGGAGACAACTAACTGAGCACCAAAAAGGAAACCTGTTAAAGTGAAATGAACACTATGAGAAACAGTGACTTGATCAGCCCTCACCCTGACTGTTGATGAGCAGCTTAATATGTTATCCCTCTTAGTATTTTTTTTTGTTTGTTCTACTTAATACTTTTGGTTGAATACTGTAATCAAAACACAATTCTTCTTAAGTGCTGAAACTTAACTGAAAAGTGATCACTGTTAAATATAAGAGTGGGAATAAGAGAGGGAAGAGATGTGCAATTCGGGACATGCTCAAGCTGACTTACCTCAAACGGTAGATTACAAACGTACCACGGGATTCGAATTCAATCCCATCGAGGTGGCGTGTACCAACGCCATCTCACTAGTCCCAGTGATCAATTTCTGTTCACAATTGATCATATTGATAGGACTAAGAACCAAAGGGATCACATAAACAAGACTAGTGTCTGCAAATACTAGCTGATAGAATACAAAAGGGAGAGAACGATCTAACATGGGAAGTGAGATACACAGCAGACCCATAGAATGGCAAATGTCCTAACAGCACTTTGGCCTCAGAATCAGCCCTTAAGGCATGTGGATCCGGCTGAAATGCCCATGAGAGTATTTCAGGCATGGAAAGCCAAGACACTCTGGGAAAAAAAAAAAAAAAAAACCTAAATGAAAGATCTCCACGAGTGAGATCCCAGTGGAAAGAATGGGTCATCAAAGAAGGAGGTACCTTTCTCTGAAGGGAGGAGAGAACCTCCACTTTGACCATGGCCTTGTCTAAATATGATCACAGTCAGTGAACTCAGGGGGCTTCCATAGCCTTGGCAGCTCATGACAAGAGCCTAGTGTGATTACTGAGGCCATAAACAAGAGTGTCAATTTGTTAAGTCAACAACAGGAGTCACTGTGCACTTACTCTTCATGTAGGATCTTTGTCCTTAGTGTGCTGTACATTGAGATTTAATGCTATAACTAGTACTCAAACAGTATTTTTCACTTTATGTTTCTGTGTGGGAGCAAACTGTTGAAATCTTTACTTAATGTATGCTAAACTGATCTTCTGTATATAAAGAGAATCGAAAATGAATCTTGATGTGAATGGAAGGGAAGAGGGAGTGGATAAGGGGAGGGTTGTGGGTTGGAGGGACGTTATGGGGGGGAAGCCATTGTAATCAATATTCTGTACTTTGGAAATTTATATTCATTAAATAAAAGTTAAAAAAAAGAATATTTTATCCAAACGCCATTGGACTTGAAGAAGGAAGACCATGAGTGAATGTGAAGACAACCAATTCATCAAGCTGCCTTATGCAGCAGTGGTCACAAAATCTATTGACTAGATTGACATGTGCTATGCTACCTGATTAGCTCTCATTATTTTCCTTAGTGAACTCAGGATCCAGGTACTATATGCATGTGACAGAGAAACTAAGGACACACATCCAGCTAATTTCAAAGGCAAGACTAGGGGCTGGCACTGTGGCGCAGTGGGTTAATGCCCTGACTATATGGGTGCCAGCTCTAGACACGGCTGCTCCACTCCCAATGTAGCTCTCTGCTGTGTCCTGGGAAAGCAGTAGAAGATGGCCCAAGTCCTTGGGTCCCTGTACTCGCATGGGAGACCTGGAGGAGGATCCTGGCTCCTGGCTTTGGATCAGTGCAGCACATGCCATTGCAGCCATATGGGGAGTGAACCATCGGATGGAAGACCTCTCTCTCTCTCTCTCTCTGTCTCTGTCTCTCTGTCTCTCCTCTCTCTGTGTAACTCTTTCAAATAAATAAATAAAATTTCTTTTAAAAAAAAAGGCAAGACTAGGTTCCATGTATGCCTAATTCTATAAACCAATTGTGCATATTAACCAAAGCAAAGTGAATTGCATGGGGTTTATTTGTGTGTAATGATAGGCAAACAGTTTTACATTAAAGACTTGCATTTTACTTGCAGAAGTAACTTTACTCTGGCCATCTAAAAGTGAAATATCATTTATTATTTGTTTTATTTCCCTCTTGTTCTTCCTTTGCAGAATTTTTTTCTGTGCAGGCATTTGTACATGTAATTAAAGGGATTATGTATTAAATTATTAAATATATTAAATTTATTTTATGTTTCATTCTATTTATAGACATCATACAATTTATATCACTCATTTTTATTAGATAATTACATTATTTCTCTTAAAATATAGTACAATGATACCTCCAAGGTCAAAAGTAATGTTTTGTTAGTACTTATGCAGGTCCACTTATGAAATATTTATCTTAAATTGCCAGATAATTTGAATTTGACCTTTTTCCCAAGTACGTATGTTAATATGTTTGGAGGACAAATTCAAAAGTGACCCAATTAGGATATGAAGATAGAAAGAAATTAAATAATGTGATTTCAATGGATATTTAATTTTTTATTTTCTCTTAATTCTGTGATCACAAGAAGCCACATAGAATAGTAAGATTTTCTTTCTTTGAATTCTTAGAAAAATATTCATATTATTAGACTATTAGTGATATACTCATTCTTTAGTTTATAGTGAGAAAATTTCCTGCTGCATCAAATATTTGCCAAGTTATAAATAGGCAACTGCAGAGGCCAGCTGGTTAATCCATTAGCCTTTGAAATAAGTAATGCTTAAAAATTGGAGATTTATACTGAGTTTTACAACCCAGAAAACAAAGTATATTAATAACCTTTTTTTAATTTACTGAAATACACAATTAGATTTAGTGAAATGTTCCATACAATGACAACATATAATATAGGGAATATTTATCTATTTTATTTATATCAGCATCAAAGAATAGGCCAGTTTGTGTCTTTATTGCTCTATTTTCAATTAATTTTCCTACTAACATGCCTGGGAAAAAGTTGACACACACACATGCATTTAAATTATCCAAAACATCATCCACTAGGAAATTATTCTAGTAAGTTCTCGTGTATTAAGCCTGCTGTCAGCAAATTTGCAATTCATCTCAAAACCATAGCTGATGTTTGTGATTTCTTTTATATACCACTCAAACCCAGCTCTCAGATTGGTCAGAAAATCTTGCTGATTCTGAGGGACTGCCACTGGGGATGTGTCATCAGGACATATACAAAAAAGATTCTAAAATACATAACAAATTCTACCTAATTCAAATGGCAAGAAACATTGGGAATAAAGAAGCAAGGAGAAAGAAAAATCAAACGTATTTTTAATTATCTATCTTTAGTTTCTATTAGTGTATGGTGTTACGCAAAGATTTTACTTTCTTTCAAAGGGAAATATTTACTATTCTAGAGCATTTTATTGCAATTGCTATGACATGAAATATTACTTATTCCTCTATAATGGACAGTTTGTATTTTTCTAGATTTTTCTTTTTTCTTAGTGCATTAATTTGCCTTTTTTTGAAAACCAACATTGTTTAGTGTAAATTATTTAATCCTATATTCTAGTGCACTATTTTTCGGAGGGTTCAATTATTACTCCCATTTTTTTTTTTTTTTGAAAAAGGAATGAAGAAAGGAAAAAAGAAAGGTAGGAAGAGGAAGGAAAGGATGGAGGGAGAAAAGAAGGAAGGAAGGAAGGAAGGAAGGAAGGAAGGAAGGAAGGAAGGAAGGAAGGAAGGGAGGAAAGAAGGAAGGAAGGAAGGAAAGAAGGAAGGAAGGAAGGATACAAATATTACTAAACAGATCTAAAAACTTTACATTTCAATAGATCAAGGCTAATTTTACTCATATATTAAAGAAAATTTCTCTTTTTTTAAAGATTTATTTTATTTATTTGAAAGACAGTTACAGAGAGAGGTCGATACAGAGACAGAGGTCTTTCATCAGCTGGTTCACTCCCCAGATAACCACAATGGCCAGAGCTGTGCCTATCGGAAGCCTGGAGCCAGGAGTTTCTTTCAGGTCTCCCACGTGGGTGCAGGGGCCCAAGGACTTGCTTGGGCCATCATCTACTGTTTCCCAGGCATTAGCAGAGAGCTGGATTGGAAGAAGAGCAGCCAGGACTAGAATCGACACCCATATGGGAAGTTGGTGCTTCAGGCCAGGCCTTTAACCCACCATGCCACAGCGCCGGCCCCAAGAAAATTTCTAATTTGTCCAGCCATGTAATATGTGCCTTCATGTTATGTATAAGAAAACACACCTAATGCAAAAATACCATAGATAGATTAAAATAAAAATGAAACATATCCCTATATGATTTTCATACCACAAAAACAGTATTTAGCTCCAATAGCATATGTTAAAAATGCTTACTTACTTTGAATTGTGTTATTATAATTTAAAAAGAAAACATGGCATTTGTTTATACCTCAGTAGCAATTTTCATGAAGCAGAAACAATGGGATAGAAAAGGAGACTCTCACTGAGACCAGTACAAAGTAAGGAAGAATTTGACATTATTCTCAGATTTAGAGCAAGTGATTGCAAAGCAATAAGATTTGTATAATATGGTCCTTATGCTGTATAGAGTAGATGAGGTTGATAGAGACAGATGGATAGATGAGTAAATAGATCAAGATTGAGAGCAAGACAAGCAGATGTCTTAAAAAGCAGAGAATATTCCTCTTTCCTTACAGTAAAAATTAAATCTTCACAAAAGTTCCTTACTAGTCCTATAGGCACTTGACCTTATATTAAAAAAATATAAATGATACGGTACTGACCAAAAGTAATGAGTCAAAAAACTAATCTTTATTAAAAGATTTTATTTATTTATTTGAGAGTCAGAGTGACAGAGAGAAGGAGAGACAGAGGCCTTCCATCTGCTGGTTCACTGCCCAGGTGGCTGTAACGGCCAGAGCTGGGCCGATCAGAAGCCAGAAGCTTGGAGCTTCTTCTGGGGCTCCCACGTGGGTGCAGGGGCCCAAGCACTTGGGTCATCTTCTGCGGCTTTTCCAGACCACAGCAGACAGAGGGATTGGCAAAGGAGATGCTGGGACATGACCTGGCAGCCATATGGGATGCTGGTGCCTCGGGTAGGTGTTTACCCCACTATGACACAGCACTAGCCCCCCAAAAACTGATGTTTTAATGTCCTTTAAAATTAAAGCAAATAATCCCTACACACACACACACACAAATACATATCATTTTGTATAGTTAAGTTTAGGTTGCAAAGGTAGTCTCCAAATCTCTGGGGTTTTCAAGGTTTCATTTCTTACTGATGTCACATGTTCATAAATGTCCCTGAAAGTACCATTGATGTCAGTTTCCTAGAGAGTTAGCATACTTGTTCTGCCCCCTGGTGAAAAGTACTTTACTGACTTTTTTGATTAACACTTATGTACAAGGACCTGACAGAGAGGAAAAGCTTAATATTGGAACTGAGTCCCTTACCTCATTATGACAACTGAAGGAGGTCTTAGGGGGAAGTAGAACATGGGTTGGTACAAGAAAGCAGTACCCTGTTTTGATTTTCTGTCTCTGACATAGAATCTAGGATTATTCTGTTCTAGTACTGAGTAATCAAAGGACTCCTGGATAATGTTTGCTCCCTGCCAGTTATAAACCTGTGATCCCTTTTTACACACACATTTTTCATCATACATAGGTTACTTCGGGGATTATGTCTCAGTACACTCTACTCTTGCTTTTGTCATCTTTTGTATACCTTCAGATTTTCTTATTTGCCCAACAGGAATTTCCATGGACTGATTTTCACAAAGACAAGCCACACTCCACTTGTTTCATAATGTGTTAATGAAGTAACGTGATAGACTTCTGCTTCACGAAACATCTCAATATCTTTGACCTCCTGTTTCATGGGAGATTCTCTACTTCTTGTGCTTTAGAAATAGGAGAACAGATCTCTCCCTCCCCTCATTGTTTAGCTTTTCAGCAAGATTTCCCAAGCTAGTTTCTGGATCACTGTCACATTTCATCCTTCAGAAGGAGTTAGACAAAACCAGTTTGTTTTTCTCCAGTTTTTTTTTTTCAACACTTGAGTATTTGGTGTGTCCTAATAATTTAAAGATTTAGTCTTTAACTCTAAGTATTCTTCTCACAAAAACCTCCAGTTTTCAAAGAATCAAATATTTTCAAATCCTAAAGGGTAAATTTTATGTTTTCTTTTGTAAATCTTATGAGTAAACTTGCGGTATTTTAGTTGTAGATATAAGCATTAACTCATAAAAGAAAAATCTCTGCTTATGTGGACTCAAAATAACCATCTTAATAATATAGGGGATGTCACAGATTTGTATAATGATATATGTGGAGATAATTTTAACGATGTCTTAATCTGCTATCAATTAAAGAAATATCTTGTCATCAGAAACTTACATTAAAATTTTGAGATGGTTGAAAAATAAAAACTGATAAGGTCAAGCATCTATAATACTATTATCAGTTTGAAACACTTCAGTGTCATGAACATAATAATTGAAAGGGATTTGAAAAAAACATGGAACACTGATTAAGGAGCTAAGAAGTCAAAATAAAAGCAGGAGATTAAAATTTTGAAATATGTACATCCTAGCTCAATTGTTACAAAGTGTGGTGAGATATAGAATTTCTTCTGAACAATTTGGAAGTTATGAATGCCTAGGTGGATGCAGTGTAATTATGCACACACAAACACACAATGGTTTCTGGATTAATGAGAGCAATTTATTTAATAAGGTTTAATGTAATAAACTTTTAAACTCAAAAATATAAAAATGAATTCCCATTTAATTAATAATATATTGTTTTCCTTTTAAAATAACAACTTAAGCAATAAGAAAAATATTTCAACATTGTTAAACACTAATACATCTACAGAAAAATATTATAATATTATAATACGACTCTACTTCTTTATTGAATACAGCTAAAGGATTTTCTGTCCTATAATTTCATATCTGTCATGAACTAACAATAGATCCTTAACCTCTCCTAGTCTTAAGTCCTTTCATCTGTATGATAAGAATTTTTGCGTTGGATGTCTTTTAAGAATTTCTCTAGAGTGATATTCAAAATGTTGTCAAAATATAATGTAATTTCTTAGTGATGATTTTTAAATAAAAACAGTAATGTAAGTATTTAAAATACTTCAAAATACTCTATAATAAGAACTAGCTAAGAAAATAGAGGGACCTATAAAGCAATGAGAGGCCAAAAAACTGCCATTTTCAATTTATTTTTAAGCAATTTTTATTTATATAAAGGGAATAAATTTAATCTATTTCATATATATACAGCTTTTAGAACATAATAACACCTCCCATCCTACCTTCACCCATTCATTCATTCTCACTATCCTCTCCCTTCCTTTCTAATTTTTATGTTTGCAATGATCTAATTACAATTCACTTTATATCAAAAGTTTAACCCTCCACTAAACAAAGAATTCAACAAGTAGTAAGTAGAAAAACCACTGTTCCTCAATAGTATAGACAAGGGCTATAAACAATAAACAAATCTCACAGTGTGAATGTTGCTCATATAGATTCCATTTTTGTACCTGTATATTAGTTACCATGGATCAGGAAAAACATATATTTGTCTTTTGTGGAAAGGCTTATTTCACTAAGCATAATGATTTTCAGTTACATTCATTTTGTTGTGAAAGATAAGATTTCATTCCTTCATGGTATATATAACACAATATCTTTATCCAGTCATCAGTGGTAAACAACTGGGTTGACTCCATATCTTAATTATTATGAGTTGAACTCCTGTAAATATGGGGGTACAGATAGCTCTCAGGAGCAATTTCATTTCCTTTGAGTAAATTCCTGGGAGTGGAATGCTTGGGTTATATGGTAGATATGTTTTCAAATTTCTGTGGAATCTCTATAATGTCTTCCATATAATGTTGTCCTAGCTTACATTCCCACCAAAATTGTATTAGGATACATTTTTTCTCCAGATTCAGAAAATAAATTAACTATTTTACTTTAGGTAAGATGGATTTAGCTTGTCAATGAATTTTTGTCAGTGATTACAGAAGTATTTTTCATTGACTGTGAATTCAGAAAATCAGAAATGGATGTGGAAAGCCAAATTTTTTTTATTATTATTTGTGTATACTTTATTTTTTTAACTTTTATTGAATAAACATAAATTTCCAAAGTAAAACTTTTGGATTATAGTGGCTTTTTCCCCCCATAACCTCCCTCCCACCGCAACCATGCCATCTCCCACTCTCTCTCCCATCCCATTCAAATCAAGGTTCATTTTTAATTATCTTTATATACAGGAGATCAATTTGCTAAATACCAAGTAAAGATTTCAAGAGTTTGCACCCACACAGAAACACAAAGTATAAAGTACTATTTGAATACTACTTACACTTTAATTCACATAGTACAGCACATTAAGGACAGAAATCGTACATGGGGAGTAAGTGCTCAGTGACTCCTGTTGTGATTGAAAAATTGCAACTCTTATTTATGACGTCAGTAATCACCCAAGGCTCTTGTCATGAGCTGCCAAGGCTATGGAAGCCTCTTGAGTTTGCCAACTCTGATCTTATTTAGACAAGGCCATAGTCAAAGTGGAAGTTCTCTCCTCCCTTCAGAGAAAGGTACCTCCTTCTTTGATGGCCCGTTCTTTCCACTGGGATCTCACTCGCAGAGATCTTTCATTTAGGTCATTTTTTTTTTTTTTTGCCACAGTGTCTTGGCATTCCATGCCTGAAATACTCTGATGGGCTTTGTTAGCAGGATCTGAATGCCTTAAGGGCTGATTCTGAGGCCAGAGTGCTGTTTAGGACATCCGCCATTCTATGAGTCTGCTGTGTAACCCGCTTCCCATATTGGATTGTTCTCTCCTTTTAATTCTATAAGTTAGTATTAGCAGACACTAGTCTTGTTTGTATGATCTTTTTGACACTTAATCCTATCATTATGATCAATTATGAACTGAAACTGATCACTTTGACTAGTGAGATGGCATTGGTACATGCCACCTTGGTGGGATTCAATTGGAATCCCCTGGCACATTTCTAACTCTACCGTTTGGGGACAGTCCTATTGAGCATGTGCTGAACTGTACATCTCCTCCCTCTCTTATTCCCACTCTTACATTTAACAGAGATCACTTTTCAGTTAAACTTAAACACATAAAAATAATTGTGTGTTAATTAAAGAGTTCAACCAATGTTATTAAGTAGAACAAAAAAATACTACAAGGATTAAAACAGTAAGGTTTTCCTTGACAGTCAGGACAAGGGCTGGTCAAGTCATTGTTTCTCATAGTGTCTATTTCACTTCAACAGGTTTCCTTTTAGGTGCTCAGTTAGTTGTCACCAATCAGGGAGAACTATGATATTTGTCCCTTTGGGACTGGCTTATTTCACTCAGCATGATGTGTTACAGATTCCTCCATTTTGTTGCAGATGACCAGATTTCTTTTTTTTAACTGCTGTATAGTATTATATAGAGTACATATCACATAATTTCTTTATCCAGTCTACTGTTGATGGGCATTTAGGTTGATTCCAGGTCTTAGCTATTGAGAATTGAGCTGCAATAAACACTGAGGTGTAGACAGCTCTTTTATTTGCGAATTTAATTTACTTTGTGTAAATTCTAAGAAGTGGGATGGCTGGGTTGTATGGTAGGGTTATATTCAAGTTTCTGAGGAATCTCCATTCTGACTTCCATAGTGGCTTTACCAGTTTGGATTCCCACCAACAGTGGGTTATTGTCCCTTTTTCCCCACATCCTCACCAGCATCTGTTGTTGGTAGTTTTCTGAATGTGAGCCATTCTAACCAGGGTGAGGTGAAACCTCATTGTGGTTTTGATTTGCATTTCCCTGATTGCTAGTGATCCTGAACATTTTTTGATGTGTCTGTTGGCCATTTGGATTTCCTCTTTTGAAAAATATCTATTTAGATGCTTGGTGCATCTCTTAAGTGGGTTGTTTGTTTTTTTGTTGTGGAGTCTCTTGATCTCTTTTTAGATTCTGGTTATTAAACCTTTATTGGTTGCATAGTTTGCAAATATTTTTTCCCATTCTGTTGGTTGCATCTTCAGTTTCCTGACTGTTTCTTTTGAAATACAGAAACTTCTCAATTTGATGCAATCCCAATTGTTAATTTTGGCTTTGACTGCCTGTGCCTCCGGGGTCTATTTCAAGAAGTCTTTCCTGTGACTATATCTTTTAGGGTTTCTCCCATGTTCTCTAATAATTTGATGGTGTCGGATCATAGATTTAGATATTTATTCCATGTTGAGTAGATTTTTGTGCAAGGTGTATGGTAAGGGTCTTGCTTCATGCTTTTGCATGTGGAAATACAGTTTTCCCAGCACCATTTGTTGAATAGACTGTCCTTGCTCCAGGAATTGGTTTTAGATCCTATATCTAAGAAATTATTTCTCATCCATGGCATTGCCTGTGTTGATTTTTGTGCTTTGATTTTATACCCTGCTACTTTGCCAAACTCTTCTATGAGTTCCGATAGTCTCTTAGTAGAGTTCTTTGGGTCCCCTAAATAAAGAATCATATCATCTGCAAAGAGGGATAGTTTGAGTTCTTCCTTCCGAATTTGTATCCCTTTAATTTCTTTTTCTTGCCTAAAGGCTCTGGCTAAAACTTCCAGTACTATATTGAATAGCAGTGGTGAGAGTAGGCATTCCTGTCTGGTACCAGATCTCAGTGGAAATGCTTCCAACTTTTCCCCCTTCAATAGGACTCTGGCCATGGGTTTTTCATAAATTGCTTGGATTGTATTGAGGATTTATCCTTCTATACCCCATTTCCTTAGAGTTTTCATCATGAAATGGTTTTATATTTTATCAAATGCTTTCTCTGCATCTATTGTGATAACCATATGGTTTTTTTTCTGCAGTCTGTTAATGTGGTGTATCACATTGATTGATTTGCAAACATTGAACCATCCCTGCATACCAGGGATACATCCCACTTGGTCTGGATGGATGATCTTTCTGATGTGTTGTTGCATTCTATTGGCGAGAATTTTATTGAGGATTTTTGCATCTATGTTCATCAGGGAAATTGGTCTGTAATTCTCGTTCAATGTTGCATCTTTTTTCTAGCTTAGGGATTAAGATGATGCTGGCTTCATAGAAAGAATTTGGGAGGATTCCCTCTTTTTTAGATTGTTCTAAGTAGTTTGAGAAGAATTGGAGTTAGTTCTTTAAATGTCTGGTAGAATTCAGCAGTGAATCCATCTGGTCCTGGGCTTTTCTTTGTTGGGAGGGTCTTTATTACTGACTCAGTTTCTGTATCACTTATGGGTCTGTTTAGGTTTTCTATGTTTTTATGGTTCAATTTAGGTAGGTCGCATTTGTCCAGGAATCTATCCATTTCTGATATATTTCCCTGTTTGCTGGCATACAGGTCCTTGTAGTAATTTCTGATGATTCTTTTTATTTCTGTGGTGTCTGTTGTTACGTTTCCTTTTTCATCTCTGATTTGGGTCTTTTCTTTTTTTAGTTAGTTGGGCCAATGGGGTGTCAATTTTGTTTATTTTTTCAAAAAAACAGGTCTTCATTTTGCTGATCTTTTGTAGTTATTTTTGGATTCAATTATTTTGATTTCTTCTCTAATTTTAATTATTTCTCTTCTCCTGCTAGTTTTAGGCCTGCTTTACTGCAGTTTTTCTAGATCCTTTAGATGCATTGATAGCTCATTTATATGGTGCCTTTCCAATTTCTTGATGCAGGCACCTATTGCTATAAACTTTCCTCTTATCACTGCTTTTACTGCATCCTATAAGTTTTGATATGTTGTGTTGTTACCCTCATTTACTTCCAGGAAGTTTTTGATTTCTCTTTTGATTTCTTCTATGACCCATTGTTCATTCAGGAGCATGTTGTTCAGTCTCTATGTGTTTGCATATGCTCTAGGGATTCCTGAGTTGCTAAATTCCAGCTTCATCCCATTGCGTTCTGAAGAGATGCATGGTATGATTTTGATTCTTTTGAATTTGCTGAGACTTGTTTTATGGCTTGGTATGTGGTCAGTGCTAGAGTGGGTTCCAGGTACTGCTGAGAAGAATGTGTATTCTTTAAGTGTAGGATGAGAAGTTCTATAGATATCTGTTAGATCCATTTAGGCTATAGTGTTGTGTTGCTCCCTGTCTTCGTGGAGGAACGTCACAGGACCCTGCGCTGTTCTTTTGTCTGCTCGGCCCTCCCCGGGTTTGCTGCTGGTTCTTCCCGGGTTGGCTACCGACCCTTCCACCTCCTTGGAAGGGCGGTTCCCCCTAGCCACTTTCCCCACTTCCGCAGGGGAGCGGTACACCGCCGGCCGGCTCTCTCGGGGGCTGCACAGGTGTTTGTTCCTTCAGATAGATGTTCCCTGGTGCATGTTGTCTCTCTCCTCCTTTATAGTCCTCTTCCACCAATCCCAACTCTGCTACCCACACGCCGAGTACGCTGCTCTCCTCCAATCAGGAGCAGGTCCTACAGTTTATTGGTTGAACTGGAGGCAGCTGTGTAGAAGCTGTTTCTCCCTTCTCAGCGCCATATTGTGGGAGAGCAGATGCATAGAATAAGTCTTAATTCCAGTAACTTAGTCTAGTCCGAGTTGCTCCCAGTTGCTCCCCACAGTGTTGATTAAATCTGTGGTTTCCTTGTTGATCTTCTGTCCAGTTGATCTATTTCTGAAAGTGGAGTATTGAAGTCCCCCAATACTATTGTATCGGACTCTAAGTCTCCCTTTAAGTTCCTTAACATATCTTTTAAATAAACTGGTGCCCTGTAATTAGGTGCATATACCTTTATAATAGTTACATCTTCCTGTTGAATTGATCCCTTAATCATTTTATAGTCCCCCTCTTTGTCTCTCTTAACAGTTTTTGTGTTAAAGTTTATTTTGTCTAATATTAAGATGACTATGCCAGCTCTTTTTTTGTTTCTGTTGGCATGGAATATCTTTTTCCAACCTTTCATTTTCAGTCTGCATGAATCTTTGTTGGAAAGATGCGTTTCTTGTAAGTAGCGAATAGAAGGGTTTTGTTCCTTAATCCATTCAGCCAGTGTGTCTTTTAACTGGAGATTTGAGGCCATTTACATTCAATGTGACTATGGGTAAGTAGTAACTTTGCCCTGCCATTTTTCCAAAGATATTTCTCATATATGCTTTAAACTTCCTTTGATCTTTCACTGGGAGATTTTCTTCCTTTACCTTCTTTTGTATTGATGGCTGTGTTTCTGTGCTTCTATGTGTAACACATCTTTAAGCATCTTTTGCAGGGCTTGATGAGTGGCAACAAATTCTTTCAATTTCTGTTTGCTACAAAAGGTCTTTATTTCACCTTCATTCACAAATGAAAGCTTTGCAGGATATAATATTCTGGGGTGGCAGTTTTTTTCTGTTAGTACCTGGGCTATATCTTGCCATTCCTTCCTAGCCTGTAGGGTTTCTAATGAGAAGTCTGCTGTGAGTCTAATTGGAGATCTTCTGAGAGTAATCGGATGTTTCTCTCTTGCATATTTTAAAATCTTTTCTTTATGTTTCACTGTGGTGAATTTGGTTACAATGTGTCATGGTGAGGATCTCTTTTGGTCTTGTTTATTGTGGGTTTTTAATAGTATCCTGTAGATTCCCAACAATATTTTTTAGATTTCTAATTTCCTCTTCTTTTCTTTGGTTTGACTGTATACTTTCCTGTGCTCTGTCTTCTAAGTCCGATATTCTCTCTTCTACTTCACTGACTCTGCTTTTAAGGCTCTCCAAAGTGTTTTTCAATTGTTTTATTGAATTCTTCATTTCATTTTGATTTCTCTTCAATATCTCAATTTCATGTTCTACTAGATTCTTCATTTAATTTTGATTCCTCGTTAAGATTTCATTTTCATGAGAGAGATTTTCTGTCCTGTCCTGTATGGATTTCTGTAGTTCATGCATTTGTTTTTGAGAACTTCTTAATGTTCTTATCAAAGTTTTTTGAAATCTGTATCTTGCATTTCTTCTATCTCATCATTTTCATAATCTTGTATTGGAGTATCATGTTCATTTGGGAGCATCATGATGGCTTCCTTGTTCTTGTTTCCTTGGTTTCTATGTTTGTTGTTTGACATTGTGGATATATTCTTTGGTTTCTTCTTCTTTTTTTCTTGCTGTGGTGGCTTTTCTTGTTATCCTATGACTCTAGATTAAGAGGACTGTCTACTTTTGTTGAATTTCTAGATGCTTATGTTTGGTGTGGCCAGAGAGCTTTGTTCAGTTCTTCAGGGTTGAGGGTGTGCCAAAGGTGATACACCCAGGTTTGGCATGGTAAATATTCTCTCTCTCTCTTTTTTTTTAATTCAGAAGGGAAGTAACTCCACTCAGCTGAGTTCTTCTCCTTGATGACAATCAGCGCCTTAGCCCTAGCCCCAGTGAGTATAATATTCATCTGCTCTGTCCCAAGGACCACACAAAGGATCTGTGCAGTCCTCTGTGTAATCTCAGATTCCCCTGCAATGTCTCTCACCACATAGCCAAAGCCGCCCGAATTTGTGGTTTCTCCCATTAAGATTACTCACATCTCAGCCACACCATGAATTTTCCCACACATACTCAGGTTTTTTTTTTTTTTTTTTTTTTTTTTTTTTTTTTTTTTTTTTTTTTTTTTTTTATTCCCATAGTCCCGGTTCATAATTCCACACATTCAGTAGGTCTTAGTCTCCTGTTATTTCTCCCCACCAGAGTCAGGTTTTTCTGCTTGACTGAGGGCGGGGGCAGCCCGAAGCTGGCGCAGCTGTTACGTATTTCCAAAATGGTGCCTGCTCTATTGTTTTGCTCACCTTTGTAAGGTGAGTGGAGAGACTATCTGGGGCCCTTTTATTTATTTTTTTTTCTCTCCTCTAGTTAGGCTGGTGCAATTTCCCCCACGAGGCTTCAAGCCTCATCCCCCTAGGCTCTTCCTGCTGCTTTACCTCCAGTGTCTTGTGCTACTGCAGTTTTGCCTCACCTCCCTTTCCAGCACTGGTGTGGAGACTCGGCAGTTGGGGTCCCAAGCCGTGGGCACTTGTGCCCTCATGTAGGTCCACCGTGTCCCACTAATTCCAAAAGAGTTTCCTCTACAGTTTTTTCCCTAACTCTTCCCTCAGACTACAGTATCTCCACTTTTATTAAACTTTCTTTTCCCAGAGTCAGTGAGCTCCCTCCCTATTCCACCATCTTGGAACCCTCACGTATATAGCCAAAGATATTGAACAAGATGTGAGAATTTTGACATTTAATTGAATCCATTTGATGGGGCACTGAGGAAGATTTCTTTGCTTATAGGCTTTATGGATACCTTTTAGGAATTAATTAAAAGAAATGTTTGATCTGAAAAAGACTTCCCTTTTGAGAAATTAAAACTTGCCCTTCCATGGACAATATTTTCTTGGACACTTGTTTTGGGAAGTAAATTAGGAGTAAAATAATTATATCCACACAAATGATTAGAAATTTCAAGGAGTTTATTCATTTACACAGTTGTCCAATGGTTCCATTTTCTACATGAATGTCAAACTCAATGCAGTAATGTAGCTTATACTTTGTTGGGTGAAAGGAAGAAATATAAAGCACTAAGTATTTAATATGCTACTAAAATACTGTATGGAAGTCATTTATTCTGTGATTTGTAGGGATGTAATACTTTTGTAGATAAGGCAGTTGGGATATTAGCTCTCTGAGATTGCAATATTAATGGTCAAAATCTTACTATATTTAAGACAGAAACTAGGAAATAATACTAAAATATTAAGAAAGAGTATTTCAATAAAAAGAACTTCATGAAACTATGAACAAAAAATGATATACTATCTATTTCAAAATTTAAATAGAAGCAATAAAAAGAAAATGATCATTTCTTATAAGGAAATTAAAGCTATAAGTATCAGAAGGATACAATATTTCATAACAAAGCAAGCATATAAAGAAAGAAGAATCAAATAGAGATGGATAAGAAATCCAATGGTAAAAAATTCTAAAGTCCTATGTGCATGCAGGAACTAAAGAATAATGAAATCAATGGATGCTATGCTGATAAATCATAATAATCAATACAAGAGAATATCTTCTCACAGATGCTTGACACTGGTGTGTGTTTATCCCTGAGGAGCACTTCATGGTAGTCAGAAGCAATGCATTTGAACTAAAGAGATCATATCACAAAACAGGAAACCAGAGAGAAAATGGAGTCACTCAATAATTTTGGGGGGCACACTCCAATAAACTCCTATAAGGCCTTATCTCTTATTGGTACCCACTATCCCACTGAGGACCAAAATTCTCACACATAAACCTTTGGGGAACAAACTCGACCTACATCCAATTTATAGTAATCACTTATCACTTATAAATAATTAAAAAAAAATAGATTGTCAGCTAAGAATCTTATACTCAACCAACATATCCTTCTGTGAGGAAGGGTTAGGAAAGTTCAGATAGCCTATCACTCAAATAACAGTGCTTCCATAAGCTATAAAAAAGCAATGAAAATAATTATCATTTTATAAGATTTATTTATTTGAAAGTCAGTGGTTGAGTGAGAGCTAGAGACATTGAGTTAGGCAGAGTTAGAATTAGACATTGAGTTGGAGATAAAGAGTGAGAGAACTTCCACCACTGGATCACTCCCCAAAATGGCCACAATAGCCAGGGCTTAGCCAGGCTTAAGCTAGAAGCCCAGATTTCCATCTGGGTCTCCCACATAGGTTGCAGGGACCCAAGCACTTGAACCATCGTCCACTGCCTTTTCAGGTGCATTGGCAGGAAGCTACATCAGAAAGCATAGAAGCCAGGAAGCACAGAACCTGCATGTATTGGATTCCAATTTCTCAAGTGGAACTTTAACTCCCAGTGACAAAATGTCAAGCCCCAAAGGAAATTATTCTAAATAAATAAATAATAATACAATCCAAAGACAAGTCAGGAAAAAAAAGAAGAGAAAAATGCAGAGGAATCCATTTCCAGACTCCTTGGTGTCCTGTTCTTGTTCATAGGGCATGAGCACGGGGCACTAAAGACTAGCAACAACACAGCTATGCAGAGGGACCACTTACACAGGCCCTTCTGTGAAAATGTCAAATCTCATGACTTGAGAAGTATCCAGGGAAAGCACTTTGTCTTTGCGGAAGAGTAAAGTCTGCTGTGTAAGGGGTTACCAGTGTGTTGTGAGGGAGAATTTGAAGCTTAATGGCCAGGGCACCTCACACAACCTGCTCAGTATCAGCTAATGAGAATTACTGCCACAATGCAGCATACTGACTAGACTAGTGACATATTCATGGTTATGTACAAAATGAAGAATTGGTGCCCCTTGTTAATATTTAAGTGATTTTAAGATGCTGACAGCATAGCAGGAAACAAAATGTAGGACTCTTCTCAGAATAGGTCCTATTGGGACTGTAATAGTCACATACCCACGAAGCCAGCTAAGCTTATCAAGAGAGTCCAGGAGAACCCTGGTGGGACAGTCAATAATATGCATGGGGATGATCTCTATTGACAAGGGCTGTCAGCATCAATGCAGAACAAAATCTCCTATTGGAATTTGGAGGGCAGAGAATGCTACAGGGACCTTCAGATGTATCTTAGGATCCTCTTCTACTAGAATGTTGCATAGTGTAAGCCCCTTCCCAAACTTCCAGAACCCATGTCAAAGAAAGAGATCAGAAGTATCCAGAAAATCATTGAGACTGGACACCTTTCCTAAATAAACTGTTTAAACTTAGTTCCTCAGCATTTTTTTAAAGAATTATTTATTAATTTATTTGACAGGTAGAGTTGTAGACAGAGATAGAGACAGAGAGAAAGGTCTTCCTTCCACTGGTTCACTCCGCAAATGGCCACTACGGCCGGTGCTGTGCGGAGCTGCACCTATGAAGCCAGGGACCAGGTGGTTCTTTCTGGTTTCCCATGCAGGTGCAGGGCCCAAGCACCTGGGCCATCCTCCACTGCCTTCCTGGGCCACAGCAGAGAGCTGGACTGGACGAGGAGCAACAGGGACTAGAATCATCACCCATATGGGATGCCAGTGCCTGCAGACGGAGGGTTAACCTAGTGAGTCACAGCACCAGCCCCAGTTCCTCAGCATTTTAAATGTTAAATGATAAGGAAGAGTAATTCAACTGGATAAAAAATAAACTACAGTTACCCTGTTAGGTTATTTTAAACTAACTTAAGGAAAAGGGGAAAAAGTAATTTTAAGTATTACTATTTCTTTGATCAAAATGACTTCCCTTATTTATTTATTTGTTTGAGAGGTAGAGTGGCAATGAGAGTAGGACACACACACACACACACACACACAGAGAGAGAGAGAGATGGAGAGAGAGAGAGAGGTCTTCCATCTGCTGGCTTACTCCCTAGATGACTGCAACAGCCAGCCTGGGCCAGTCCCATGCCAAGTGCCAGGAACTCTATCTGCATCTTCCACATGGGTGGCAGAGGTTCAAATACTCGGACCATCTTCTACTAGCTCCTCAGGCTCATCAGGAGGAAGCTGGATTGAAAGCAGAGCACATATCCCATAATTTCTTTATCCAGTCTTCCATTGATGGACATCCAGGTTGATTCCATGTCTTACCTATTGTGAATTGAGCTGCAATAAACATTGAGGTGCAGATAGCTCTTTTATTTTCCAATTTAATTTCCCTTGGGTAAATTTCAAGTGGGATGGCTATAATCCAATAGTTGTGCTTTCAAAATTTATATTTATTAAATAAAAGATTTCTATAAAAATGATGTCACTTAAAAGAAATAAATTTATCTCTGAACAAAAAAAAAAGAAAAGAAAAGAAAAGAAGATAAGAGAAAAGAAAAGAAAAGAAAAGAAAAGAAAAGAAAAGAAAAGAAAAGAAAAGAAAAGAAAAGAAAACCAGAGCAGCCAAGACTTGAACCAGGACTCTGATATTGGATGCAGGCATTGCAAGTGGAGGCTTAATCCACTATGCCAATCCCAAATACTTCATTTTTGACAAACAAAAATATGAACTTTCTAAATCATCTGAATCATCTGTCAAAGAACTTCGCAATGTATTGCAGAAAGCCTACTTGAAATCATCTGTCAGGGCTGTCTTTGTGGCATAGCATTTAAAGGCTTTGTTGCAGCTCTGCCATCCCATAGGAGTGCTGGTTGAGTTCCAGCTGCTCAACTTCTAATCCAGCCCCCTGCTAAAGTGCCTGGGAAGGCAACAGCAGATTATCCAAGCATCTGGGCCCCTAACAGCCATGTTGAAAACCTGGATGAGGTTCTAGGCTCCTGGCTTTGGCCTGGCCCAATACCAGCTGTTAAGGCTACTTGGAGAGTGAACCAACAAATGGAAGAGATCTCTTTTTGTCTCCACCTCTCTCTCTGAAACTCTGTTTTTCAAGGAAATAAGTAAATGAATCTTGAAACAAGAAGCCATCTGTTTATGTTTTCATTAATTTATCTGTAGAAAAATAGAATTAATTAAAGAAAACATAATTATGTCATTAATTTTATATTTTAATAATTCAAATTTATGTTGAATAAATATACTACCTCGCTAATTTTTGCAAACATTCATTTCTTTTATAAATGTAGAGAATGGAAATTGGCTTTTCAATAATTTTTTTTACTGATGTCAATGAATTTTTTTCTATTTGGAAGATTTTAGGCATGAAGTCCTTTTCAATTACATGTTTAAAATTCCATGAGGAAAAGTTAAAAACACATTCAATAATTAAAGGCACTTATATTTACACTCGGAAATGCATAAAACCATCAAAAAAGAAAGGAGAAAACAACAATGCTTATTCCAAGTAATTCACTCTGGAAATACTGAAGATATGTGCGTGGAATGGGATATTTTCTTTTTAACAGACAGTTCATTTTCCTTCAGATTTGTTCTCAGTAAAGAGTTATGGCAGAAAAAGAAGCAGTTAGCAAGTGAAGAGGAGTTAAATGGGGATTCTTTCCAAGAGCAGATTGATAGAAGCAGTTATAACATCTACTGGAGAAAGCTTCCATGTGAGTGATGGTGGTTGAGAACTGTGATATGACAAAGATAGGTGGAAAAAATGAAGTTATACACTGAAATTCACTTTATACCTGACATTGAGCTATGACCTCTTCATCCCTCCAGGAGATTTCCTATCGATCTCTCTATACATTTCTTGGCTCTTTTTGCATCACAACACTTGTGACTATCATTTTTGGTCATTCAGAAAGTGACAGTGCCAGCCAAAATACAAATTCCACTGGAAATTTAAAACTATATATGGTTGTCTTTGTTTTTTCAAAATTTCTCTCAATGAACTTCCAAAGATGATAATGTTACCCAGAAAGACTATTTTTTAGTTGTAAATTTTGTATCCTGCTTAAATGCTTGAAGTGAAATGTAAGCACACATATAGCATATTGGAAAATTCGATGTATGATATCAACACAACTTTAAGTGCCTTCACATAGAGATGTTTTATGGCCCAGAATTATGCTAACTATAGGATGCTTTTAATTGAAAAAGAATATTACATTTGTCTATGAGTAATAAAGATCTTCATCACACTTCTTTTATACATAATAATAATGAGAATTTAATTTATTAAATGAAGTTTTAAATAGAAACATAAATGTGAGGGGTGGTAATAAAAGAAGGATGATATCTACATAAAAAATACACATCATGATTGGAAATATTCAAAAATTCATCTTTAAAAATGGCATGAAGAGGCCAGCTTTGAGGCACAAAGAGTTAAGTTGCTGTTTGCTACAATGGCTACCCATAGAATAATGCCTGTTGGAGGTAGAGCTGCTGTGCATACAATCCAAATTCCTACTACTGCACCTGGGAGTGAAGCAGATTCTTCCATCCATGAAGGGAGACCTGGATGATCATCTTGGGTTCTGGCATAGGCCTGGCCCAGATCTGTCTATTGAGGCCATCTGGAAGTGAACCAGCAGATGAAAGATCTCTTTCTTTTCCCTTTGTCTCTTTTGCTCTACTTTTCAAATAAATGAATAAATAAATAAATCTTTAAAACAATAATAAATAGTGTATCAATTTTATATTCATGAATATTTAACATGAAATCCATATCTTTTACTATGGAGACAATAGGTTTACCATAACAATCACTTTTAAAATTCACTTTTCAAGTATGAATTTTAGTTTTCTATTATTATATTTAAATGTGATTAGTGGTATTACCCACACTATTATTCTTGAGTATGAAAGTCTCCTAGAAATTTTTTTCTTATTTTTGATATTTTAAAATTTTTATTTGGCATGTTTCTCTTTTCATTATGAGAACATGTTAATGTTGCATTATATATACTTTTTAATATCTTCACAGACATCTGTATGCCTGAATTGTTTTTGGACATTAAATTAAATAATAATAAAACTAACTTAGAAGAAGGTAGCAACTTTGTTTGATTAATTCCAGATGTTAAAATGTTATGTTAATGGGGCCAGAATTGTGGCTCAGCAGGTTAAGTTGCTGCCTAGGATGTGGCGTCCCATATCAGAGCAGCCAGTTTGAGTCTCAGCTACTTTTCCTCTTACCCAGTTCTCTTCTAATGCACCTGGGAAAGTAATGGAACATGGCCCAAGTGTTGGGCATTGCGTAAAATCTCCATTACAATATGGCGCCTGGCAAATGTTCCAGGGGGGTGTCTGTGGCTGCTGCAGTTAAGCTATGTAAGATCAGACCACTGGCAGGAATAGGTCCGCTCTAGTTCCAGACACATGGACACTGGCAGGAATAGGTCCTCTCTAGTTCCAGACACGTGGACAGTGCGTGATCCCTATACTTTGCTTAAGATGCCCCTGTGCATGGTCCACCCATGCCTGCATGACCTTTTGGTTGATTGGCTCCACTATTGCGCATGTCTTTTGTAAGCTTTATAAGCCTGTACACTTCCTCAATAAATCGGTTCCTCCTTTGACAGAACTCACGGGTGCTTGTGGTGTGTTCTTCACCCGTCGACCTTACCTCTGCTGTTCGCCTTGTTGGGGTGTGCTTGCACTGGCCCGAGTTGTCAGGGGCTTGAGACTCCGACACCAAGTACTTGAGCCCCTGCCACCCACATGGGAGACCTAGATGGAGTTCCAGCCTCTGGCTTCAACCTTGCTCAGGCTTTGCTTTTGTGACTATTTGTGGAGTAAAAAAGGGGGTTGAAGACCCCTCTCTTTCGCCCCCCCTCACTTTATGTCACTCTGCTTTTCAAATAAGTAAAATAAATATTTTAAAAATATTGTATTAACAATTTATAGTACTCACTATTCATCTTTCTACCTCCCTAAATAATTAGATTTCCTTCTATTCAGCTGAATATCTACCAATAAAAATAAACATCCATTCATCTATCCTTCTGTTATCAATCTTTACTTCTATGTTTTACTCACCAATTATGTTAACATAACTGGAATTCTATTAAAAGTTAAAAAGGTAATTATGACAAGGAAACTTTTCATTTTCAGTCAGATATGCACATATAAATAGCAATTTGATTCCTAAACATATTATTGAAGAACAAATCATTTTACTAAATAATGCAAAACAAATTTAGGCTATCTAATTATGTTTGAAGGTAAATAATAAATAAAATCCAACAAAAGAATTAAAATGGCATTTTCAGGCACCCTATTGATTTTTATTGACATTTTATTGAAGGATAAGTGATACACAAGAAAACTTTGTCTATTTAGTATGTACAACTTATTGAGTTTGGACACATGCATATAAATGTGGTACTATCATCACAATCAAGATAATAAACAAAGTTAATAAACAAAGACACATCTCCAAAGCTTTTCTTGTGCCCTTTTGTCTGTGTGTGTGCTTGTGTAGTATTGACAGCATTTAACATGAAAATGCATTCTCACCAAAAATTTATATTTATTTATTTATTTGAGAAGAAGAGAGAGAAAGACAGATAGATCAGAGGAGAGCTCTCCTGTGCTGATTTATTCCCCAAATATAAACAACAGCTAGGGGCCGGCGCCGCGGCTCACCAGGCTAATCCTCTGCCTTGCGGCGCCGGCACACCAGGTTCTAGTCCCGGTTGGGGCGCCGGATTCTGTCCCCGTTGCCCCTCTTCCAGGCCAGCCCTCTGCTGTGGCCAGGGAGTGCAGTGGAGGATGGCCCAAGTGCTTGGGCTCTGCACCCCATGGGAGACCAGGAAAAGCACCTGGCTCCTGGCTCCTGCCATCAGATCAGCACGGTGCGCTGGCCGCAGCGCGCCGGCTGCGGTGGCCATTGGAGGGTGAACGAACGGCAAAAGGAAGACCTTTCTCTCTGTCTCTCTCTCTCTCAGTGTCCACTCTGCCTGTCTAAATAAATAAATAAATAAATAAATTTAAAACAACAACAACAACAGCTAGGGCTGAGCCTTCACTAAAGCCAGGAGACAAGAACTCAATCCAGGTCTCCCACATGGTTGAAGGGAACTCAATTTCTTGAGCGTCACTGATGCCTCCTATGTGCTACATTAGTGGGATGTTGAAGTCAGGAGCTGGAGGTGAGTATCAAGTTCAGGCACTCCAAAATGTTGCATCGGTTTCTCAACTGAAGGCTTAATAGTTAGGCTATATGCATACCCACCAATTCATTTTTATGTATTCAACAGTCTAGCATTAATTATGAACACTGTGTTGCATGGCAGAAGTCTAGAACTGTCCATCTCGTATAACTTACATATTCATCTTATACACATTGAACAACCTCGTTTTTCCCTACCCTACTGAATCAGATACAAACCTACTCCATTTCTACACAGATGCTGCCAATGACAAAAACTAATGGTCAACATCAAAAGCTGGTAAACAAATTACTCCCTTCATAGGCAAGTTTTCTGTAAAACAGGATATCCACAATTCTTATAAGAAGTTCTAAAGGAAAATGCCACAGACTTTAATAGAGCCATGATCTTCTGTCTCTTGTTCCCAGGTGATTGAGCACCCTGACACCTCTGGACTTTGCTACAGCCCTGTCAGCAATGCTAATGTTCCTGGGATATGAGAGTTACAAGTATCTTCTGTTTCATGCATCTCAGATACACCTGAACCTAGACTTCTTTCAGGATCCTGTCTTAGAGAGTGAAAAACTTGCTAGGAATAAACTGGACACAAGTCAGACAAGAGCCACAGAGCGTGTACTAGTGCATTCAATTTTTCTGTGATGGGATCATTTGGTTGTGTGTCTGTTACTTAGCATGAGACCTTCTACCTGGATAAACAAGGACCCTTAGGCTACTTCTAAGCTAAAAATATTAAATCAGGACTAAACGAGATAGATGCCATAATAATAGAAATAATTATTTGAGATGCATTGTGTTGCATTTTGTTTCTGTAGTACTCAACAATAATATTAGAAGACTTATTCTTTAATTATATGTCTGCTTTTACAAACAGGGAGTAGTACAATATAAGACATTCCACCAATCTGAAGGCAATTATCGTATCTGAATTTTTATCTCTTTGTGGACAAATATCGTGCATTATTTTTTAGGGATTTGTCCATTTCTTCTATGTGGTCTAATTTAGTCAGAATTTCTCTCATAATTCTTTCATATACTAAAATGATAGCAGTAATTGAGTCAGTCTATTATTTTTGGTAAATCTAGCTAAAGATTTGCCAATTTTATTGATGTAGTGAAAAGGCAAACATTTGATTTCCTTGAGACTGTCTGTTTTTAAAAATTACATATTTAATTTGTTTCCTTTTAATCTTTATTACTTTTCTTCTGCTTGATATGAGCTTGGTTTTCTATGCTTTCTTTTAAATTCCTATGGAGGAAACTTAAGCTACTGAATAGAGATCCTTTTAAAACAATTTACTTTTCAGCTACATTATAAAACTTTTGTAAGTTGCATTTTAAATTTTATTTATCTCACAATACTTTCTTTTTGTGTGTGTCTTGTTTGACCTATCGGTTAATTGGGTTGTATTATTAATTTCTGTATTTCTTTCTGATATTAATTTCTGTTGCATTGTTGTCATCACCAAATGATCTTAATATTTCATCATTTAAAATAATTTGCATTATTTGTATTTTTTAAATTTAATTTTATTTAAGTTACACTAGTTTCATATATTTTATATATACAGATTTAGGAACAAATTTAGGAACATAGTTAATTTATAATTATTGAGGCCTGCTGTATGGATTAAATGCTCTATCCTGAGGATGTTCCATGTGTACTTGAAAATACTATTGTTGTGGCCGGCACCGCGGCTCAGTAGGCTAATCCTCCGCCTTGCGGCGCCGGCACACCAGGTTCTAGTCCCGATCGGGGCGCCAGATTCTGTCCCGGTTGCCTCTCTTCCAAGCCAGCTCTCTGCTGTGGCCAGGGAGTGCAGTGGAGGATGGCCCAAGTACTTGGGCCCTGCACCCCATGGGAGACCAGGAGAAGCACCTGGCTCCTGCCATCAGATCAGTGTGGTGCGCCGGCCGCAGCGCGCCAACCATGGTGGCCAGTGGAGGGTGAACCAACGGCAAAGGAAGACCTTTCTCTCTGTCTCTCTCTCTCTCACTGTCTCACTGTCCACTCTGCCTGTCAAAAAAAAAAAAAAAAATTCTGTTGTTGTGTATTCTGCTATTACAGGGAGGAAGGAAGGAATATTCCACAGCTGTGTGCTAGATCTATAGTATTTTAGACTTTTAGTGCTGCTCAATTTTTTACTTCCTTTTTGATCTTGAGGCCAGTTGTCCTGTGCATTATTAAAAATGGGGTATCGAGCTTCTATTTATCATTTCTAAATCATTTTTTTCTTCCTTCAATTCAATTCAGGCAATTTTTGCTCCATATATTTTTGAGCCTCTTTTGTTAGGTGCAAGTGTTTATAATTCATTTGTTTTCTTCATGTATTGGCCCTTTTATTATAATAAGATATGTTTCCTTGACCCTCGTAATTTTTTTTTTGTTGTTGTTCTAAAACATTACAGATAGCAGAGATGGCTGGAGTAGATGGATTTGTCTCCCCTCAGGAAAAAAAATAATTCAAATGTAAGACAGAGAGTAGTGGTAAGCAAGATAACAAAATTTAAAGAGATAAGACATCTGACTGGCCAGATAGGCAACTCTTCAGAAGTATCTGTGAGAGTGCCCAATCTAGATTCAGACTGAGATTTTTATGGATATGAAGTCCACTTCTCCCCACCTTTTCTCCTTTGTCTTTCCTTTTCTGGACAAAGGGCTTTCAGGGTGTGAAATTCTTAACATTCTTTCCAAGGTTTAATTACCCAGTATTATGAGACCTGGCATTTCCCTTGGTATCAGTCCAGGAAGATTCTCCTGGGAAGTCTCTGAAGGAATTGGGAAGGGAGGGGGTGGGAATGCTGGGACTACCCAAAAGTTCATCTGGACATGCACAGGACCTTGGTATACAAATGCTAAACTGCTTCCATTACTCCATGTGGTTTCTAAGTTGCTGTATTCTTTCCCACAAGAACATGTTGTCTTTGCACTTCAGCCCTTTCACACAAATAGGCTAATGTCTACGTTCCTATCTAACATTACTACAGGTGTCCAGCATTAGTTTATTACTTCTTGGTATGATATGAATTTACTATACTTTTATCTTGGGCTTATTGTATCTGGATATAAAGGTTGTTTCTTGTAGACAGTATATACTTGAATTATTTTAACTGAGTCTTTAAATATCATCCATTTGAATGGAGAATTGAACAAATTTATGTTCATTGTAATTGCAAATAAGGTATGGTTAATGATTACTATTTTACTTTCTATACATCTTATGTCCCTTTTGTTCCTCTATCCCTCTATTACTTCTTTGTGTATCTTTAATAATCTTCTAGTGTACCACTTTTGTTTTTAATTTGAAAAACAGAGTTTACAGAGAGAGAGGGAGAAACACAGAGAGAGAAATCTTCCAGCTGCTGGTTCACTCCAAAAATGGCCATAATGGCTAGGGCTGTGCCAGGCCAAAGCCAGTAGCCTGGAAATTCTTCCAAGTCTCTCAGGTGGTTGCAGGGCCCCAAGCACTTAGGTCATCTTCCACTGATTTCCCAAGTGCATTAACAGGAAGCTGGATTAGAAGTGGAGCACCCAGTTGTCTAACCAGCACATATATGAGATGCCACCATCACAGGTGGTGGCTTTTCCTGCTATGCCACAACACCAACCCCAAGTGTACTGCTTTAATCATTTGATTTCTTCTAGCATGTAAGAGTGGACTTCAAAAAGTTCACGTAAGATTAAATTAAAATGCTTATTTGGGGGTAAAAAGTTTAGAAATCCATGCAAAATTTTTTTTAGAATCTTCGTTTTCCATCAAACTTTTCTGGATACTTCCATGTCTAACATTTTTTTATTGGTCATCCTAGCGATTTAACATATGAACTTAAAAGAATTTAGTTTGGGTAGATCCTGACTTGCTTTTAAAAGAACACTATGGAAATTTTGCTTCACTCTAACTCCATTCACTCCCCATTTTTATGATGTTATTGTCAGGCAAGTTGCATCTATAAACACTCTAAATTCATCAACATAGTTGCATTTTTTTTTTACTCTATGTGGTTGTTTTTTGAATCAGAGAGGATTTACATATATATATATATATATGTATATATAGTTTTTAGTCTGGTGAGTTAAGACAGAATTAGAATGAGTGGCAAGAGAATAGTGTCAGGTAACAAGTCATAATGCTTGCTGCTATTATAAAGAGCAGATGTTATTCCCAAATAAATGCTTGCCTGGTTATTATAAGTTCTTATACTTACTTATGTAGCTGTTTTCTCTGATGGTCTTTAGTTATTTATCTGGATTCAAGAGATTTGATAGTCTTTACTTTCAACCTAAATGTTAGTCTTAATATTAGTTTTGTGGGGAACTCTACCAGTGAAAGGTTATCTTGTTAAAGAAGTTGGGTAGACAGCCTATGTGTGTGAGGGGCACAAAAATGCAAATTTTTATTTGGTTTAATGAAAGAAGAAATGCAAATGCAAGCCTTGGAAGCAGACCAGCGTTTCCACATCCAAAGTCTTGCCCTTTGGTGGGAACTTGGGGGAATCTTCCTAGCCCCATATCAAGGGGGCATATTAGGTCCATTATAAAGTTCTGGGAGGAATTTCAGAAACTGCACAAAGGAGGCCTTTTATCCAGGCATATCCCAGAGAAGGAGAGGGATGTAGAAATACAGAGCCCATACCCAAGTCCAAAAACTCCTGTCTTAAGGCAGATTGGGCTCTCAGTTCTCTCCTGAGATATCTGCCTGACCTAGCAGATGTATTTCTCCTTTCTAAACATTGCTTCACTATTCACTCACCCTTCTGTGTCTGTGCCTTCACATTTCATCACAAACCTGTGTGGCAGAAACAACAACCCCCTACTGCTTCATGTTTGGTGGCCAGTATGGGGCTCATTAGGCGAGTGAGTGAAGAGGAAATACTTCTGATGTAGGCAGGCATACAGGTCAAAATTGATTAGGTTTGTGAGCTGGAAGACCATGCCTTCACCATGCCCCTGTGTGACCTCATGCCTCTATCTGGCCACACCTGAGTACTCACCAGACAATCAGGTTAATTAGCCACTCCCCTTTGAAAGTGGATTAAAAGCCTGGGACAGGGTGTGTCCAGCCCTTCCTTTCCTTGGCATCTTGCCAGTATGAACTTGCTGCAGCCCTGTACCTCCAAGGTGCACGGCCTTTTGGGCACCCACCCCATGCTTCCTGGCCTAGATGCTCCTCTTCATAGCTGGTTCCTGGTACTCGGTATAAACCCAGATTTACCTCTCTCCTATAGATATAGCCCTCACTCTGCTATTCATTCTTCTCACTAAATAAAAGCTTAAAATGTACCATGCTGCCTGGTTCATTTATGCTTGCATTTAGAATTCTTCTCTGATTATTAGGCAAGAACCCACATGGGCTTATTAATATTGGGGATTTATTAATAAGCACATGGTGATATCGTATGGCACCTCAAACTCTGGTTTCATGTGGTGATCCAGATGGGACCTTTGGGGAACTATTAGTGCACTATATTCCAATATCATATTTTAGGGGGGCCAATCCTGATATCACTTCTAGTTCTCCTTTTCCTGGATATTCTTTTTCTGCAACATAGTCCTATGTCACTTAATGACCCTAGGGCTCTGGCAGCCTTCTGAGAATGTGGTCAGTGTAGCAGCCAGACTTAGACTCATGGGATGGATTTTGCCAAAAAAGACTTGGCTAAGTCCCCTCCACCATTCTTGATGGTGGAAAATGTTGGCCTCTGGGGCCACGCTGCGATGTATGGAATAAAGCCATTACATACAACCCAAGTATCCTATATGGTGCCAATGCTACACTTTCAATCCAGCTCCCTGCTAATATGCCAGGGAAAGTAGTGGAAGATGACCCAAGTGATTGGGCCCTGCCATCCATGTGGGAAACCCAGAAGAAACTCCTGGCTGCTGCCTTTGGCCTGGCCCAGCCCTGGCTATTGTGGGCCTTTGGGGAGTAAACCAGTGGGTGTCACGATCCATCTCGCACTCTCTGTCTCTCCATCTTTGTAAGCCTGCCTTTCAAATAAAATAAATAAATATTTACAAAAAAAATGTTGGCCTCACTCCATCCTAGTTTCCTTTCGAGGGGATCAGCCCATCACACAAGACTGGGAGAGAGTCTTGGAGTGTTGTAAAATTCAGGCCAGGAGAACATACTGGTGTTTTTCTAAGGCTCCTTGACTGGACCCCAGACTCCGATAACCTCTTAGGTGTTGGGCTGAGAAATGCAGTCTGTTCTTTCTGTTGAGATCTGTACACCATGTAAGACTGGAAGAAGGTCTTGGAGTGATGGCAAATTTCAGGCCATGGCAGCACTCTGGTGTTTTCTAAAGGCTCCATGACTGGACTCTGGGCTTTGCAATCTTTTTCTCTGTTAATTCCCACTCCTTCTGCCAAAGCTTTCTTCTTGCCTCTGTGTCATGGCCTTGTGTCTCTTTCTGTGTCCTGCAGGTTCCCCATGCATTCTTCTTCAAGACCTCTGAACCCAAATTCCTTCTCCATTTCATTGACTCCAGCCAGGTTTCAGGTGTCCCCTGTGCAGAATTAAGGCAGCCAGTCCCTTCCAGTTGTATTTTTACACAAGTCTCCCTACTTGGTATGGCTATTGCATGCTGTGTTCACCCACACAGTTTACTGCTGTCCCTTGGAGACACTTTCTCTGGTTTCTCCTATTTCTGGAGTCATTTCCAACAGGCTGTTTTCTTTCATTTTTTAAAAGATTTACTTATTCGAAAGTCAGAGTTATACAGAGAGAGGAAAGGCAGAGAGACAGAGAGAGAGAGAGAGGTCTTCCATCCGATGGTTCACTCTCCAACTGGTCACACAGCCAGAGCTGTGCCAATACAAAGCCAGGGGCTAGGAGCTTCTTCCAGGTCTCCCACACAGGTGCAGAGGCCCAAGGACTTGGGCTATCTTTCACTGCCTTCCCTGGCCACAGCAGAGAGCTGGATTGGAAGTGGAGCAGCCGGGTCCTGAACCGGCGTCCATATGTGATGCCGGCTCTTCAGGCCAGGGCATTAACCTGCTGAGCCACAGCGCCAACCTCAACAGGCTGTTTTTTTTTTTTTAGTTTGCCTCCTCAAGACGGCATGTTGAGGAAAGTTTCTTTCCTATTATCAAACCCTTTTACTTACCAGTTTTCTTATTTGATCACACCAGCATAAGGGAAATGTCTCCTTTCTCCAGACTTTGACCTACAGTTTAATAGAAGAATGGTTTCCAGCAGTTCAGTTGCAGATACGGCTTTCCAAATCTGGCAGGTCACAAGGTAAAATAAAGGGGATGTTCATATTTCAGAGAAACCAGATTAAAGGATAGGGTGGATGTGCAAGTGAACACATACCCCTGTTCTCCAATCCCTCCTCTCTGCAGTCTGCCTCCCACAGCTAGAATGAATCAAAAACAGAAAACAAGAATGCTTTTATCTTCTGTATTTTCATTTCACATGGATAACAAATAATCCAAGGCATATACACCCTTACCGTGTTTTGTCATGCACTGGGATTCATTTGACCATCAACTTTAAAGGAAAAAAAGCCTGCTATTTTTCTATCCCACAGCATAGCCTTGTGTACAAATTGGAGGATGCAGAAATGTAGCCTCCCAGAGGGAAGTATCAATTCCGATGCTCTCCTCCAATAGACCTGTTCTGTAACAGAGCAGGGAAATGGACTGAGGTCTCTTGTATCAAAGCGATTTTTGCCCTATTAGACAGGGCAGAAATCTGTTACCTCTATGGGATGGACTTAGAGGTTTTGAAGTAGGCAGGCATACAGGTTAAAATTGATTAGGTTTGTGATCTGGAAGACCAAAACTTCGCCATGCCCCTGTGTGACCTCCCGCACCTATATGGCCATACCTGAGTGCCCACCAGCCAATCAGGTTAATTAACCACTCCCCTTTGAGAGTGGATTAAAAGCCTGGGACAGGGTTGTGTCCAGCCCTTTTCCGCCTTCCCTTTTGCCCTGGCTTCTTTGCCAGGAGGGGGCTGGTTGCAGCCCTGCGTCTCCAGGGTGCTTGGCCTTCGGGCCACGCGCCCTAGGCTTCCTGGTCTAGATGCTCCTCCATGTGGCTGGTTCCTGGTACTCGGTGAACCTAGATTTACCCCTCTCTCTCTGGTAGATAAGGCTCTCACTCTCCTATGCATTTTCGCACTGAATAAAAGCTTAAAATGTACCATGCTGCCTCATTCATGTATGCCAGTATTCAGAATTCTTCTCTAAATATTAGTCTAGAACCCACTCGAGCTTATTAATATTGGGGATTTATTAATAAGCATATGGTGATATCATATGGCACCCTAAATTCTGGTAACATATGTGGCACCCCAGATGGGGCTTTGGGGGAACTTTGAGGGGCCACATTCCGATATACTTTTAGGGGTCAAATTCCGGTATCACCTTTAGATGAAAAGAACACAATTTACATATTCCCAGATAGTGGGTAGTGATGGGCTACCCTTATGTGGATTATAAACCCATTCACTTGAGTATAGAGAATTATAATCCAAGAGCCCATTAGGTGGCTTTATCATCAATAACAGTTTCCAGAGAAAATTAAGAGAGGCAGGTACAACATGTCTACCTTAAGGTGTAGCAGTTTTCATGTGACAAAGGCAAAACTGCTTTGAAGCAAAAAAAAAAAAAAACAAAACAAAACTCCTTTTGCTTTGAAGAGGTACTAAGGTCTCTGGTTGGCTTACAGGAATAATCAGGCATGTCTTTCCCATTCACCTGTGAAGACTTAAGAAGTAGAAGTTTAATCCTAATTTTACTGTGGTAGTCCCACTCAATAGTACCTGGCAAGGTCCCATTTATTTATTTATTTATTTGACAGATAGGGTTAGACAATGAGAGAGAGAGAGAGACAGAAAGGTCTTCCTTCCGTTGGTTCACTCCCCAAATGGCCGCTACAGCCGGCGCTGTGCCAATCCAAAGCCAGGAGCCAGGTGCTTCTTCCTGGTCTCCCACGTGGGTGCAGGGGCCCAGGGCCCAGGGCCATCCTCCACTGCCTTCCTGGGCCACAGCAGAGAGCTGGACTGGAAGAGGAGCAACCGGGACCAGAACCCAGTGCCCATATGGGATGCTGGTGCGGCAGGTGGAGGATTAACTAAGTGAGCCACAGCGCTGGCCCCAAGGTCCCTTTTACTTAAGCTGAAACTGATCTGAAGAGGATCTTATGAATGTCTTGCTCAGGAATTTTTAATATTGGAGTTTTTACTAAAAACTCTTTGATATCTTGGAACACGTTCAGCCGTTGCTGCCATGGAATCCAATGTTTCTCTCCCTCCACCCACTGTACAATGTGCTGCACAGTACATGCCCACCATGGCAACTGCTGCACAGTTGCCCCTCTGCCTCCTACCCCTCTCTCCCAGTATCCCCTTCATCCAGGACCACTTACAAGTAACCAGCACACTGGACCATTGATTTTGCTTTCCAGTGGCAACCGAAGTCTTTTTGCCAATGTTTTGTGGAGACAGAGTTTGCCCAATTTCTTTGAGACTGGCAGCATTTGGGCTTTCTCTGTCTCTTTCAGCTATTTGCTACTCAGGCAGGAGGGGTATCTTGTGGCAGACCAGGGCCAACTCGCTGTCTTGCATACTCTCTACCTATGCCATGTTGGCCCTCCTGTCTTGCCTGACAGACCTATGGTCTGTTGACCAGCCTCTTTCCTATGCCTCTAATGTTAGGAAGTAGGGAAAGTGTGAAGTCTGTTTAGCAGGCAAACCCCACCACTTGAAGGATGCTGCAAGACTCATTTCCCCCACCTCCTTTGACACTGCTTTGGACCAAGCACTGGCAAGAACTGATCATAGCATCATTCACCTTACACCACTGTTTTTACTACCAACCAGACCTTCTGAAGGGCCATGTTTTCCAACTCTCTCCTAAGTTTTATTTCTAGACTAGCAAAAGTGGCTCTTCTATCCCTTCTGAATCAAAGGGCTCCCATTTTTTCACTTGCTAAATTATGAAAATTTCTCTACCACATATTTCAAATTCCTCTGTTCTAGGGTTGGAGCTAATAAATGCCTTGTTAAACTCAAAGCTGTCTGATCATGACTGCTTCTCCCATTATAGGTCCTGAGGGCTACAAGGATAAAAATCTGTAACCCTGCTGCACTCTGAAATGTTGTAAATACTGAGTTGTTATTGTGACCTTCTCTTTAAAGTCTTTTTGTTATCCAATTGTGATTTTCAGAAAATATGTGCAATTATATTTAAAGGACCTAACTTTTTAGGTCTTTTAGCAAAATATTGTTAGCCCTATACTTAAATGTTTCTAGGTTTAAAGATTTTCCTGAGATTTCTATGGTTTGCAATACTTTGGTAAAGCATTGCATAAAATTCATTTACCTATTTCTTACTTAATTCCCCCAATCTTCAAAAACTGCTTTAACGTAACTTTTGGTTAACTTTCTGTTTCTGCTTTTCTTAATTGATGGGTTTCTCTTAATTTAGAGGTTTTGAGGATTGTTTCAGGAAGTAAACTGAATGAACAACTAGGTCTGGAAGAAAGATGTATAGGAAGCTGTCTGCATGACAATGCATTCTTGGTGAGGATGGCTAAGAATACAGTTTTGGGTTTTTGTTTGTTTGTTTGGATGGAAAGAGAAATGAAAAGACTTACTATGGTGTCCCAGGTTTCTGAAAGTTTAACACTGTGTGAGATTAATTTGGATGAAAATATAAGAGAATTATTTTAAAGTCAGCTCCTGATTCTTGGAAAGCCAGGAAATGGGGTCACCTGATTCTCTACTTCTTTGAATCATGATGTATTTAACTGGCCTAATTGATGGGAACATAGGCTAATAGCACATCACATGAGAATCTTTTTAATCAGGTTTTTTCTGTACTGTTGTACCTGACATGAATAACAAAAATTTTACTTATATTGGGGAACATTTCACATTTTTTCTCTTTGAGTCCTGACTTGTCAGAAAAATTGAGTCTAGGGCCGCCGCTGTGACTCATTTGGTTAATCCTCCGCCTGCGGTGCCAGCATTCCATATGGGTGCCGGGTTCTAGTCCCATTTGCTCCTCTTCCAATCCAGCTCTCTGCTGTGGCCCAGGAAGGCAGTGGAGGATGGCCCAAGTCCTTGGGTCCTGCACCCGCATGGCAGACCAGGAGGAAGCACCTGGCTCCTGGCTTCTCATCGGCACAGCACCAACCATAGTGGCCATTTGTGGGGTAAAGCAATGGAAGGAAGACCTTTCTCTCTGTCTCTCTCTCTCACTGTCTAACTTTGCCTGTCAAAAAAAAGAAAAAAAAGAAAAAGAAAAATTGAGTCTAGATGAGTTAACATCTGCTTATTTTTAAAATGTTTGATTGTTTTCCTTGACTCTGATTTGGCCCACAGCTTTGGTTGAAAGGCTCAGGTTAAATAGATTATTACATTTATTTTGAACAAAGTGTTTGAACCATTGACAATTCATAGATTTAAATTTCCAACCTGAATCCTCTGACTTCAGGGCTTCTAATTGGATCCCAAGAAATCTCAAAGGATGAGACTCCCTATTTGGAGGTATAATAGCTGTCAAAGTTGATTTAGATTGTATAAACTACATGGTAAGATTATAAAATATAAAACCTATGTTGTGCTTGTATAAACATCAGATGTTTTACATGCTGGGTCAATCTCTGCTAATGAGATTGGGTTCCACAGTGGACTTATCTCCCATGGCTTTATATCAAAGAGTTTTTCCTGCATGTTGTGTTTGCTGAGAATACGGGATGCATACTCTTTCTCTCATTACCAATTTCTAACCAGACTGTGGCTCATTCTGAGACAGGGAGTTGGCTGCCATCCTTAATTACATTCCTAGCCTGCAACCCTCTCCATTACTTCCAGGTACCTAGTATGTCCTGGCACCAAGATTTAAAATCCCTGGGGTGGGGGGCTTTTGCTATTTACACAAGGGTAAGTGTGATGTACCCATGAGGAATCTCTACCTCTGGGCACAGGAAGATGACCAGCAGACATGTTAAATTTGTGTGTTCATGAATTTTCCAACTGCAGTTGGCTGAATATAAAAGAATAAAAGGTAAACTGACATGTTTTCCTTGTCCACATGGCCTTCCTAGGCTACCAGGCAAGACCAATAAAGGGAAAATGAGGGCCGGCACAGTGGCTCACTTGGTTAATCCTCTACCTGCGGCACCGGCATCCCATATGGGTGCCGGGTTCTAGTCCCGGTTGCTCCTCTTCCAGTCCAGCTCTCTGCTGTGGCCCGGGATAGCAGTAGAAGATGGCCCAAGTCCCTAGGCTCCTGCACCTGCATGGGAGACCAGGAGGAAGTACCTGGCTCCTGGCTTTGGATCAGTGCAGCACCGGTTGTGGTGGCCATTAGGGGAGTGAACCAATGGAAGGAAGACCTTTCTCTCTGTCTCTCTCTCTCACTATCTATAACTCTACTGTAAAGTAATAAAAAAAAGGGAAATGAAAAAGACTCAACCAAGTCAAAGATTAAATAGTCAGGCACTGCCCAGTCAAAATATTTATCTAAAAGGGAGATACAGACAGAACAAAAAGAAGGTTCCAGAAAGAAACTTAGACATGATCAGAGACAGGTTATGTAGTAGATAGAAACACTAGATATCTGGGTTACACAGTGGATATTATGTCTGAAAATCTGGGAGGTGTAGCTATGCAGAGAGCACTCATGACGTCCAAAAACTCAGGGGAAAGCCAATATTTGTTTTCCAAGTGGGCAAACAATCAGGGAGATGTAACTTGTTACCTCATTTCTCCTCTATTCCATGGAATTCCCCATTAGGATGTATGGTTTGATCCCAGATTTTATAAATGGGCTGATTAACATTGTTCTGTAACAACACCTGGACACAGTACAAGACCAAATAGCATAGCCAGAAAATTAGAGCTTAAACTTTGATGTGATTAAAGCTAGATTTATTCTACAATGGGCAGAACTCCCAAATAAAGAGGAAATTTTACAGATGACTTCTAAATTTATAAACAGGTTGTATAAGGAGGTCATCATGTTTGATATTACCTGGAGGTACATAGTTCTCCTCACAGGTACCATCTTAACTCACAGGGAAAGACAAATAGTGCCAGTACATGACCAGGACTATAAATAGTAGCTCAGACTGGCCCAAATATTAGGAAAGAAGTTCCAGTAATTAGGGATGGGACTTAGCACCCCTTTGGCTGGCATCCAAAATGGTGCCTCCATGATTTTCTTTATAGGAGACTGGGGAAGAGGAGTGAACTAGGCAGAAGGAACAACATAATGATAGGTAGCAGACCGCACTGATAGCTGCTTTACAAAGTGATGTCACCAGAGGGACCCAACAAGGCCAAGTCACTCCCAGATAGCACTTGTTATTGATGTGGAAAGCCAGGGCATTGGGAAAGAGCTATCATTACAGAAGCTGGCTTCCAAAGAAGCATTGACCACTGTGCCAAAAGCTAGGTCACTAGAAATAGACCTGCCGTGAGTGTTAAAGTACACAAAAGTCAGAACCACAGGCCATGTTGGCCCTAAGCTGAAAAATCCTTTTGTTTTTCCTGCCTTCCAAGGCAACCACCACTATTGAGGGACAGAGCCTAGGATCATTGTTAACATTCTATGTTGGAGCTAAATTTATTTTAGGTATAGAAGCTGCCAATTCTTACAGCCTACTATTCAGACCAGCTAAGTAATGAGAGTCATCAGGGTGCCTTCCCTAAGGAGATTCATACCTGTCTTATAATGTGTCTTCTAGTACCCCATGTGAAGAGATAGATTAGTTTGGATTTCACACATACTTGGCCAGGCCTAAAAACCCACACAATTATTATGAGCCCCCAAATACCCTCTTGAGAGTTTCAATTTACCTTTAAATGGGTTAACAAATGGGCATAAAGTAAAAACAACTTGTGACAGTACTGCCACAAGGATTTAGTGAGAGCCTAAACTAATTTTGAAAGGCCCTTGTGGAGAACATAAAGGACAAATCTTTTGATGGGGTAGAAAGATAATTTAAAATATCAACATTTTACTAGTCTATTCCACCATTGAAGACTCCAGTTTTGAGCATTTGACTAGCATCCTTAACTTACTAACAGAAGGTGTCCAAAGAAAAATACAGCTGGGCGGTCAGTAAATAAGGTATTTAGGGCTCATCTTCACCTCTGAGTAACTGACTGGCTCCAGTGAGGATACATGCCATGTAGCAGATTCCTACTCCTATAACCTTGAGACAGCTCTAGTAATTGTCAGGCTAGCAGGTTATAGATCCCTAGGTACAAATAAATAGACAAAAAACTTCTGTATCTGGCTCTGCATCAGGATCTCAAAAGCAGCTCCATTTGAGGAAGGAACAATAGAGCTTTTGCCCCGTTAAAGGCTGCCGTGACTAGGGCCTCTGTGGTAGGTTTTCTGAATCCAGTCCTTCAAAACAGATGGGCCTAAGGTATGCTAACTGCTGCACAAAAAAAGAGGTGGTGGTGTAGGGATGGTGGGAGGTCTGTGCCGTGCTCCAAGAATGTGGGTTTTGGGTCAAACTGGTCAGATACAAAACCATATTTGCCATTTCTTGGATGAAGGCTGACAACTCCAGGAACAGGACAAATGGGGTTGGGATTTCTGGCTCAGCACTGGATCATGGAAATCCATTCTCACTGCTTCTCTTTATACCACGTGTCTTTAGCGCACTCATTCATTTTGTCTCTAATAGAATAAAAGCTGCCCAGCTCCAGATGGTTGCAAGGCAGGGCTTCCAGCCTATCCTTTTTGATGATGTTCCCAGTCCTCTGGATGGTTCAAGCCAATCTTCTCCAAATCCATCCTCAAACACCGTAGGACAGACAGAAAGAGAAGATTACCCACAACCAGCTGTATGTCCATGTTCCAGCTTGAAGAAAATATAGAAGGTGGACCTTCACCCATACTACCCCCTATAAGATTATGAGTTGCATCTCATGGGGGTAATAATTAGGGTAGCTTAGTAGACAATAAGGGCTGAAGAAAATGGGAATTTTTTTTGTTATTATATATGGGAAGAATTGTAGAAGCAAGTCTTGGAAGCAGACCAATATTTGGCACATCTCAAGTCTTGTCTTTACTCAATAACCCTGCTGGGTGCGTCCTGACTCTCACTCTGGGACAGCTTAAGGGAATCTTCCCTCTCCAACATCAAGGGAGTATTAGGCCCAGGAAGTTCCAGGAGGAATTTCAAGGATTCCATGCCCAGGAACCCCTTTACCCAGTCACCATATCCAAAAGAGGGAGGGGAAGGGAAATGGAGGGTGTGCATCCAAATTCAGAGACTCTCCAGTCTTAATGTGGACTGAGTTGTTTCCTGAGGCATCAGCCTGGACTATCAGGTATACTTAGCTCTCTAACTTTACTTCACTGTTAGGTAACCCTTCTGTTTCCATGCCTTCATGCTTTCTTCATAAGATAACAAACCTGAGTGGCTAGGAACAGTGACCCACTCCTGCTTCAATCTCAACTTTTGTTTTCTGTTACATTAGCTCATATTTTGTTCTAACTTCTCATTCAATTTTAAAAGGTAGTTTTGTTAGAATTCTGGATTAATAGTGTCTTTTTTTTTTCAGTTCTTTTGATGCTATTTCATTAGCAACCTTAGTTATGATTTTCAATGAGAAATGTACTGATAATCACATGGATTACTGGTACACGGGAAGTCATTTTTGTTTTGGTAGTCTCAAGATTCCCTTTATTGACTTTCCACAATTAGACTACACTGTGCAGGAGTATGTTTCTATTTGAATTTTGACAGTTTATATTTTATTGTATTCTTGGATGTGCCAATTTTTAAAATATTTTATTTATATACTTGAAATTCAGAGTTACACATAGAGAGAAGGAGAGGCAGAGAAAGGTCTTCTAGCTGCTGGTTCACTCCCCAGTTGGCTGCCATGGCCAGAATTGACCATCCAAAACCAGGAGCCAGGAGCTTCTTTCAGGTCTCCCATGCAGGTGCAGGGGCCCAAGGACTTGGGCCATCCTCTACTGCTTTCCCAGGTTGTAGCAGAGAGCTGGATCAGAAGTGGAGCAGCCAGGACTCAAACTGGTGCCCTTATGGGATGCCAGCACTTCAGGAAGTGGCTTTACCTGCTATGCCACAATGCTGGTCTGCTAATTATTTCAAGAACACATTTGAAAAGTTTTCATCCAAGATTTTTTCAAATGTTATTTCAGCATGTTTTTCCTCTGTAGTAAATTCTAGGAATCCCATTATGCTTATATTGGTATGCTTTATTATTTCCCCATGTGTGACTGAGACTTTGCTAATTTTTCTTCCTATTTATTTCTTTTTACTTCTGAGGATAGGTAATTTTCACTGACTTCCTATCAGGTTTTCTGATTATTTCTTCTGCCAAATCACATCTGCTTTTGAGATGATATAATTTTTATGCTTCAATCATGGTACTTTTTCTGCTTTTGTTTAAAAATATTTTATAGATTTTCAATGAAATTATTTGCTATATGTTATTCTCATGCTTTCCTTTAATTCATTTGACAAATTTTCCATTTTTCTGTGAACATATTAATTATATTCAACTTAACTAATTTGTTCACTGAAGCCAACATCTGAGCTTTCTTGAGGATAATTTTGTGTTTGATCCTTTTCCCTGTGTATGCATCATACTTTCAAGTTTCTTTGCATTTTCATAACTTTTGTTGAAACCTGGGCATTCTAAATAACATAAGGAACAATACTCTCTAGGGTTTATTTGTTGTCTTTGTTGTGTTGCTGCTGCTGCTTTTCACTTTAATAAATTTCCTAGTATAAATCTGTTTTTTATATTGTTTGCCCTGTGTTGTCACTGAAGTAGCTGTGTGATAACTCACTGGTTACCTAATTCTTGTACTGAATTTTTTTTAATGCCTTGAACTACTTAGTCTTTCATGTCTTAACAATTGGCTCCAAATGCATTTGGAATAATGCCTTAATTCTATGGCAATCTACAACTACATCTTTTCATTTGCTTCTTTTTTATGCAGATAATTAGCCAGAGGTGTGAGATTAGAATTTACTCATTTCCTTTTGGCCTGATTCATATCTTTCCCACTGTGTGCTGCCTACTAAATATTTAGGAATATATTAAATCTTTTCAAAGTTTTCTATGGGCATCTAATTCCCAGATCTTTAAACTTTTTTCATGTTTTTATTCTTTGATCCAATAAATCACTACCATGGGCAGTTGCAAAGTTAAATAAATCCTTCTGACAAGTTTTGGCAAACACTGTGTGGATAGGAATTTTTCCACTGAATTCTGAGTCAGATGAAATAAAGACAATCCCAATAAATGGTAGCTTTTGCATTTCCAGACTAGTCAACTAGATAAAAATTTATGGGAATGAGGCTTGGGACCCTCCTAATCCTGTCTGCCCCTTTAGCGGCTGATTTCACAATATCATGGTTTGAGTTTGATGAGTTTTATTCCAGACCTCTCGCAAAAGAATAGTGTCAGGTAAACTGTTATAGAGCTGGGTTTGGTGCAGTGGCATAGCAGGCAAAGCTGTCCCCTGCAGTGCCAGAATCCTATATGGGCACAGTTTCGAGTCCCACTGCTCCACTTCTGATCCAGCTCTCTGTGATGGCCAGGGGAAGCAGTGGAAGATGGCCCAAATCCTTGACGCCCTGCACCCGCTTGGGAGACCCTGAAGAAGCTCCTGGCTTCTGGCTTTGGATCTGCTCAGCTTTAGCCATTGCAGACTTCTGGGGAGTGAACCAGCGGATTGAAGAGTTTTCTTTCTCTGCCTCTGTTTCTCTGTAACTCTGCCTTTCAAATAAATAAATAAATCTTTTAAAAAGTCATAGAGCTTGGGGCTGGTGCCGTGGCTCAGTTGGTTAATCCTCCACCTGCGGTGCCGGCATCCCATATGGGTGCCGGGTTCTAGTCCCAGTTGTTCCTCTTCCAGTCCAGCTTTCTGCTGTGGCCCATGAGGACAGTGGAGGATGGCCCAGGTGCTCGGGCTCCTACACACACATGGGAAACCAGGAAGAAGCACCTGGCTCCTGGCTTCGGATTGGCGCAGCACGTCGGCCATTGTGGCCATTTGAGGGGAGAACCAATGGAAGGAAGACCTTTCTCTCTGTCTCTCTCTCTCTCGCTCTCTCTCTCTCTCACTATCTACATCTTTACCTATCAAATAAATGAAAAATAAAAAAGTCATAGAGCTTATATTGTCAGCTCTTAGTAATTCCCCAAATTATGAAAATGTTGATGTTTTGCTAGTATTTTTAGCATTTTCTTGAAACAGCAGGTTAACAGTTATGTTTACTCTGCTATTCTGGTAGTTTTCCTTTTGTCATGAATTTTGAATCATACACTCCTTCTTTGTCTTCACCAGCAGCTCAATTTGCAGTTCTTACAGTTCATTTTACCAGTAAGGTATTATTCACATATTGAAGATACGCCTTTTGTGTTGGTTATATGGGAAATTCACTACCAGTTCTTTCCAGAAGTTCTCAACTCTGTGAACTATGAGAGCTACTGTCATTGAGACCTGATGTGCACACATTCTTTTTTTTTTTTTTTTTTTTTTTCACAAGCAGAGTGGACAGTGAGAGGGAGAGACAGAGAGAAAGGTCTTTCTTTTCCATTGGTTCACCCTCCAATAGCCGCTGCGGCCAACGCACTGCACTGATCCAAAGCTAGGAGCCAGGTGCTTCTCCTGGTCTCCCATGTGGGTGCAGGGCCCAAGGACTTGGGCCATCCTCCACTGCACTCCTGGGCCACAGCAGAGAGCTGGACTGGAAGAGGGGCAACTGGGACAGAATCTGGCTCCCCGACTGGGACTAGAACCCGGTGTGCTGGCACTGCCAGCAGAGCATCAGCCTATTGAGCCACGGCACCAGCCCACACATTGTTTTAATACTTTATAAGATATTAGAATACTGTATCACAATCTATTATTAGGGTTCTCTTTGAAGAAAAAATGCACATTGTTATGTACAGTTATTATTTGATATTTATATTGAGTAGTGCCTTTTAAATATGATTTTTGAATAGGTTTTGAAAAAAAGACTTGGCAAATTATAAAATTGTGTGGATCTAAATTTTTAAAATTTCCAAGTCCTTTTTTCAACTCTAAATATTTTAACATCTGGGTTCTCATATATTTTCAAAATGATACATTTTATGGAGGAAGTCTGCTTATAATTACAATATTCTCTGAAGTCAGTTATGAGATTTTATTCTCTAACCACTAGTTATAGAATTCATATACATATTTATTATTTAAATTTTGATTAATGTTATATTATTACACAACATTTTTGAAGCAACAGTTACATCAGAAAGTCTAAATATTTGAACATCTTCACATATTATACCAGATAATATATCCTTTTGATTTACCTGTAAAATTTAAGGATTTAAGCCCTAATTAACATATTTGTCTTTAGTTTCAATTGATTGACTACTCATGACATTTATATAGTTTTAGGATTGTTATGACTTTGACATTTTAAATTTTTATACCACAATAAATTTTATTATGTTCCTTCAATATAAAAACTACACACATTTATATTTATCTGAATTTCTTCTTTTCTTTAAAGTACTACCTGACTACTACATGTATACTGTCTTTTATCCCATATATTAGTGAAAGCAAAAGTGTAATTTAAAAATGTATGTGCAGCTATTATTGATTTATTTATCACAACTTGGCTTAAAAGGACCTTCACGATCTTGGTATGTCAGCCATTTTATAAAGGAACTTTTTATTAAAAACTCTCCCTTTATCTGTTAAGCGTTCTGGGTGACAAGTGTGTGCTTTAATGTCTGTGTTCTGTACTACATGATGAAAGTCATGATGACTGGGGATTTGCCTATTTTATATATCTTCAGATTTTTCGAACCGAAAATTTTCCTGCCTTTGTAGTAGTCACTTGGTCCTAGTAGTTGACTAAAGACTATTTATATTATTCATTTAAATATTCCATGTTTTATATGTTTTCTCATCAAAACTCTTTTCAGTTTATGACATTCTATTCACACTCCATTGCATTCTTGTCATGTAAAGATATTAGCAGAATTCTATGATGTAGAGCTATAGAATAATAAGGCAAAATATAAATCCTGATTTGATTTCATAAAATGACACCAAGTGTTCTTAGAGGAAATGTTTCAGAGAGACAAGAAAAAAAATGACAATGAAATATAACCAGTCTGAGCTTCTCAGCATATCAAGGAAAAATATTGTAGCATATTTTTCTCTGTTAATTGCTTGAGCTTCCACCTGCCCCATTAACAGGAAATATAACATGTCCCTCTTGGGCAATAAAATCTTCAAATATCTCCAAAATGCTAGAGGCTTGTATTGTTCAGGGAAATGTTATAATCTGGTTTCTACCTTCAAGTGAAGAGGAAACAGACATTTCATCAGGCTGATAACACCATGAGCTTTGGAAAAGGACTATATAAAATCATAATACTTTATTTCTATATATTTATGTTATGAGAATTTAAAACCATAAATGAGAGAATAACAATACACATTTGTGTATTGTAATTCTGTTTTAAGAATCACAGCAATCATCCATTGTTTTACAATCTGTTTTCTCCTTTTTATATGGAGAAAAAGGTATAATACTTTAAAGGAAATATGAATATTTTAACTAGGAAGTACCTCATTTACATATTTAATAGGTGATGACTTTTTAAGACCATCTTAAGAGATGAATGCCTGACACAGTGATTAAGATGGTGCTTGGGAGGGCTGTGTCTTATATCCTAGTGCCTTCATTTGAATACTGGCTCTTCCTTGAATTCCAACTTCCTACTGATAGGCAGCAGGTGTAGTTCAAGTGGTCAGGACCTTCCACTCATGTGGGAGGCATAGATTGATTCCAGGCTCCAGCCTGACCCAGTCCCAGATGTTTGACACTTTGGAATTGAACCAGCAGATGAAAGCTCTCTTGTCTTTCTCTGCCTTTCAAATAAAAAAAAAATAGTAACTTTATCCCGGTACCACTCTTAATGAAATTAAAATCAATATCACTATTGTATATTGTTTCAATATTTTTCTTATTGAATTAAAATATTTTTAATAATCAGTTTTCCCTGATCCAAATTCAAAAGAGACCTGCATATTAATGTTGTTTTATACTGTTGAACATTAAATGTTGGATACTGATCTAAAACAGTCAAGCAGAGTCATACAACCATTCCCTATTACATGAGCTGGAATCATAATCTATGAAATATATCAGTCAACTGCTATTTCACAGGCCAATAAACACTGTCCTTTTGGCCTCTTGGATTTTGTGCCCAGGGCTCTGAATACTGAGTTTTCTATTACCCAGACACAAAGTGTTTGATTCTATACTAATAATATTCCATTCATCTTATATTTTGCTTTCTTCATGTCTCTGAGTTATAAAACAGTGTTGTGACAAATAGTTTGTTAGTGATTCCGAAGTATCTTGGACTATAAATGTTAGATTTAGCAGCAGGCAAGAAAACCACCATATTTATTGCCTAAAAAACAAACTTTCATTTATTTCATAATTAAGAGAGTTAATCACTTCTGCTGAGCTAAGCTAGGTATCTTTCCTGTTGGTTTTGTTTTGGGTCACCAATGTCTGTTCTAGTATCACTCCATTCATCAGGGTACCTCCCGCTTTAGTGTTTCGCTGTTCAAAAAACCAGGGTGATAAGGAAAAATGAGCCTGTGTCTCTCCAGTGTTTGTAGCTTCGGTTTCTTCACGGGATTTCCACCATCAATCACTGAAGGAGAGTTTCACTGTGCAAACATTTTCACCATTCAACTTCTATTGTGTTCTCTATTATTCTGTTTTCCAAAACAAGTGACAACGCAAGCTCTTCCACATATCTCTACCCTTCCAAAGAATTGTTATTTGTGATATAGTTTGGTACCTTCTTCACTAAATAAAAGAAAAACATTTCTATAAATTTAATCCCCAGTCAAGCACATTGCTGCAAAATGACTTGATTAAATATAATTTTTGCTTTGAAAAAAAATAGTAATTTTATAACTCTTTTATCTGTTTTTGTAATTAAGCCACATTGATGAAGCCTCTTTATGTTAGTTTGATTTACTTCAAATGAAATCAGATTATCTGTCTAGCTTCCATAAAAATAGCATTTTCTGTTGCATCATTTCCACCAGATAAACTTTAGTTTCGAAACTGACAGGACAGTCTTAAACACAATGGAGGAAATTGACAATGAAACCCTGAGAGAGTGATGCAATTTCAATAATGCAACCATTATTTTTTTTTTTTCAAGAAAACTGTCTCCCTCCACCCTCTCCCCACAGGGAAGAGGTTTAAAACATTCAGTGTCACCGAAAAGCTATTTTACTAATTTTTACAAAAAATGGGTATTTCTTCAAACTTGAAAAGTTTCATTTCACTTTCAAGCTTATTTTCAAGAGAGGTAGAACCAGACCAGGTTCAAACTTTCTCTTATAGGCAAATCTACAATTGAAAATTCCAGGGTGCCAAAAGGTTCTTCCCTGCAAGAATAAATTGTTCTGACTGAAAGGCCCTAGCTGTCCCCATTTTCCTGTTATTACCTGTGCTGTTTCATGGGAGTTATACTTAGTTTAAGTATAAACATTGCAATTAAATTGAAAACTAATGGCTCTGCAGGAAAAATGCCAAGAAAATGTTATCTTTCAGTAATCTTTGTTGACTGCGAGAATCTAGAGTGAGGTTTCTAGCATCAGTGTGCATGAGGCTTGTCATGACTGCTGTAAGCTGAGCTAGATGGCATTACAAGCTTGATCAGGGAATTACATATCTTATAAACGATATGACAGAAAATCACTATGGCCCACCTGCAGTTCGCTTTGCATCTTCTCTTTTCTCTTTGGCCTCATTTACTAAAGTCAGTATCTATTGTCCTGTAACCCAGGGGATTCTGTTACTGATACAGATTTATCGATATAACGACCCTGATGAGCAATTGGAAGAAAAGTATTAGTGCGTTCAAACCATGTTCGTGTCTTCAGGATGAGATTAGCTACCTTTTTAAAGCATGGTAAAACAATAATGCAATCATTAAGACAAAAGTGTCAAATACTTGTAGTCTTACTATTCAATTTCATAAAAATAATATAAAATATAATTTAGAAAGTTTAAATGGACTAAATTAAAGACCATTTAGCTAAAAGTTTTGCAATAGATGGATTAGATAGATATATAAATATATCCATAGATGACAGCTAAGTAGATAAAGCTATAGTGCCTCAGAATTAGTAGTTTTAATTTAACATCTGTTTCTTTAAGATAATTTCAGACTAACAAAGCAGATACACAGGAATAGTAAAGGCAGTTTCTGTATGTTTTTAATCCAGCTTTCCATTTCTTAACATCGTAGGCAATCGTAGAACATCTGTTGGACTAGGAAATTAACTTTGGAATGTCCTATTGCTTAAAGTGTGGCATTTATTTGAGTTTCACAAGATTTTCTGTGAAGGCGCTCTCTCTGTTCAACATCCCACATTATATTTCATTTTAATTTATTCGTAAACTTCTGTAATCTCTGATGGGTATTTATCTTTTATTTTTAAACATTATTTCAATACTGTCCAAGAGTGATAATCATAGTTTTGTGTTGTTTTATCATTTTATATCACAGTTAGATGTTATTGGGAAAGATACCACAAAGACGCTATACTCTTTGCAGAGCTTGAGCTCAAGGGGTGTGCAATATGCATATGTATTACTCATGATTCTAATATTATATACTAATTCAAGGGATGCTATACTTTCTCTTTGTAATTCTAAATATTTTGGGAAAAGAAATTTAGTGCTTATGTGCATATTCTGTTTAACCTTTTCCCACTAAGTTAAATATCCATTCATCATTGTTTACGGCAATTATTACTATAGGGTTGTAATTTTGATTTGTATTTACTTCCCCCATTCTTTCTAAATTTATTAATTAGATAACTGTTGTAAAGAAGACCTATCCTTTCTTTTATTTACTTGCTTATTTATTTATTCATAGTTGCTAATTTTATAATACTATATAGTTTTTGACATTTATTTTTGAGGATTATAACCCAATACTACCTTTACTTATCATGTGATTAAAATAAGTGCAACTGTGGCCTCCAATGCTTCCTCCAGTTTGATTCCTCTTCCCTTTTTTTATGCTTCCATACTTATTATTTCATTCACCACTTACTTTTTGGCAATCAAGTTGCTACATATCTGTCGTTTAGTATAACTGCACTAGTCTTTTAATCAACTTGTTTTCCATGATCCATGGATTGTTTTATTGAAGATTTTACAAATAAATATCTTGGCATGACTTATAAAGGGTTTCACTGCTTTCATCCTCTCTCAGTGACTTGGTATAGAGGAAATATACACACTGGGTCATCTATCTTCCAATATCTCTCTATCTCTCTATCTATCTTCCATTATCTACTTATTTATCATCTATCTATGTAGCCATATCACTATCCATCTATGGATTCTGCTTCTCTAACATCTTCATTCCACATCCTGGTTGACAAACTTAGGTTTTGTTCAGAATGAATTTTATTTTTGTAGTTTATAATTCCAGCTGTTTTGAGATATGCACAGAATCATAGGTTAACTGCCATAATTCCATATAAATATTTGGTAGATGGTGTAATGACTTTCCAAGGATGGTCACATCAAATTCTCACAGATTGTGAATATGTCCCATTAGATGAAAAAAGTGAATTAAAGTTGTAGAACACACTCAGTGTGTTAATCAACTGACTTTAAGATATGGAGATCACTCTGGATTGTCTGCAAGAGACCAACACAGTCACTGAGAGAGAATGTTACTGAACCAGTGTGAATTCCAGACCAGTGCAGAAAGGAAGCCAGAAAGCAAAGTCATGGCTTTTTTTTTTTTTTAAGAATGCATGTATTGTCAGAATGTATTTTTAAATATTTATTTATTTGAAAGTCAGAGATACACAGAGAAAGAAGGAGAGGCAGAGAGAGAAAGAGGTCTTTCATCTGCTGGTTCACTCCCCAATTAGCCTCAAAGCTGGAGTTGTGCCGATCCAAAGCCGGGAGCCAGGATCTTCTTCCAAGTCTCCCATGTGGGTGCAGGAGCCCAAGAACTTGTGCCATCTTATACTGCTTTCCCAGGCCATAGCAGAGAGCTGGATCAGAATGGAGCAATCGGGACTCGAACTGGCACCCATATGGGATGCTGGCACTGCAGGTGGCAGCTTTACCCGCCATGCGACTGCACTGTCCCTATATTTCTTTTTTTTTTTTTTCAAAGAAAACTTTATTTAAGGAATACAAACTTCATGCATTTCACAAGTACAACTTTAGGAATATAGTGATTCTTCCCACCATACTGGCCTTCCCACCCATATTCTCATTGTTCCTCCTCCTCCCTCCCCAATTCCCATCCCATTCTCCATTAAGATCCATTTTCAATTAACTTTATACACAGAAGAACAACTCTATACTAAGTAGAGTTCAATAATTTGCACCAAAAAAAATTTAAAAACTTCCTCAACAGTCGAGACAAGGGCTGTTCAAAGTCATTGCATCTCGAAGTAAATTTCACTTCTTTTTTTTAATAAAACTTAATTAACTTTGAAGAACCACTCAAGAATTTGTGAGCACTTATGTATAACTATAATACAACATAACTATAACTTATGAGACATAAGAATATCCTCCACCTAATACAGTAAGAGAAAGTAAGTCCTTGAGAAAGTTGTATCATTAATTAAAGAAGCACCTAAGAAAACAAACAATGGAGTTGGATACTTAGGCATAACTAAAACTTACCAGATATAAGAATATCCTCCACTCAATACACCAAAATTAAATAAATCTTTGAAAACAAGTTTTATTATTAACTCTCATAATAAACACTTTGAGGACAGAGTTTCTACACGGGAAGTTAGTGCAAAGTGACTCCTGTTGTTAATTTAACAATTAACTCTGTTATATATGACATCAATGATAACTTGAGGATCTTGACATGAGCTGCCCAGGCTATAGTAGCCTTCTGAATCCACAAACTCCATCAGTATTTAGAGAAGGCCATAGTAAAGTGGAAGTTCTCTCTTTCATTCAGAGAAAAGTACCAGTTTCTTTGATGACCACGTCTTTCAACTGAGGTCTCACCCACCAAGGTCCTTCATGTAGGACTTTTTTTGCTATAGTGTCTTGGCTTTCCATTCCTGAAATGCTCTCACAGTCTTCTCAGCCAGACCAGAGTGCATTAAGGGCTGAATCTGAGGTCAGATTGCTACTTAAAGCGATTGTCATCCTATGAGTGGGCTATGTGGACTGCTTCCCATGTTGAGCATTCACTCCTTTTTAATTCTATCTATTATTATTACCATACAATTACTTTAACACTTAATGCTGGGATCGGCACTATGGCATAGTGGGTAAAGCTGCTGCCTGCAGTGCTGGCATTACATAGGTGCTGGTTAGAGACCTGGCTGTTCCATTTCCAATACAGCTCTCTGCTATGGCCTGGGAGAGCAGAATAAGATGGCCCAATGGCCTAAGTCCTTGGGCCCGTGCACCCATGTGAAAGACCTGGAAGAAGCTCCTGACTCCTGGCTTTAGATCAGTGCATCTCCGGCTGTTGTCGCCAACTGGGGAAGGAACCAGTGGATAGAAGACCGCTCTCTCTTTGCCTCTCTTTCTCTCTCTGTGTAACTCTTTCAACTAAATAAATAAATCTTAAAAAAAAAAAAACTTAATGGTATCCACATGATAACTGTAACACTTAAGATGGCATTTTTAACACCCATCTTAAGGGGATTTGGGGTCCCATGGCAAATTTTTAAACTATACCCTTAGAAGTAAGTCCATAGGGATGCATGCAGAACTATACAACTTTATAGTTACAAACTTCGTACACTTCATGATTACAACTTTAGGAACATGGTGAATCTTCCCACTGTGCCCACCTTCCCACCCATACTCCTATGAATATCTCACCCCTCTTAGTCATGGTCTTTTTAGGGAGAAATGTTATTTCAAGGAGATAGGTAATGAGTCTTAAGTAATGTTCAAATCTGACTCCTTAACAAGCTTTTGTATGTGGTATTTATTTGCTTATGTAAAATTTTATTTTATTCATCAGAAATGCACAGTTACACACACACACACAGAGAGAGAGAGAGAGAGAGAGAGAGAGAGAGGAGAGAGAGAGATCTTGCACCTTTTGGTTCACTCCCAAAATGGCTGCAATGGTCAGGGCTGGGTCAGGCTGAAGCCAGGAGGCAGGAGCTTCTTCTGGGTCTCCCACATGGGCACAGGGGCACAAAGACTTGGGTCATTCTCCCTTGATCTCCCAGACACACTATCAGGGAGTTGGATCAGAAGTGGAGTAGCTAGGATTCAAACTGATGCCCATATGGGATGCTGGTATTGCAGGCAGTGGCCCTACCCACTTCACCACAATGCCAGCCCTGCAAGTGGTATTTATTAGGAAGGGAACAGGAGGTAGGTTCAGACACAGAGGTTGATTGGTCAGTCCAAAATGGGAGTTCTTGGCCTTTTTATACTGGCACAGGCCTACTACATGTATCTTTATACATTGTATGTTCAAAAGCGGTGGTTTAAACAAGTTGAGAGGATGGATATTTGGGCCAAAAAACATAAATTCACCCAGCAGTCAGTAGCACACATACCATTTGTTCTCCAGTGATCCTGACAGGCTGCTAGATAGTTCCAGGAGTCTCCACACAGCTTCTTGTTTTCCAAGATGAGCTCAAGAAGTTTCGGTTGTTTCTGCATTTCCTCAACCCTTGAGGGTAAAGTTTTGTTAGCTTTTAAGAGGAGAAAGGAAACTATGGCCAAGGAATGGGGGCAGCCCCAAAAGCTGAGAAGCACAAAAAGCCTCCCTAAATGAACTATCAGACTTCTGATTCCTTGATTTTAACAAAGAACTGAATTTCCTTGATTTTCTGCTATAATTTTTCCCTTTTCATTTTCATTAATTGGTACTACAGCCTTTATTATTTCTTTTGTTTGCTTTCCATTCATTTCTCTTCTTTCATTGAGATGGAAAGATTATTAACTTGAGATCACTCTTGTAATACAAACCATACATGTTTTCTAACCCTTATTTTAAATGCATATAACAGTTTTTAAAATATTGTCCTTTGAACTCAGAATGTACTCAATTCTCTTCAGATTTCCTTTTTGAAAGCATGTTATTTATGTGTAACCTAAGTTGTAAATACTTCACAATTCTCAGAATTTATTTTTGTTTTTATTTTCTACTTTACAACATGGTCCTCAAACGTAGTTCACATAATTTCTAGTCTTTAAAATAAGTTCAAATTTGTTTTTTCCTCTGAATATTGTCTACCTTTGTGAATGTTTCATGTGTACTTAAAATATACATTCTGTTATATATAGGTGGAGTGTTCTGATTTTTGTTTTAACCAAGCCACCCACAGTGTCCTTGATATAAATGTTTCTTGATTAAATATGATTAGTCAGTAGGAACAAAATGTTATATGTATTACTATGTTTCTAGGAATTTGAGGTCACTTAATAAACATTCCTTTACATATGTAACAAGAAGTTTTCTAATTCTTAAGGAAAAATTCCCTCAAATTTAATCTCCACATTTATAAGATGAAATCTACTTTCTTTGTGTCCATATCAACCAGAGAATTTTAAAACATAGTTTCTTTTTATTTGTTTGATCATTTATTTATTTATTTATTTACTATATGAAAGATAAACAGACAGACAGACATCTTCCACCTATTGATTCACACCCCACAACCTGTGACAGCTGGTGATGGACTAGGCCAAAGCCAGGATTCTGGAACTCAGTCCAGTCCCCACACAGGCAGCAATGATTTAGGACTTGAACCATTACCTGCTGGCTTCCAAAGTGTACATCAGCAGGTATCTTGAATTTGAAGTGGAGCCATGAATTTAACCTCAAAGATACAGCAACCAAGCGCTACCCAAAGTGTTGTTCCAAAAGCATGTCCCCAACTCACTTTTTGAATCTCTGGAGTTACAAAGTAAGCATAGTATACTTTTTAAAGAGATTTTCAGGGCAGCACTACGGCATAGTGGGTAAAGCCACTGCCTGCAGTGCTGGCATCCCATATGGGTCTTTCTCGGTATGTCTGTTTCTGTCTCTCCAATAAATAAACAGTAGAAAAAATTTTAGAAGTCCTTTTACCTCTACTTTGGAAAACAAATTAAAAAATTGTGAATTGCTTTATCAACATTCTTAGCCAAAAGAATATTTTTAATTGTTTTGATATTTCTTTTCAAAAAATCGTGCTTTGTAAAAAAGTTTTAAAGCAATTCCAGGTTTTTCCCAAGTTGTTTCTATGTTTTATAGTAGAGTTACCCTTAAACGCATCCAACACAAATGCTATTGTAAAAGAATTGAGCTTTAGCACTGAGCGTTTTTCTCAGTTATTCCTCCTAAAATTGTTACTTGAAGTCAAAGTGATAGAAATTTATTATTTATTATTCATTTGTATGGTGGAAGGAGAAAATTGCATTTTAGATATTTCACTTATGACTTTCATCATTTGCCTAAGTATTAATTTACTTTTTTTCTAGCCAACTTACTTTTATTAATGAGAATTAATTACCTATTTTTTAAGGAGCATGCTAAGATTTTAATACATGAAGAAAATACTAAACCTACTGATCTCTTCTGTTATCCCATTAGATCAGATTCAAGTGTTTACCTATTCCTCTATTTCCTTAGCCCTTCTGGAAATTCTGTTATAGAAGGGTGGGGCATCATGTTAAGTGAAATAAACCATGAGCTGTGGTCTGTTATCCACCTGTCTATGTATGTAGTGTCACTAATTACTGCCCCATACGACTAACATATTTTGAAATAAAATCACATTAAGCTACATTCAGATGCAATTAAACAGTTGAGAGAATAATGTACAATGCAAAGATATATATCAATTTAAATTCTGTGAAATTTTTGACCAGAAAAGTCATAATTATATGTACATAAATTAGATTAATTCTATTCTATGGTTAAAAGTTACTGCCTAAAGCTCAGTAAAATAATTGCTTATGATATTCAATAAGTATAAAATATTTATGTTCTATTATGAGGAAAATCATGTTTTAACATGAGGTATGAATGTACATAAAATTATAGCTTATTAATTATTAAAAGTATTAATATAACATGAAATACTTAGTGAATTACTTTTCAATATCCCATGTCACTTAAAAACCTGTGCCAATGATTAATGAATTCTTGTATCCAGGTCATTAAATTGCTTCTTCAAGTTTTACTAATGCTCAAGGCATTGATTTAAGTGAATCAATTTCTAACACAGAACGATGTTCATTAGTCATATCAAACAGATGCTAGTGTATCCTTTCCATGAAATATCCTGAACCTGATGCAGGGCCATCTTCTTTGGGGCATTTAGGTAGATTCTGACCATCAGATTTAATGTCTATCTTTATACCAGAACATTAAAGAGTATATATAAAAGGCATCACTGATGATATATTTAGGAACAAAAAATAGTAAGGCCTCAATGCACAGAAATGGCAAACACTTCATATATTATTGGATGCACAAATGTTGATGATGTAAGGTTACAGGAAGCTTGGTGAAATACACAGTAATCAATCTCCAAGTAAAACATACCCTTCAATAAAAAATTATTTAAATCTTATTTTTAAAATTGTGTATTTTAAATAGTTTTATTAAATGTGATGGTTGCTTCTCTTTGAAAACATGTGAGTGTATCACGAAGGATACAAAGCAGAAATTCAATCTCACATATTTAATAAAATAGAAAATATCTAAGACTTAGAATCTAAGACAATGTGGCTTTAATTGGGAAGGAAGTTATATGCGTGTCACATTGCTATCAAAAAATGGCATGTAAGGCAATAGAGCATGGATAAATCTTACACATAGCAGTTCCCTAGGATAAGTAACACTGTGTGAGTGTGTATGTTTGTTTGTGTGTGTGTGTGTGTGTGTGAGAGAGAGAGAGAGAGAGAGAGAGAGAAAATCATTCTATTTTTAGAACCTGAGAGAGGAATAATGATGCTGGTTGCAAGGGCTAGTCCACTCCTGTTTGTCAGTGCTTATTATCTTGGAAGATGATTTGGCATTTGGCACAATGCACATTTTTTGGTGAGCATCTGTCAGTTGAGAAAGGGAAGTAGTTGTAGATCTCTGCATATATTGCAATGCTCTGGTATCAGACCTAGTGTCTGCGAGAATTTAGTGCTAAAATACTTTGATAACGTGAAATAATCTGCAGGAAGAATTCCTGTTAGTTTTTTTTTATTATTATTATTTTGAGCCTCCTAGCTGCAAACAATTTCTGAAAATAGGTGGTCCAATTAAATAAATAGCATTTCATAATGATAAAAAGGAACCATCTGAGGAGTTTTGTAATGATACTGCAAGAAAGTGAAGAAAGAAAGGGAGGGGAATCTAAAAGAAATACAATATGAATATAAAAAATACTGCAAAGGAAAAGGAGCTATGAGTTAACTGTACAGTACTGGCATTTATAAAATATATACTCAACATTGTCTTTAAACAAATGAGAGAGTACTATGAAAAAATAGAAAGGGGAAAATACAAAAACGAGGTAGTAGATTGCACAAAAATAAGAGGAAATGAAATAGCTCATATAAAGATAAAATTTAAAGCAGCACAGACACTATTGCACAAGTATCCTATAATTAGGTAATTTAATGGGAGAAGAAAATTGAGAGAATTTTAAAACTAAGAAAATACTGTATAATGTTTTTGATAGTTGTGAGAATTGAGTGAAGGGTGGCAATATAAATTTGATAATGATCTTCAAATAATGAACCAAGAAAATTACATCAAGTTTAACTCAATTCAAAATTCAGTAAATTTGGGGCCGGCGCTGTGGCTCACTTGGTTAATCCTCCACCTGAGGCGCCGGCATCCCATATGGGCACCGGTTCTAGTCTTGGTTGCTCCTCTTCCAGTCCGGCTCTCTGCTGTGGCCCTGGATAGCAGTAGAAGATGACACAAGTCCCTGGGCCCCTGCCCCCACATGGGAGACCGGGAAGAAGCTCCTGACTCCTGGCTTTGGATCGGCGCAGCTCCGGCTGTTGCGGCCATTTGAAGAGTGAATCAATGGAACGAAGACCTTTCTGTCTCTCTCTCTCACTGTCTGTAACTCTACCTGTCAATTAAATAAATAAAATCTTAAAGAAAAAATTCACTAAATTAAATTAGACAATTAAAATAGATGGCCAGTTTGAGTCCTGGCTGCTCCACTTCTGATCTGGCCCTCTGCTGTGGCCTGGGAAAGCAATAGAAGATGGCCCAGGTCCTTGGGCCCCAGCAACCATGTGGGGGACCCTGATGAAGCTCCTGGCTCCTGCTTTGGATTAGCCCAGCCCCAAACATCACGCACATTTGGGAAGCGAATCAGAGGATTGAAGACCTCTCTCCCTCTCTCTGTAACTCTGCCTCTCAAATAAATAAATTAATAAATTCAAAAAGAAAAACATCTAGCTTTCCATAGGGCAATTTCTTGGGGATACAGCTATGAGAAACATTATAGTAAGTTATGAAATCTCAAAGATATAGTACAGGTACCTCTGTTAATCAGGCTAAAGTATAGACACAAATAAGGGAAGAAACAATGAGACTTTAAAATTTTTAATAGCAAAATCCATATATAGATGCTAATAGGGAAACACAATGAGTTTTCAGAAAATGTGGCCAAATGTTTTTGCAAAAAAGGAATAAGCTGTCTAAACATGAACAATAAGTTTAGTTTCCAAGATTTTGTCTTGAAGAAAATAAAAGACAAACTCTACAACTAGCTGATAAGAATGGCTAAACAAATTTTCATGTAGAATTTTAATGTCAACTAACACATGACTAACCCTAAAATTATTAGAGAAATTTAGAATTTGAAAATTTGGGCCAGTGCTGTGACTCACTAGGCTAATCCTCCGCCTGCGGCGCCGGCACACCAGGTTCTAGTCCCGGTCAGGGCACCTGATTCTGTTCCAGTTGCTCCTCTTCCAGGCCAGCTCTCTGCTGTGGCCCGGGAGGGCAGTGGAGGATGGCCCAAGTGATTGGCTCCTGCACCCACATGGGAGACCAGGAGGAAGCGCCTGACTCCTGACTTCAGATGGGCGCATCGCAACGGCCACAGTGTGCCGGCCGTACTGGCCATTTGGGGGTTGAACCAACGGAAAAGGAAGACCTTTCTCTCTGTCCACTCTGCCTTTCCAAAAAAAAAAAAAAATGGATTTGATATAAAAGTAATGAAATAGAAAAAGCTCTATAGGTGAAAGGTCTTCATTTCTGTAGAATATCACAAACATCTATATATAAATGAAAAATATAAACTAAATAAGATGTAGGAATATATTGGTGATTTAAGAATGTAATTAGGCAAGACAGCTTATAACTCAGACAATAAATATCTAAAACTACAGTTAATACTTCATTTTATTTTTAAAAGGTTTATTTATTTTTTGAATTATTTGTTTATTTGAAAGTCAGAGTTACACAGAGAGAGAAGGAGAGGCAGAGAGAGAAAGAGGTCTTCCATCCACTGGTTTACTCCCCAATTGGCTGCAATGGCCAGAGCTGCGCCCATCCGAAGCCATGAGTCAGGAGCTTCCTTCAGTTTGCGCATTTGGATGCAGGGGTCCAAGGACCTGGGCCATCTTCCACTGCATTAGCAGGCCATAGCAGAGAGCTGGATCATAAGTAGAGCAGCTGAAATTCAAACTGGTGCCTATATAAGGATGCTGGCACTGCAGATGGTGGCCCCACCTGCTATGACACAGTGCTGGCCCCAAAATATTTATTTATTTGAACATCAGAGTTACAGTAAGAGTGAGAGAGAGAGCGAGAGTGAGAGCGAGAGAGAGAGAGAGAGAGAGAAAGGTAGGGGTAGAGAGAGAGAAAAATATTCCACCTGCTGGTGCAGTTCTTAAATGCCCACAACGACTAGGGCTGGTCCTGGTTGAAGCCAGGAGCCTGGAACTCCCACCAGGTCTCCCATGTGGATGACAGGGGTCTGACTACACATGCCATCTTCCACTGCCTTCCTAGGCACATCATCATGGAGCTGGATCAGAAATGGACAGACTGGGACAGAATCAGCACTCATACGGGATGCCATAATCAAGGGTGGGAGCTTAACCTACTGTGCTACGAAGCTGTCTCCCAATATTTTAACTAGTTGCAACTTAGCATGCTTTGCCATAAAATTTGAATATATCTAATTTTAACTTCCAAAGAAAATTTTTAAAAACTTGAACATGTATGAGATCACAAAAAATGGAAATATTTCAGAATAGAATAATTCTAGATTTTTTCCAATTGTGCTAAAGAAATTAGAATGAAGCATATATTGGTAAAATTAAAAATTAAAGCAAAAGTATGTAGCCAAATAAATTAAAAATAAGGCTGATTAGCATCTAACCTATGAATGAAGAGAAAGTTGAAAAAAGGGGTGCAACAGTTGAAGCTGTCTCTGCCCCCAAATTTTGTGCACTGACTTTCTAAGCCTTAGTACTTGAATATCACTATATTTGAAGATAGGATATTTACCAAAGTAATTTGGTTAAACTGAGGTCATTAGTATGGACTTAATCCAATATCATGGTCCATAACATACTAGGAAACTTGGGGAGTGGGAATTTAAACAAGAGGTTAAGAAGCCCACGTCCCACATTGAAGTACTTGGTTTCGATTCCTGCCTCTGTCGTTTGATTCCAGCTGACCACAGAAGCGGACTCCTGGTAGGCAGTAAATGGTGGTTTAAGTAATTGGGTTCTAACCACTCACACAAATGACCTTAACTGCCTTCCTATCTCCTGACTCTGGCCCCATCACAGGCCTATGTGTTGCAGGACTTTGGAAAGTGAACCATCAGATGGACACTATCTCTGTCTTTTTATATCTCTCTGACTGTTTGTCAATGGAATACACAGAAATTTTTTTTTAAACATAGACATTTATTTATTTATTTGAAAGGCAGAGTTACAGAGAGAGAGAGAGAGAGAGAGAGAGAGAGAGAAAGAGAGAGAGAAAGCGCTTATATTTGGTGGTTTACACCTCAAATGGCCACAGAGGCCAGGGCTGGACCAAGGCGAAGCCAGGAGCCAGGAGCTTCCTCTGGATCTCCCACAGATGTGGCAAGAGCCCAAGGACATGGGCCATTCCCACTGATTTCCCAGGTGCATTAGTAAGGAGCTAGATTAGAAGTGGAGCAGCCGGGACTTGAACCCTTGCTCATATAGCATTCCTCTATCCACAGGTGTCAGCTTAACCTGTTACACCATAATACCAGCTCAGAAAATTCTTTAAAACAGGAAATTTGGATACAGGACAATGGGAAAGATTATGTGTGAAGAAACAGAGAAAGCAGCTAAACACAAGTCAAAAAGAGAGACCAGGAAAAGATCTAAGCCTCATAGCCTGCAGAACTAGGCAATCTGCCAATGGATTTATGTCAGACTTCTAAACACCAGAAATAGGAGGAAATAAATTTCTCTTTTTAAGCAACTTGTCCATGGGAGCCCTTCATGACAATCCTTGTAACCTAAACAAGGTACATGTAGTTACTGAAAGAATATAGAATTTATATTTCAATAATGTCAGAAGAGAATTGTTGGAGTAGAAGTAAGATTGAAATAAGGTGGCATTAACAAATGAGTGCTTGCCATTTTGGCTATGGAGGAGTTGCTGTTTTGGGAAATGATAGCAACTAGGGGATAGGATATTGGAAATTCAATGATTGTGGATATTAGTTAAAAAGAGAGAAATGGACAAGCATGTCACAGTATCTCAGATGAATTATTTTTAGGTTACCTATAATTGTGTCAGGATTGATTTTTGTAAATAGCGATGGTGAACCCGGAGCTAAATTCTTTTAGGAAATGGAGTAGGAACTGTCTAGTGGTATAGTCTGATGAAATTCAATCGTATGAACTGATCTTAGAGAAGAGAATGATGCAGATGTTATAAGAAGAGATCCATTTGAGAGAAATCAGTCACCATTTGCAGTAGCTTCAAAGCATAAAGCATTTTAGTGGAGGTTCTGGTTTCAGTTAGAGCAAAAAAGCGAGGAATCACTGCATAGAAATGATGGGACATAGCTACCAGCAAAACATCACATCTAGAGAGCACATTGGGAAGATCCCAGGGGTTACAAGGACATGGAATATTAGGCTAGAAAAGTCAGCCTTCATGGAGCTCATCCAATGGGGATAGGTTACAATTTGGGATCTCTAGGTTCTTTGTGGTGATTCATTTAAACAGAAACTTAAGGCAGAATAATTTACTTCTTATTAGGCTAGGCAGAAAGTTAGTGTTAAGCTATCATTTCATATTTTAAATGTATGGAATGTATGGTTCATACACACACTCAGACAAATACATTTCCGAGGATATTTACCCAATTTTAAAAAATATATACATTTCAATATAGGTGACAGATTTTTTTATTATATTGCTAGTGAATTATTTCATATATGATTTATTTTTTGTTATAATGCATTTTATATATTTATTACTCATTGTGTTACATGTTTAACTCAATATGATAGCCTAACACCACCCTTCTCTTTGTCTGTGTCTCTCTCTGATTTTATAAATATATACATGTGTGTGTATATATATATATATATATATACCTATTTATACATATTTGTATATTCACAGTTTTGATATGGAGTTCTGATATATAAAAATATAAGTTGTTCTAATTTACATTCCGGGATATGTTGAAATAAAGAAATAACGTTTAATAGGGGTTTATTGGGGTGGCGATGTGGTGTAGCAGGTAAAGCTGCTGCCTGCAGTGCCGGCATCCCATATCAGCGCTGGTTCAAGTCATTGCTGCTCCACTTCTGATCCAGCTCTCTGTTATGGCCTGGGAAAGCAGTTTAGATGGCCCAAGTCCTTGGGTTCCTGCAGGGAGACCTGGAAGAAGCTCCTGGCTTCAGATAAGTGCAGCTCCAGCCTTTGCAGCCAATTGGGGAGTGAACCTCCGGATGGAAGACCTCTCTCTCTCTCTCTACCTCTCCTTCTCTCTGTAACTCTGACTTTCAAATAAATAAATAAATCTTAAAAAAAATATAGGGCATTATTTTGAAATCAATTTTTTTCTGCATTAGCTACTAGAAAAATGATTTCCTGGCTTTTTTAAAAGATTTATTTATTTATTTGGAAGGCAAGAGTTACAGAGAGAGAGAGGGACAGGAAGAGTCAGAAAGAGAGAGACAGAGAGAGAGAGATCTTCCATCCACTGGTTAACTCCCCAAGTGGCCACAATGGCTGGAACTGAGCCAATCCGAAGCCAGGAGCCAGGAGCTTCTTCCAGGTTTCCCATGTGGATTCAGGGGCCCAGCACTTGGGCCATCTTACGCTGCTTTCTCAGCAAATTAGCAGGGAGCTGGATCTGAAGTGGAGCTGCTGGGACTTGAATTGGCGCCTATATGGGATGCTAGCACTGCAGGTGGCAGCTTAACCTGCTATGTCACAGCACCAGCCTCACATTCTTAGCTTTTTAGAAATTTTTTTTTAATTTATAATTAATTATTTTGCATTTCTAGGTAGTAGAAAGTGTTCTTTGGTCAGTGTATATATTGTGGAAAGAGTCAATCAAACTGATAAACATATCTATCATCTCATCAAGTTACCATTTGTTTTTATGGTGCAAATATCAACATATCAATTCTTTAAAATATTTACTTCCATTTTATTTGAAAGGCAAAGAATCAGAGAAGAGAGAGAGAAACAGAGACATAGATTGATCTTCTGGTTCACCCCTCACAATGGACAGTGTTGGGACAAAAGACTAAAGCTCTTGTTCTCCCCTTGGTGGAAGGAACTCAAGTACTTGAACCACCAATTGCTGCCTCCCAGGATTTGCATCAGCAAAAATTTGATGGGAAGCAGAGGAGCCAGGATTTTAACCCAGACAGTCTGACATGGGATACCTCCATTCCACGCAGTAGGTTCATTGTTCCACCAAATGCTCACCCCTCTTTTTACCAATTTTGAGATACTCCAAATATTGTTACTAACTCTGGTCACTGGGCAGTGCAACAATCACTGACACTTATTTCTGTAGCCCATCTACGTGGATATTCTATCCATGTAGTTGCAAATGACAGAATTCCTTTTTTAAGAAACGGCTATACCTTATTCCCTTGTATATAAGATGTATTTTCTTTACCCATCCATTTATTGATGCACGGTTAGGTTGCTTCTATTATATTGCTTACTGTGAACGATGCTGAAATGAACAAGAATATGCAAGTGCAAATATCTCTTTGACATAGTGGTTTCAATTCCTTTGAATATGTAGCTAGAAGTGGGATAACTAGAAAGTAAGTATTTTTCATTTTTAAAAAAATCATATCATTTTACAAAATGATTGCACTAATTTACATTCCAAGTGACAGTGTACAAGTTTCCATTTCTCCACATCCTCATCCACACATACTAGTGTTATTTTGATAATAGCCATTCTATCTGGTATGTGGTATTACTTCATTTTGATTTTAATTTGCATTTCCCTGATGGTTAAAGATGTTCAGCATTTTTTCTTATGTTTCTTCATCATCCATAAGTCTTTTGAGAAAGAACTACTAAGAGTCATTGCTCAATTTCAAATCAAGTTACTTGTTTTCTTCTCATTGAGTTTTACGAGTTTCTTACACGTTTTGGATGTCAGTCTCTTATCAGATGTATCATTTGTACATATTTTCTTCCAATACTAGGTTTGTCTTTTCACTGTCAGCTTTGCTCTGGAGAAGCTTTTTAGTCTAAATCAGTTCCTTTTGTGTGTTTTTCTTTTGTTGTATTCGCTTTTGCTCTATGTAAGAAATCATTGTCAAAACTACTGAGATTTCCACTCTGTTTTCTTCTAGTTTTCCAGTTTCAGTGGTGTGGTTCATTGAAAGAAATTGAAGTTATATTTGAAAGCTTAATCAACAACAAAAATGGCTTATAAATGGAAGAAACAAAATATTTCTCTTTTTAAAATAATGTGATGCCTGCTTTGCCTTTTTGCAGCTAACAAGCATAGAGGCCTTCCATTCAGAACATGATTTATAGGAGTTACATGACAAAGCTTATTATTCAAGGCCCAACTTGAACTTAAAGTGATTTATTCCACTTGATATAAAACTGGGTTAATGAATCATAGCTAGGTACAGTACTGTGGTCTTCAAAATTAAGGGTAAATATGACAAGCCTGTAGAAAGTGAAAAGATGTATATAATTTACCTCATCCTTAATAACAGCTTATGTCCCTGAAAAGTCTCTACACTCTCATTAATTCCCACTTTTATCCTAGGAGAAGTATTGCAAAGCTTCTAAGAACTGCTTGCTTCCATGTCAAGAATGAATGATTGAATGTATGGGGACATGAATAAACTCAGTTACCTTCTAACTCACTATTACAGTTGTAATTACGCTATGATATGACTGTGCAAACAGGTACAAAACATGGCTTTCATGAAAATTTGTTTTCTGAAATTTATGACTACTTGCTGCATAACAACCTTTTGTAAATAGCCAAAGGATGCTGTAATCTGATAAAGTTTATAATATAAATTATCTGCTAATTGTACTTGTTTTGCTCTATTTATTGTCTTCATTCCCTATTTAATAAGGATTAGTTTAACAATACAAATGCAAAGCCACTTAAAATGGATTTAATTATAACTATTTTACATAATCTACTGTTGGCATAATTAGGAATGGATTATTCCAAATCATATATGACCTTGGAAAGAATGGCCAATGCATCAAAATTTCTGTGAATATTTTTTCAAACCCAAAGTAGGTATATATTGTGAACCACTTTCAAACTTTTTTAAAAAGGTAATATAGCCACTGTTCCTAAGAATCTATATTATTAATTCTCTTTTGTTTTCCTAGTTTCTTTAGAGAAATACTTGTAGAACATGTGTGATAATGTGCATTCACTAGGATAAGCTAGTGTTTCATTATTCCCATTGTTTTAGAATGTAAAGAATTTGAATTAGCCCGGTGAATATTAAAGATCCCTATTGAGAGAAGAAATTTAAGCACAGCAAGCAACTCAGGCAAAATGGGTAAACCCCTGCTGACATTTCCAAGTCTGAGCCAGAATCCAGGGAGGACATTAGTACAAAATCATCTAATTCACACTTCTAAATACGGTGCCAGATATTCACTCTTTTTGCTTTTGTGATAACTATTTGTTCCTGTGTCATTGTTTTTAGAGGATTAATTAATCTGCTCATGAGTGGCTGATTATGCTTCATTTACATTAAAGTGATTTCTGATAATTTTATAAAACAATCATGACAAAACAACAATAAAAACGTATGCTAAACCAAGTCAAGAGCCAAATAAGTCTGGTATTAGCTACTTGGATTTTATTGCCTGTTCGGAGCCCTGATTCCAGCTTCCTGTTAGTGCAGGATGTGGAAAGCAGCAGTGATGGCTTAAGCAGCTGGGTTCCTGTCACCCACGTGGGATATCTGGACTGTGTTCCCTGCTCCCAGCTTTGGCTCAGGTCTGGCCTTTGCAAGTAACTGGGAAGGACACCAAGTGGATGGGATTACTCTTTCCCAGATAAACAGAATTTTAAACATCCAGAAAGCTAAGCAGTTAATAAATAGTACTATTTGGCGACACTGATTTGGTGACAGTCACTTACACAACAAAAATAAATATATATGTTAATTCCTATGTGTGAAAAAGAAAGAAAGAATGTAATATTCGTATGCCTTCATACAGGCTCTGACATGATGGTGTCAGAATGAACTCTGTCTCACTCACCATTCTGTTTATGTCAATGAGAAGACAGTTTGTCTTTATAAGGTAGAGCGATGGACACACATAGCTTCAATCTTACTGCTGATCACATTTACAAACATTAGACACATGATAGGCTTCTGCTTTTAAGGAACCTTTATTACTTAGAAAATAAAACAAATATTTAGAAAACAATTTAAAGTATGAAGTAATGTAGTTTTTTATGGCAAAATAAGTGGCACAGAGAGGAAATGTGATTCCAAATTGGGCAAAATTGGCCTTATGAAAGTGAAATTGGTGACGACCCCCTATTATTTATACAAAAAATGTGGCCCCTTAAAGTTCTCCAGAAGTGCTATCTGGGGTGCCGCATATGCTACCGGAATTTGGGATGCCATACAATTTCACCATATGCTTACTAATAAATCCTCAATATTAGTAAGCCCAAGAGAGTTCTTGCCTAATACTTAGAGAAGAATTCTAAATACTGGCACAGATAAACGAGGCAGCATGGTACATTTTAAGCTTTTATTTAGTGCGAAAGATGCATAGGAGAGTGAGAGCTTTATTAAAAGAGAGAGAGGTAAGTCTGGGTTCATACCGAGCACCAGGAACCAGCCACGTGGAGGAGCATCTAGGCCAGGAAGCCTGGGACACATGGCCCAAAGGCCACGTGCCCTGGAGGTTCAGGGCTACAGCAAACCCCCTCCTGGCAAGAGACCAGGGAAAAAGAAAAGGCCCGGGACACACCCTATCCCAGGCTTTTAACCTACTTCCAAAGGGGAGTGGTTAATTAACCTGATTGGCTGGTGGGCACCCAGGTGTGGCCAGGTAGAGGGATGAGGTCACACAGGGGCGTGGCGAAGGCGTGGTCTTCCAGCTCACAAACCTAATGGATTTTAACCTGTATGCCTGCCTATTTCACTACTCCTTTTTTTCTATTTTTCTATTAATTTTTGCAATGATATACTTTCATTTTATTTATTTATATAATTTGTCAGTGTGCTTTTATTGGTTTGTAAAAACACTGCTGATTTGGGCAAGCGCTGTGGTGTAGTGGGTAAAACTGCTGCCTGAAGTGCTGGCATTCCATACAGCCATCGGTTTGAGTCCCGGCAGCTCCACTTCCAATCAAACTCTCTGCTATGGCCTGGGAAAGCAGTAGAAGATGGCTGAAGTCCTTGGGCCCCTGCACCCATGTGGGAGACTCGGAGGAAGCTCCTAGCTCCTCGCTTCGGATCAGCACATCTCTGGCCAATGCAGCCAATTGGGGAGTGAGCCAGTGGATGGAAGACCTCTCTCTCTTTCTCTCTGCCTCTTCTCTTTGTATAACTGACTTTCAGATAGATAGATAGATAGATAGGTAGGTAGATAGATAAGAGACTGCTGCTTTTGTATGCTGCAACATCATGCAGTTGTTTGTGGGTTCTAGTAGTCTGATAGTGGAGTATTTAGGTCTCTGTCCATGTAATAATATCAACTGCAAACAGAATTGATTTAACATCCTACTTTCCTATTTCTTTACCTTTTCTTTCTTTCTCTTGCCTGACGCTGGCATTGGAATTTTCATGTATAGCCTTTATATAGTGCATCAGAATTACTCTATGCTGGATTTATTCTAGATTTTTATGATGAATGAATGTTGAATTTCATTAAATTTTTTCTGCATCTATTAAAATCACCATGACATTTTGATTCTTCGTTCTATTGATGTGGCATGTTAAGTTATTGATTTGTACATGTTGAATCATTTCCTCATCTCTGGGTTAAATCCCACATTATCATAAATATGATATTAGAGAACATTGGGTAACCCTGTGAGATATTGGCATAGGCAAAGAATTTTTGGAAAAAAAACCCAGAGGCACAGGCAATAGAAGCCAAAATTGACAAAAGGGATTACATCAAATCGAGAAGCTTCTGTGCGCAACAAAGTGAAAAGGCAACTGACAGAATGGGAGAAATTATTTGCAAACTATAAAACTGATAAAGGATTAATAGCCAGAATTTATAAAGAGCTCAAGAAACTCAACAACAACAAAAACAATCAGCCCAGTTAAGAAATGGGCAAAGAGCTTGAACAGGCTTTTTTCAAGAGAGGAAATTCAAATATGTCATAGTGGATAAATCCGCAGCCTGCATTGCCAGGGTCACATATAGGTGCCAGTTTGAGTCCAGGGTGCTTCACTTCAAATTCAACTGCTTATAGTTGACTAGAAAGCAGCAGAAGACGGTCCAAGTGTTTGGGTCCTGCCACCCATGTGGCAGACCTGAATGAAGCTCCTTGATTTGGCCTGGCCCAGCCCTGGATGTTGCAGTCAACTTGGACGTGAACCAGTGCATCTTTCTCTCTCCTTCTCTCTCTCGCTCTCTCTTTCTCCATCCCCCTTTCTGCCTGCAACTCAAACTTCCAAATAAATAAATATTTATTTTATTTTTATATTTTATATTTATAATACATAAATATTTATCATTGCTAAATGAAATCCTATGTGAATGGCTTTGATCTACTATTACTGACTATTTTATTTACCTTAGCACAAATACTCAAAACACTTAAACATAATGTGTGTCTGGTGAGTGGGATGGGAGACTAGGAATATGTAAGTGGTAGATATGATTGATTCCCATTTCCTCAACTGCAAGATTCAGCTTTTGAACAACAGAATTAACTATGATGGACACTTCCTATTTACACAAACATCTTCTAGTCTTTCAACTTGATTCCTCAAGGCTTTCTTTGATACCCAAAGCATTTAATCAAAACAAATACCTTCTTGAAATCCAGGGAAGTTGATGCTCTGGAGGGTAAACCTCTACCATAGGGAAATGTATTCACAGGAATAATGTCTAGCCTCAAGTTCTCAAAAGGGACAATTTTGAATTGGGACCATGTCATTCTTCACAGGTTCTCTAAAAGGAATAGCCCCAACCCTGACAACTATTCCAAATTGCAATGCCAATTTAACTCATCTTCTTTCTCTATCTCAGTTTCCCCTTTCCCTGACTGTCATTGCCCAGTAGTATCTCACTATTCTTCTAGTAGCTACTGGTACCCAAACCCTTTCTCCATCTCTGAATCAGAGCAACCAGCCCTTCATGACCTGCTGCAAATATATTATAACACTGTCACTACCATATCATATTCATCAATGAAGTATATAAAATATAATGACCATTTTCTAAAAATTAGAGTTTAGAATATTTGCATTATCCTTTTGTAGTTATTAGAAAATATGTTTCTTCTGAAGTATGCATTATGTATATATTCTCTATGTATGCTTATTTTGCCTTAATTTATTTAATAGATGTGCAATTTTATGATATACAATTTTCTTTAATATGTATTTGAGTACACATTTAGAATAAAATGAATTTTTGAAAATAGAACTATATACCATGTTTTGAAAGGATACCATTTAGGGGCTGGAGCTGTGGCATAGTGGGTAAAGCCACTGCCTGCGTTGGATGGAAGACTTCTCCTTCTCTCTCTCCCTGCCTCTCCTTCTTTTTGTGTAACTCTGATTTTCAAATAAATAAATAAATAACTGCTGATTTTGTATGCTGTGACATTATTGAGTTGTTTATCTTTATTCACATGAAATATGGCAAGTGCAATATTGGCACTGGTTGGAGACCCGGCTGCCCCACTTCTGATCCGGCTCTCTGCTATGGCCTGGGAAAGCAGTGGATGATGGCACAACTCCTTGGGCCCCTGCACCCAAATGGGAGACCTGGAAGAGGCTCCTGGCTCCTGGCTTCCCATCGGTGCAGCTCTGGCCATTGTGGCCAGTTGTGGAGTGAACCAGAGGATGGAAGACCTTTGTCTCTTTCTCTCTGCCTCTCCTTCTCTCTTTGTAACTCTGACTTTCAAATAAATAAATAAATATTTTTTTAAAAAAAAGAGATTCCATTTATTTTCATCTATTTGAAAGACATGAGAGAGAGACAGAGAGAGAGAGAGGGAGAAATCTTTCATACACTGGAACCCAAATGCCCCCAACAATCAAAGCTGGGCCATACCAAAACCAGGAGCTAGGAAATTCATCCCAGATCTCCTGTATGGGTGGCAGGGGCCCAGGCATATGAGTGTCATCTGCTACCTCCCAGGATGCCTTGACAAGAAGCTGGATCAGAAGCAGAGTAACTTAGACTCCTACAACCAATCTGATATGGGATGCCAGTGTCCCAAGAAGGTGGCTTATCCTGGGGCTCACAGTGTCTACCCCTAGGTATAACCTTAATATATTTTATAATTTATGTCTTTTATTGAGAGTGCTGAATCCTAACCACTAGACCACCAGGGAGCATTGTCTTTTACACTTTATGTTCTGTGTGGGTGCAAACTGATGAAATCTTTACTTAATATATACTAAATTGATCTTCTGTATATAAAGATAATTGAAAATGAATCTTGATGTGAATGGAATGGGAGATGGGAGGGTACCAGGTGGAAGGGAAGTTATGGGGGGAAAAAAACCATTGTAATCCATAAACTGTACTTTGGAAATTTTTATTTACTAAATAAAAGTAAAAAAAAATATGTCTTTTAGTTTTTAGAATCTGTACAACTGAAATACTGATTCCAAACTGTCATTTGTTTTTGTTTGAATGACTCCTGTTGACAAGAACTATTATTTGATGATTCTAAGTATTCAGAACTTGGAATACAAATCCAAGTACACACTGACAAAATCTGTAGATGGACTTGTACTCTAATAAGCACATGGTTTAGCTAAGGAATTCTTTTTAATTGCATGTAGAATGGATGAATACATACAAAGTAACTACTCTGTGTGAAATACTAGTAAAATGCAGTAAATGGACCTTTTATAAATGTATTTAGAGAAAGAAATTTATTATAGTCACATTTTCAATTATGACTACAATTTAATTAAATATAAGAACATTAGGATTTTAAAAAATATATTCATGACATTGTACTATGCTGGCTGTTTTTTTTTTTTTTCTCAGTTTAAGAAGAAGTTGCCTATTAAGCATATACATTTATTTAATTACATGTCTCTGCATTACATAGAAAAATTTTTATTTTTATTTTTATTTTATTTTGGGGTGGGAGGTAAAATAGCAAGGTTTATTAGGGAAGGGACATCTGTAAGGACAGATGGGCACCTCTCCAGACAGAGCCTGAGACTGAGAGAGTGCCCAATCACTTGGACTTGGGGGGGGAGGAGCAAGGTTACATGGTTGAGTAGAGAGAATACACATGGCCAGACTAGGCGAGCAGCTCAGCAGAGAGGCAGAGGGCTGAGCATGAAGTATGGTTGAGGCCGTGGGTTTTTAAGGAGATGGGTCTTGCTTCCCCACCTCTGCTTCTCTTGGAACAAAGGGCTTTTTGGATGTAAATAGAAAAACTTCTGAGTTTTCCCTTGAAGGTCTGAAACAAAGGACTTTATGGATGTAAATGTTAAGAAGCTTCTCCCTGAGTTTTCTCTTGAAGGTCTGAAACAAAGGACCTTATGGATGTAAATGTTATCAGACAGGAGGAAGGATGGGCAGGACCCCCTAGAGAATTGGGATCCAGAGCAGGGTATTTGAAATGCAGATACTGGGCTGTGGGGAGCAGCCCGGACTAGACTGAGTTACTGGAATTAAGACTTATTCTATGCATCTGCTCTCCCACAATATGGCGCTGGGAGAGAAGGAAACAGCTTCCGCACAGCTGCCTCCAGTTCAGCTAATAAACTGTAGGACTTGCTCCTGATTGGAGGAGAGCAGCGTACTCGGCGTGTGGGCAGCTGAGTTAGGATTGGCGGAGGAGGACTATAAAGGAGGAGAGAGACGGCATGCAGGAGGAACATCTAAGGGGAACATCTAGCTGAAGGAACACCAGTGCAGCCCCCGAGAGACCCGGCCGGCGGTGTGCCGCTCCCCTGCGGAAGTGGGGAATGTGGCCAGGGGGAACTGCCCTTCCACGGAGGTGGAAGGGATAGTAGCCAACCCGGGAAGAACCAGCAGCAAACCCGAGGAGGGCCGAGCAGACGAAAGAACAACGCAGGGTCCTGTGTCGTTCCTCCACGAAGAGGGGGAGCGACACTGGGCTGCACCTGAGAGATATCAGGTAGAAGGGGTCAGGGTAGGGCAGGATGTGAATACTGGGCTGCCCCTGAAACACCATCAGGATGACCCTGAGATGCAGCATATGCTGGACATAGATGTCTTCTCTTTAGGCCTCTATGTTGCACACACATAAGCTCATAACTGACTTCCTACCTAACATTCCCCCCTCAACAGGCAATACCCAAAATTTTTCTTTGGGATTATGGATGGAGATCCGTTTTCTGTAACTTCTTCAAAGCTGGCATGTGGGCAACGAGGGGGTTTTGGGTATTTCCTCTTGCTATCTGCCTTATGGTGTGTGACAGTGGCCTTGGAAAGACTGTCCTGCTCTGTCCAGAGGGCTGCTCAGGTCATCCAGTGGAATGGGCTGGAAGCCTTGTCTGACAACCACTCGGAGTTCGACAGCTTTTAGTCTGTTAGAGACAAAACGAACAAGGGCATTAAAAACACACAGTGCAAAGAGAAGCAGCAAGATTACAGAAGTTATTGGGCCAAGGAGAGGAAATAGCCAGGATTTCCATGACCAGATATCAGGCCAGAAATCCCAGCCTTGCTTGGCCTGGTCCTGGAGGTGCTTGGCTTTGTCCAGGAAAAGTACGAATTTGGGTTTGTACCTGTCTAGTCTGATGGACCCAGAGACAACATTCTTCCTGGAACATGGCACAGACACCTCCTGGAGCAGCAGTTAGCATGTCCAATATTTCTTTCTTTCATAATCTTTCGTGACTTCTGCACACCTTCTTTAACTTACTTGAAACATTCCACCATTTCCATTCCAGTCTAGAGTAAACCAGCCATCAGGATAAAGTCATTCTTACAAACCATGTCCTTTCCTTATTAAAAAACTCTTTCCTTCTTAACCTTCCTTACCAAGCACGCATTTCTGTACTTGTGATGTTTTCCATAAAGCCTGTTTGGCTCTTTCTATCTTACTGGAAGACTGAGGTCTCCATGCAGAGTGAAGGCACCAGGTTATGCTTAGGGCCTTACAAATCCCTTGTGTAACGTGGGAGATGAGGGAAGGCCCATCGTCACTTTGTAAAGATTTTGGGAGACAAAAGCATGGAATAACTTCCTTCAGGAGAGTTTTGGTCACTTCCTGAGCTCTTTCAGTTCTGGTTGGGAAGGCTTCTACCCATCCAGTAAAGGTGTCTATAAGTACAAGCAGGTACCTATAGCCTTGACAGAGTAAAATCTATTTGCCAGCCTTCCCTGGGGTAAGTTCCCTTTTGCTGCATAGGTTTAATTAAAGGCAGGGGTCAAGACCCCTGGGAGTTATTTTCTCTTGTCCTTACCTACTTCTAGAGCTCTGGTTAAGTGATCAGTTCTGTTAACCGATGAAAAGTTCCTGGGGGTGGAGCACGCTTCAATAACGTACCATGCCATAACTGCTGCATACTCTGAGAAGCAGGTCCCGTCTGACAAAACTGCTTTTGTCTGTGAACCAAGCCTCATCTGGATTAGTCAGGGGGCTGTCTCTTGGGTCCCTTCGGCTGGCATAGATCAAGTCTATAGTCTCAGTACAGGAGTGGAGGGGACCACTTTCCCCTGGAACTGGCATTAAAGTAGCTGGGTTTGGAGTAGAGCAATGCCTTATTTTTACCTGAGGGTTTTATAGAAGGAGGACCTGATACTTTAGTATTCTACTATCTGTGAGCCAGTGAGAGCCCTTTTGCTGTAATAGAGAATTTATTTGATGTGAGGTATAAAGGGCAATATCTTGCCCCAATGTAATTCTAGATACCTCCTCTTTCAGCAAGGCAGCTGCTGCTATCATCCTTAGGCAGTGAGGCCATCTTTGTGCAACCATGTCTAAGGGTTTTAGAAAAGTAGCCCACAGGTTGCTTAACAGGTCCCACACCCTGAGTTAACCCTCCTAAGGTGACTCTCTGCCTCCCAGTGATGTACAGCTGGGAGGGTCTCCCTGGGTTTGGAAGTCCTAGCACAGGGGCTTTAGTCATAGCATCCTTTAGCTGAGCAAAGGCTGTGGTTTGCTCTTTCCCCCAAAGGAGGGGGCTCTGCTTTGGCTGCCTGTCGAGAGCCTGGTTTAGGAACTGTGCTACTTCCCTGTATCTAGGAACCTGCAACCTGATAGAGAAAAACTGGGACTGCCTGAAGTTTGCAGACTAGGAATTTGCTGCATGGCCTATACCCTCTCTGGGGCTGGTTTTCTCTCCCCAGGGGTGAGGATAAGGGTTAAATAATTAACACTCTAATGGACTAGCTATGCTTTGTTTTCCTCTGGATATCTAGTAGCTAGTTTTGCTAGGAAGTTAAGCCAATGTACAAGACTAGAGTCTCAGGCTGGGAAACGAGACAGACTAACAAATCATTTACATTTAACCATCTACATTATGGATTATTGTGCACCCCCCTCAAGAGATAGGCCCTTTAAGTCCTCAGTGAGGGCCTGTCCAAATAGGTGCAGGACTATGAGTTAGCTGTTACTGAAAGCCCTGTTTTTAGGAACTGGCAGGGAGGGCTTTCTAAGCTTAATACTATTGGATAGACTTTTAAGGCCTGGCTGGGTGTGTGAGGCCCAGACCTATCCATGGGGTGCTGGAAGAGAATTGCAAGATATGCAAATCTCCTTTAAGGGAGGCACTCTGTTGACTTGCATTACATGGCTGGACTAGGAGGAGAGCTGAATAGGAGGCTGATAGAAATAGGCAACTTACATTTCACTGACCCTAGGCCATCCCCTCAATAGCAGTGGCTGGAGCTGGAAGCTGGGCAGAGGCTGGGCAGAGCCAAAGGCTTTTTAGCTTGAGGCCACAAGGTCTACGGTTCTGAACCAGGAGTCCTTCGACACCCAGGGCAGTTCCGTGTCCAGTGGCTTTGCTCTTGCAGAGCTGACAGAAGGCGGTTGTTGTCACGACAGCTTGCCCAATGCCCTGGCTCCTTATATCAGCAACAGGTGCTGTTTGGGGTGCACTTGCCTTGCTGGGTCTCCTTGACGGCAGATCACTGTGTAAAGCAGCCATTGATTGGCCTGTTGCCCATCCTCTGCTGCTAGCTTGCTTCTCGTTCTCCTGGTGTCTAATAAAGTGGACCAAGGAGGCAGGCTCTATGATGTCAGTCAAGGGGGTGCTCAACCCAACCTTGATTTTTGATCTTTTTAATATCAGGGTGAGCTAGAAAAACTATGGTCATGGGCAAATTCTGACACTTAGTATTTTCCTGCGAGTTAAGACCGTGCCCACGAGGAGAACTATGATCTTTTAGGTAAGATCAACTGTGGTGACCTGCTTGCATACTTTGAGGTCATCAGTGCAATTTCCTATCTATCCCTCAGTTTGGTTTAAAAGGGGAATTCTGCCCATTTACCGCGTACACTGAAAAATCAGTCTAGCTGTCACATTATTTCATAGTTTAACCTCTTATTCTGACTATGCTGTTTGGTCCTCTATACTGTGGCCAGGCATTAGAAAAATTTTTGAATTTTACCTTTTATTTGTTTATTTTAGAGGCAAAGAGAGTGATACAGAGAAAGAAAAAGGTATAGGCAGACAGAGAAAGAGAACTCTGCAAATGTCCAAAACAGCTAGGACCTAGACAGGGCCAGGGTCATACTACAGGGCAGTTATAATCAAAGCATTTAATATATTGTATACAGTTAGGCAGTTACTAGTGGTACTAGCAATAACAATTTTATTGACATTAAGATCATTTTAAATTCACTTCCCATTACTAACAGATGAAGAGTTTCATGAGCACATATTTATTTGTACAAGGTTTCTGGATATATGCCATGCTATATAAAATAAGAAATTTAACTTATTACTTTCCCCTATTTATCCATTCAATAACTAATCAAACACAGTTTGAATAAGCTTAAAAGGAAATAATAATAAAATAAAATCAGCTATTTAAACTGAACAGAATCTGTGTGCAAAGTAAGAGTATATTATTCAAAGTAGTAATTACTATAAGATGTTTAAATTATTGGACTTGCCATATTTCATGTGAATGAAGATAAAATAAACTTTAAGGTTCATAAATATGTAGTCATGGATAATTTGGTTTATGTTCTTATTCTACTTTTGCTTCATATTGGTTTCATATTCCTTCATATTATTTTCAAGTAATATGTACTCAAAGGCATACACACATACATACACACAATGCTTCACTCCTCACTTTAGCCCATCTCACTTCCCTTTTGCAGACTCATTATTTCTCCTGGTTTACATAATACAATTGTGGCAGTCTATATTCTTCAGTTATTTTACAATTCTCCCTTTTTAATACACGGACTGTTGGGGTCTAGAAGTTATACAAATTATGGACTGAGGGGTGGCTATTGTTGTGCAGCAGTTATGCCACTGATTGGATGCCTAATCACATATTGAGGGTCTGGGTTTGAGTCCTTCTTCTGTTTCCAACCTTTCTTCTTGCTCCCCAATGTTACCCTCATGGGAGACCTGGATGGAGTGTCTGGCTTCAGGCTGCAGTTGGCCCTACTATTGTATGCATTTGGAGAGTGAACCAGTGGATGGAATCTCTTTGTATCTCTGTCTTTCTGTCTCTGTTTTTTAATTTCAAATTAAAAAAAAAAGAAAAATAAGTTGAATTAACTAATAGGAGGAAGTTCACTGCTATTACTCTTGGGAATCATGATATTTACACCAAAAATATTTTAATAGAATATGAACATAAGTAAAGCCATTATTATTCTGTTAAAATACATTAAAAGTATAATGAAGGCATTTGAAATATCTTCTATTATATTCTTGTTCATGATCTCTTTATAAAATGATCTAATAAAACAAATGAAATAATCAGATACATTCTAATAATAGAAAGCTCCACAATTACTAAAACCTTGAAATAATATTTGGGAAAGGATACTCCACCTTGTTAAGAATCAGTTGGAGCCAGCACTGTGACATAGTGGGTAACGCAACTGCCTATGATGCCAGCATCCCATATGGACACCGGTTTAAGTCCTGATGGCTCCACTTTTGATCTGGTTCTCTGCTAATGAACTGGGAAAGCAGCAGAAGATGGCCCAAGATTAGGGACTCTGACACCCATGTGGAAGACCTGGGTGAAACTCCTGGCTCTTGGCTTTGGCATGGATCAGCCCTGATCATTGCAGCCATCTGAGGAGTGAACCAATGGATAGAGAATCTCTTTCTATCTGTCTCTTCTCTATCACTGAAACTCTGACTTCCAAATAAATATATTTTTTTCGAAAGAATGAAGTAAAAGTCAGAAAATTGCATAGCACAGAAATGAACTTTTTTATTTTTTTTAACTTTTATTTAATGAATATAAATTTCCAAAGTACAGCTTATGGATTACAATGGCTTCCCCCCCCCCAACTTCCCTCCTACCCGCAAGCCTCCCCTTTCCTGCTCCCTCTGAACTTTTTAAGGAGAGTTTGGAAAAGTGATAATCTCAATTAACTATAAAATTCCATGCAAATGTAGCTCAAGTAATTATATTAGCCATTTATATATGTACATATATACCAATCTATATACATATGTGCATGTATATTAGTTAGCATGTAAAATAGTCTAACAGTAATTAAAAAATATAAATGCAAAACCACCTTTGTAAATACACTGTAAACCAAAAAATTAGACTTTGATTTAAGAATCTAACTTTCTCCTAACTGTCATGTGCTGACATCTTAGAAATTTAATTTAACTACAAAATTTAGGGTAAGACATATTATTCAATCTCACTCAGTAATTTATTGCCATCTCAGCCTTGGTTGTATTTTCCAATTTCTTCAACCATGAATTATGTATAATAATTTTTTTCCTGAAAATAACTGTACCTTAGATTTTCATGGCAGTAAATATATCATTCTAATTATTATCAAATTTATCTTTTACATTTATGATTATATGAAGGCATATGATGATAATTTAATTGGAGTTGGATTATACAGCAATGTTTGCCCTTGTCAAAGGGCATAAAATAAGCTAATAATTTAAACTTTTTTTGTTTGAGTCATTTGAATTGTGAATCCTTGCAATTTAACTTAGGAGGTTTAAACTCATGCCACTTATAAGAATAGAGTGTTATTCATTTGGCTGAATTTTGATTGGCTATCAATGCCACAAAAATGTATGTACTTACCCATTGAAATGAATTTGATATTGAATTACAGAATTATTGGATATTCAAATTTGCTCAACCAATTCCATAAAGTGTAAAATTTTGACACCTAACACAATTGACAAGCACTGGTTAAGCTTAGATTGGTCACATATTATATATAAAAGGTTGGGTGGTTTGATTAACCTCATTTAATCCAGTGCTAAATATTTTTACCAGCTTAGATCTCTATTATTTTACACATAAGGATATTTCCCTATACACATGGGCTTTCACATTTAGGATGTGAAGGACTTCTTTGTCATATAGTATTATATACTCATTTAATGTTTACAAAGGCTTATAAAATCAGTTCAAGTAGAAGTATTAGATGGCTATTTAGTACATCCAATCTTGCTACATGAAATACAGATAATAGCATCTTGAAAACCAAAGTTGAATTACTATTTTAAAACCTGAAAAAATAGCAAATACTTGAGAGCATTTTGGAGCTTCTTCTGGGTCTCCCACTACTGCTACAGGGGCCCAAACATTTGGGCCATCTTTTACTGCTTTCCCAGGTCGTAAGCAGAGAGGTGGATCAAAAAAGTTATTGTTCAATTGAACTGATACCCATATGGGATTCTGGCACTGTAGGTGGAAGCTTTAGCCTACTACACCAAAGCACTGGCCCATGAATTTGTTGTTACAATCCACTTCACACATATCAATTAGATCATATATATTATAATGCAGAACACTTATTATTAGAGTAAATAATGATCTTTTGGATTAGCACTTGAACATTCCTTGTACTGAACTTAAAATCAAGAGCCCTTCATATGTTAACACCTGTAGTATTCAATCTGTTCACTTTGTTAGGATCAATTGCCTAATGAAAAAATGAGAATTGATTTTGTGTGACAGGCACATTAAATAGATTTCTCAAAGTTCTGTCAAGGTCATAATGACATTTACAATTTCTATCAAACCTCAAATCAGTGGTACATTTCCAAAGCTATTTAGCAATTACTTGTTGTTATAATTCTCACATTCGTATTAATCATATATCCTTAACAGAAATATATATTTATTATTTTCAAATTCAGATTTATATGTAGTAAATCATTTGGTTTAAAGTACATCACTCAATGAAGTTTTATGTGAATAACCTACGCAGCCAAAGCTCAGATAAAGGTATCAAAGCTTCTGGGACTGCAGAAGGCTCCACAGTGTCCCTTTGCCATTTTTTGGACATCAAAGGCATCCATTAAGTTGACTTCTAATACTGAGTTTTCCTGCATCTTTATCATTTCCTGAGCAGAATAGTTGTACTTTCAAATTAGAGTATGACTCTCATGTGTTAGGATTATTTCACTAATTACATCTTTTAGATTAAACCATTTTGACAGTACTTTTTAAAAATTTATTTTGTCTTGCTTTGTAGAGGTGTATTTAAAAGTACATCTAAGTAGGGGTCGGCACTCAAGATCAGTCCGTTAATCCTCTGCCTGCGGCGCCAGCATCCCATGTGGGCGCCAGTTCTAGTCCTGGATGCTCCACTTTTGATCCAGCTCTCTGCTATGACCTGGGGAAGCAGTAGAAGATGGCCCAAGTCCTTGGGCCCCTGCACCCACGTGGGAGACCAGAAGAAGCTCTTGGTCCTGGCTTCGGATCAGTGCAGCTCCAGCTGTTGCGGCCATTTGGAGAGTGAACAAGCAGACAGAAGACCTTTTTCTCTGTCTCTCTCTCTCACTGTCTGTAACTCTACCTCTCAAATAAATAAATACAATCTTTAAAAAAAGTACATCTAACTAGTCTATTGTATTTAGACTATTTCTGACTCAGGAGGATTATGGAAAAAATTGCTTTGGATATTCACCTATTTCTGATGCTCATACAAGAGAGAAATGCTTGTTGTGTAGGTAGATTTTGTGAAGCTTCAGTAAATGCTCTCAGATATTTTTTTTCTGCAAGTATGTAATATTCAACAATCACAGAGACGTATCAAAGCTTCAGGTGCTCTACGTTGCAGCCAGCAAGTGCTTGTTGAGGTCACATTATGGACTGAATTGTATCCTCCAGAGACTGACGAACAGAGATTCTAAACAGAATTTTAGTTTCAATTAATAAAGTTCCAATGAGATCATTCTGGACAAAAGTATGAACCCCTAATCCAGGCGTTCTTAACATTGATGTAGGCAAGGAGGTATCTATAAAGTATTGAGGGTGCTAACTCCCCACCCCTTAACCCCCCACCACCACTGCAGCTGCACCCGTATCACCCAAATACTCCCTCCCTTTCCATGCAGTGGAAAACCACAACATCCATGAAATTGTCGCTCAGAAATGGCTCTGACCAAAAATACTTAGCATGATGTTGGCAGCATTCTAGTTATGAACCCTGGCTCATTAGCATACCACTACAGTAAAGTTCTGATGGTGAAAACTGTTACTTGACCATTTTCAGAATTGACAAATATCTCCAGGGAAATGGAAGATTAAAACTTCTTGGCTCACCCTAGAAGGATTCATTCATTCCTGTATTATGATTCTGTCACTCACTGTCACATTTTTGTATGGTTATTTTTCTTTTTTTTTTTGAGATTTAGACCGTGAGAGAGGCAGAGAGAAAGGCTTGCTTTCCGATAGTTCATCTCCCAAACAGTCGCTACGGCTGGAGCTGCGCAGATCCGAAGCCAGGAGCCAGGTGCCTCCTCCTCGTCTCCCATGCAGGTGCAGGGGCCCAAGCACCCTGGCCATCCTCCACTGCCTTCCCGGGCCACAGCAAAGAGCTGGATTGGAAGAGGAGTTTCCAGGACTAGAATCCGGCACCCATATGGGATGCCGGATCCACAGGCAGAGGATTAACCAAGTGAGCCACAGTGCTGGCCCCATGTGTGGTTATTTTTCTATTTTATTTTATTTTATTTTATTTTATTTTATTTTATTTTATTTTATTTTATTTTATTTATTTTTTTGACAGGCAGTTAGTCAATGAAAGAGAGAGAGAGAGAGAGACAGAAAGACAGAGAGAGACAGAGAGAAAGGTCTTCTTTTACTGTTGGTTAACTCTCCAATGGCTGCTGCGGCCGGCACACGGTGCTGATCCAAAGCCAGGAGCCAGGTGTTTCTCCTGGTCTCTCATGCGGGTGCAGGGCCCAAGGACTTGGGCCATCCTCCACTGCACTCCTGGGCCACAGCAGAGAGCTGGACAGGAAGAGGAGCAACTGGGACAGAATCCAGCACCCCGAATGGGACTAGAACCCAGGGTGCCGGCACCGCAGGAGGAGGATTAGCCTAGTGAGCCACAGTGCGGGCCTATTTTTCAATAAATGCATTTTATATATGCTATGTAAGTATGTCACTCTATCTACAGATAAAATGGATGTTTTTTAGTTCAATGAAGCCTTTTTTGTAATAAAATGTTAATAAATATTTGATTAGAGATATTACAACAAAGTTAGGAAAAGTCTAAATGAAATAGTTTCTAGGAATTATTTCATGAAATTAACAAATTAATTTAAAATTAGGAATTACCTTAGTAAATAAGTAAACTTTGTGGGGAGCAACCCGGACTAGACTAAGTTACTGGAATTAAGACTTATTCTATGCATCTGCTCTCCCACAATATGGCGCTGGGAGAGGAGGAAACAGCTTCTACACAGCTGCCTCTTGCCAACTTGAGTGATGACCTCCAGGAGCTGATCCTGCTCCTGATTGGAGGAGAGCAGCGTACTCGGCATGTGGGCAGCCGAGTTAGGATTGGCGGAGGAGGACTATAAAGGAGGAGAGAGACAACATGCACCAGGAACATCTATCTGAAGGAACACCTGTGCAGCCCCCGAGAGAGCCGGCCGGCGGTGTGCTGCTCCCCCGCGGAAGTGGGGAAAGTGGCCAGGGGGAACTGCCCTTCCACGGAGGTGGAAGGGATGGTAGCCAACCCAGGAAGAACCAGCAGCAAACCCGGGAAGGGCCGAGCAGACGAAAGAACAGCGCAGGGTCCTGTGTCGTTCCTCCACGAAGACGGGGAGCGACAACCTTAGCTGGTTACTTTGGATTTATGACAGAACATTTAAGCCTTAGTTTTTTCATCTGTAAGTTAGGAAGATTTGTACTACCCTTGGCTTGTGATCGCACTGAGGAATAGCTAAATAATGGAGTGGACTTAGACTATTTTCTAGCATTTAGTGATTGTTCAAAAAACTTTAGCAATGCTTTATTTTATTATCGATAAGACAATGCTAACATAAAAAGTAGGCATTCTGAAAGAGTAAAAACTTGAAAAATGGGGGATGGTGTTTGGTCTACAATTTAGGAAGCCTGCATCCCACACTAGAGTATCTAACTCTGGTTCCTGGTAGAGCTTTCTGCTAATATGTGGCTTGGGAAGCAACGTGGGATGCTCTAGAGATTGAATTTGTGCTACCGATAAAAGAGACCTGGACTAAGCGCCTCAGCTCCAAGCTTCTTCCCTCTGGTCCTGGCCAGTGGGCACATTTGGAAAGTGAACCAGTGGATGGAACTCTATCTATATTTCTCTCTTTCTTTCCATGCCTCTCAAATAACTTTTTAAAACTCAAATTGTACATTTTATATGCACATATTTTATGTGTGTATTTCAGCCATTATTATAAATGAATTGGTTGCGGGTGGGAGGGAAACTATGGGGGGTGGGGAGCCACTGTAAGCCAAAAGCTGTACTTTGGGAATTTAGATTTATGAAATGAAAGTTAAAACAAAAAAACAAATGAATTGTTTTATATTTCAAATGTGATCAGTATGACTTCTACTGTGGTGCAGTGGGTAAGGCTGCTGCCTGGGGCGCCAGCTCATGTCCCGGCTGCCCCATTTCCAATCCAGCTCTCTGCTGTGGCCTGGGAAAGCAGTGGAGGATGACCCATGTGCTTGGGCCCCTGTGCTCCTGTGGGAGACCCGGAGGAAGCTCCTAATCCTGGTTTTGGATTAGCCCAGCTTCCGACCTTTGTGGGCAGTTGGGGAGTAAACCAGCGGATGGAGGACCTCTCCTCTCTCTACTTCTCCTCTCTCTGTGTAACTCTGACTTCCAAATAAATAAATAAATATTTAAAAAAAGAAGTCTCTTATTAAGTGATTTGAAGTGATTTAAAGAATTAAGAATTAGATATATTAAATTTGTAATTGGAGCTGGCGCCGCTGCTCACTAGGCTAATCCTCTGCCTGCGGCACTGGCACCCCGGGTTCTAGTCCTGGTTGGGGTGCTGGATTCTGTCCTGGTTGCTCCTCTTCCTGTCCAGCTCTCTGCTGTGGCCCAGGAAGGCAGTGGAGTATGGTCCAAGTGCCTGGGCCCTGCACCTGCATGGCAGACCAGGAGGAAGCATCTGGCTCCTGGCTACAGATCAGCGCAGCACGCCAGCCGCAACATGCCGGCCATAGCGGCCACTTGGGGGATGAACCAATGGAAAAAGGAAGACCTCTCTCTCTCTCTCTCTCTCTCTCTCTCTCTCTCATTGACTAACTCTGCCTGTCAAAAAAAATTGTAATTGTAATCTGAAGTGTCATGAGAATTTAATGTTGTTCATAAATGTTGTTAGAGATAGTTAGGAAAATTTAATCTGTCTAATTTCTAAATTAATTGAGCATAAACCAAAGAACAAGTGAAGTCTAGATGTTTTTAATTATTCAAGAAAACTTATTCCATTTGTAAATAGAATGTGATTTGTAAATTGAAAATGGAGTTTAAGAAATATTATCTTCATTTTAACTCTGACAAAGTAATTTTTAAACTACAATTAAGAACACTTATTATTTTCCTTGCATAATAATCATCATTTAATATTTTAAATGTCCATTTATTTAAGTTTCATTGGGCTCTGGAAGGGAGCAACTCAAGAATAGGAAGTGATTTTCACAAATTAGAAATAACAGTAAAACAAAGTAGGGGTGTCAACAAAACAATAATCTTGCTATTTGCTCCATCCCAAGACTAAGGTCATAATCAGCATTGCTTTGCCTCAAAATAGACATGGAGATTTTACTGAGGATTCCAGAGGGATACCAACCAGAAAATTCTAATGAAACATTATAACGCAAGAAACAAATTTACTTTCTCTCTCTCTTTTTTTTTTTTTTTTTTACTTGACCTCAAGCTTCCACTTTTCCCTAACTTATATCATATGGCATTTCCTATGGCCCCTAGTTCAAGTCCTGGCTGTTCCAGTTCTGATCCAGCTCCCTGATAATGTGACTGGAAAAGCCACAACATATGGTCCAAATCCTTGGGTCCCTGCACCCACATGGGAGATGTGAAAGAAGCTCCTGGCTCTATTTTCAGTTTACTTTATACTACCAAGATTAACCCTACACTAATTAAGGAGTTCAAAACACTGTTCCTCAGTAGAAGAGACAAGGGTGGTAAAAAATCATCAAATCTCAAAATATCACTTTCACTCTTATACATTACCTTTTAGGTACTCTATCAGTTACCACAGATCAGGGAAAACATGTGATTTGTCTTTTTGGGACTGGCTTATTTCATGAAGTATAGTGGTTTCCATTTGTATCCATTTCGGTGAAAAAAAACAGAATTTCATTTTTTTAACCACTGGGTAGTATCCATGGTCTATGTATACCACAATTTCTTTATCTAATCATTATTTGATGGACATTTGAATTGATTCCATATTTTAGCTATTTTGAATTGAGCTGCAATAAATATGGTGTTACAGAACACTCTTTCATATGCTGATTTCATTTTTTTTTAGTAAATTCCCAGCAGTGGGATGGCTGGGTCATATGTTAGGTCTATATTCAGATTTGTGAATGCCTGCACCTGTTTATATCCCCATCAACTGTGGATTAGGGACATTTTCCCCCACATCCTCTCCAGCATTTACTGTTTGCTAATTGCTGTATCAGAGCCATTCTAATTGGAGTGAGGTGATACCTCATTGCAGTTTTGATTTACATTTCCCTAATTGCAAGTGATCTTGAGCAGTTTTTCAAGTGTCTGTTGGCCATTTGGATATCCTCTTTTGAAAAACTCCCGTTCAATTTCTTTGCCCATTTTTTAATTGAATTCTTTATTTTGTTATTGTTGAGTTTCTTGAGTTCTTTGTAGATTCTGGATACGGATCCTTTATCAGTTTCTTTATCAGATCCTTTATAGTTTGTAAATGTTTTCTCCCATTCTGTCTGTTGCCTCTTCACTTTGCTGAGTGTTTCTTTTGTAGTGCAAAGATGTGATTCCATTTGTGTATTTTGACTTTGATTGCCCATGTTTCTGTTGTCTTTTTTCAGAAGTCTTTGCCTATGCCCATGTCTTGCAGGGCTTTTCCCATGTTCTCTAGTAAGTTGATGGCATATGTTGTAGATTTAGGTCCTTGATCCATTTTGAGTGGATTGTTGTGTAAGATGTAATGTAGCGGTCTTACTTCAAACTGCTGCACACAGAGATCCAGTTTTGCCAGCACCGTGTGTTGAAGAGACTCTCTGTTCCAGGGATTGATTTTAGCTTTTTTTTTGTAAAAGACACATGCATTGTAGATGCCTGGATTGATTTCTGGACTTTCTATTCTGTTCCATCGGTCTACGTGTCTATTTTTTGTTTTGTTTTTGCCAGTACCAGACTGTTTTGATTATAACTGCCCTGTAGTATGTCTTGAAATGTGATTTTGTAATGCCCCCAGCTTTGTTTTTGATTTGTTAGATTGTGTTAGCTATTCAGCGTCTGTTGTGTTTCCATATGAACTTTAGCATCATTTTTTCTAGATCTGAGAAGAATGTCATTGGTATTTTGATTGGGATTACATAGAATCTGTATATTGATTTTGGTATTATGGGCATTTTGAAGCTATTGATTTTTCTAATCCACAAACATGAAATATTTTTCTATTTTTTTGTGTCTTCTTCTATTTCTCTCTTTAATGTTTTGTGATTTTCATCATAAAGATCTTTGACATGCTTGGTTCAGTGTATTCCAAGGTATTAATTATTTTGTAGCTATTGTTAATAGGATTGATTTTTGAAGTTCTTTCTCAGCCATGGCATTGTCTATGTATGCAAAGGCTATTGATATTTGTGTTATAATTTTATATCCTGCCACTTTACCAAGCTCTTTAATGAGTTCCAATAGTTGGTCACTTTAGCACAATGATTTTTGGAAATGAGAACAATGAATTTTTCATTCATATTTTCAGGGATTTGAGTAAAACTGAATGAGATAGAAGAAATATGCACACACACACATATATAGTTTAGTGTATTTTGCAAGGTTTTGTTCTTTAATAAGAATGATTACTTTCTGTTTGTTTTAAATGTGTTAGACCACATCAAGAAAATCTACATGTTCTCTAAAATATTCACTAAACAACATGTCCCAGAGATACTACCCATATTCAGATCTCCCATTATTCTAAAAATGGACTCAGTTTAGGAGAAATAATTGCAACTTAGAATAAAAGCCATTCGCATCAAGATTCATTTTTAATTATCTTTATATACAGAAGATTGATTTAGTATATACTAAGTAAATATTTCATCAGTTTGTACCCACACAGAAAATAGAGTGTAAAATACTATTTCAGTACTAGTTATAGCATTAATTCACATTGGACAACAAATTAAGGACAGAGATCCTACATGATGGGTAAGTACACAGTGACTCCTGTTGTTGACTTAACAAATTGACACTCTTGTTTATGGCATCAGTAATCTCCCTAGGCTCTAGTCATGAGTTGCCAAGGCTATGGAAGCCTTGAGACAAGGTCAAGAATGGAATGGGAGAGGGAGCGGGAGATGGGAGTGGTGTGGTTGGGAGGGAAGTTATGGGGGGAAGCCATTGTAATCCATAAACTGTACTTTGGAAATTTATATTTACCAAATTATAGTTAAAAAAAAGAATAAAAGCCTGATTCAGGAGGACAATTATTTCTATTCCTTGTTTTTACTATACTGAATGCAAGACAGTGGGAAGGAATATATAATCTAAAACATTTTTTTGCAAAATATTAGAAAGTATGCTAGTTTTCCTATTTCAGATAATAGTAGGACAAATTCAATGTTGGATACTACACATATATCTGACATAAAACAGACTCAGGTTTTTCATTTATTTGTAAAACAGGGCAGTTCTCCATTCCACCAATGTGTGTCAATATCCTTTATTCTATGTTCATGTACAGAGAAAGATAAAAATTTTCTGTGTTATTTTCTGGTTGTTTATTTATAAAGAAAGATTACTGAGAAGTCTACCAAATAGAAAAAAATTAATATCTATTCCTTGTTATTGCTTCTAGTGATTTTTATTTCTTTTCTTTAAGCAAACTACTGTATTTTATGAAACTACAAATTCTACTAACTGTTTTTAACAGGAAATTATAACTTTCAGTTATTAATCTTGATATAATGCTACATTTCCTTTTGGTTAAATTACTTTTCTTTCAAAACAGAGCTTATTAAACTTATCATGTGTTGTTCATCTTGTTTTAATTTACTACTTTAATTTCTCCAATAAATATAATACATGGTTTATAGTTTTTTCTTTAGCATTTTCTTTTGAAGAGAATATTTTTGCAGTTTTATACTACTGATAGCTGTAATTACTTTTCACAAAATGTCTGTAATATCACTGAATTATGTATTTTTTCTCTCTTTAAACAATTCCTTACTATTTTTAAAGATTTATTTATTTATTTGAAAGGCAGTGTTACAGAGAGGCAGAGGCAGAGAGAAAGAGAGAGGTCTATCATCCACTGGTTCACTCCCCAAATGGCTGCAACTGCCAGAGCTGAACTAATCCAAAGCCAGGAGGCAGGAGCTTCCTCCGCGTCTCCCATACGGGTGCAGGGGCCCAAGGACTGGGGCAATTTTATACTGCTTTCCGAGGCCATAGCAAAGAGCAAGATCAGAAGCTGAGCATCCGGGACTCAAACCGGCGCCCATATGGGTTGCTGGCACTGCAGGCAAAGGCTTTCCTACTACACTACAGCACAGGCCCTAAATAATTCATTATTAATATGCACTAGTTCTCTTCATCTCTTCCTAACCCCCTGAAACATTTCCTCAATGGCTACTCTTTTCTAAGGTGGATGCAGGCCTGGCTGTTTTTCTTCTCTATAATTCTCCCATCTTCCACCAGGAGTGGCTGCATTTCTTAAGTGATCTCCACAAACTTGTGTTCCAAGAGAGATAAAGTGGAAGTCATAAAATTTCTTGAGGCTTAGGCTTTGGAATTAATAAACTTAAATTCCTCCCGATTCTATTGGAAAGTCTACAAGGTAAGTCGACAATTTAAGGAATGAGGCAGTGGTCTCTACTAATGATGACCAGCTAATTCATATTTCAAAAGGAGCATGCATAGAACTATCTTTGCAATTAGTCCACCATAGGTTCATTTACTCATTCAGTTTTTTTAGAATTTTTTGATTGTTTTAAATTACCTATGCTTATTTTAATTATTGCAATTCCCACACTTTTATAATGTATGTTTTTCTCTATCAATTTTGGACAATCTGATCACAAAAATTAATGTCAAAATGTATTCCATGACAATGTATGTATTTACCTATAACATACAGGAATATATCTATCATATTTTTCTCACTGATCATCTCTAGAGAGATATGACTTATTTTAGGCACACAACATTGATAATAATTTGTGGTTACATTGTATTCTTGTATTAAATACATGCATGTAAAATTTTATGACTTGATAAATATATATATTTTAATAATATGTGCAATATGGCTATCATTATCATTACACTTCATTTTGTAATCGTTTAATCTATTTAATTACTAATGAAGTTTGGATTCAGTATGTTAGGATAAACAATCACCACTTTCATTTTCAAAGATAATGTTTTCTTCTCTTGCTCTCCCTTCTTCCGTATTTCTATTTTCCTTTTTCTTTCTTTATTTTTGGCTCTTTAACAAGATTTGATAAATTAGTACAATTCCTTGAATCATTTTATTCTTTGATTACATATAACTAGATCTTTCATCCTTTTTATGAGGTCTCATTAGGTTCGTAACTAATGTTATATAATGTTTATAAAACATTAGAATATTTTATAAAATCCTCAATAAGTGAAAGATATAGATATTAGATATTTCATGAATATGTAACTAGATGCAATATCTTTGAATAAAATGGAAACCAAATATTACATTTCAAAATTTACTGAAATATTTTACACACTTTAAATTTCTTTTAAATGCAGATAAAAAGAGAGCTCTCTCCCATCCATGGATTCATTATGGTAATTCTCAGAAGAATCAGAGCTGAGCCAGGCTGAAGGCAGGAGCTGGGAACGCAATTCAGGTCCCCTTTATGAGCTGCAGGACTGCCTCCCAGAGAGCACATTATCAGCAAAATGGACCGGCAAGGGGGGTCCTAGCCTGGGCCTCCCCAAGTTGTGGCTTAATTGCTGCTCCAAACATCCACTCCCATATTTGTGCATTTTTTATTTTTAACAAAATATAACTAGAATGTGAAAGGCATAAAATTAATGTATATAATTTTTCTGCTTACAAAATATCTCCAATTTACAAAGTGACTACAGTTTTTCTATTTTCTTCTGGCTTTGAAAGAGTTCTCTACTGCATTTGAAAAAAGAAAACATCTTGGGAACTCCCTGGGGCAAAGCACATTATGGTTGTGTTGAGCACATTTGGCATCAAAGCCATTAAAATCATATATAGCTACTGAACTGAACTGTGATAATCAGTACGCATGTGATTGCATATTGTTATTAATGATTTCTTCTATTAAGGGGATGTATAGTGTGTGTGTGATTTTACCAAAAGTCCTATCTACAAAGAGGATTGGATGTTAAGGAGAAATAGTCTGATTAGCACCAAATGAAAAATTATACTCTGAATTATCACCCCTGATTTCTGAGTAAATATGTGGAGAAAGTGACATGATATAACCCACTTTAATCATTATAGACTATACAACATAAGGAAACAAATGTCTCCTAGGTATTATATGTTGACTTAAGAAATGTGGAATTCTCTGATAGATGTGGGTTATATTTTATGTTCCTCTGATAGATGTGGGTTATATTTTGTTTCAATATGATAAAACAATTTGCTAATTAATTATCTAATACAACAAATCAAAATTTATTAAAAGGAAAATAACCAAATACAGACCTATAATAACTGTAATATGAAATCAATAGTAAAAAAATAGTACCTTATTACCTAAAAGCTTCAAAAGTTTATAGACCAACAAGTACAACAAAGTCTACAAAATTAATATTTGGTAGATGTTGAATTTACATTGTAATATAGTAAGATGTACAGTATGATATACAAAAAAACTTGGATTAGGCAATTACTAAGGTATCTAACAATATCAATAACAATATTAGTTGGGCCTAGAGCTATGGTGTAGAAGGTTCAGCTGCTGCCTGCACTGTCAGTATCTCATATGGCCACCGGTTATAGTCCATGTTGCTCCACTTCTGATCCAGCTCCCTAAGAATGAGCCTGGGAAAGCAGTAGAATGGCCCAAGTCTTTTGGACCCTGACACCCATGTAAGAGACCCAAAGGAAACTCATGGCTCCAGGATTCAGCCTGGCCCAACCCTGACTATTGCCGCCATTTGTGTCATGAATCGTCAATTAGAACATATCTCTTTCTTTCTCTTTCTCTCTCTCTCTTTTTCTCTCTATCTCTCTTTCTGTCTTTCTCCATCCCCTTCTCTCTCTCTCTCCCTCTCTCTCTCTCTCAAGTGAACTAATAAATCTTAAAAATATATCATTAATTTATAATGATAATGTTTATTAAAATGAAATGAAAATCTGTTCTGTTGATACAATTTATCTGGGTGCTTCTTATTTCTATAATACCTTGATGCCTCTTTTCTATGAACTGTGCAATTGTTTAACTGATTACAATCATAACACTATCTGTAACATTATTTAATTTTTAATTATCTGAAAGATGTGCAAGAGAAAATAAGAGAGAGGGAGAGAGAAATCTTTCCTAGCCAATTCCAGAAGCCAAGAATTCCATCAAAGACCCAAGTGCTTAGCCACCATCTGCTGCCTTCCAGGTGAGCATGACCAGGAAACTGGATCAGAAGTTGTGGTGAGCCTCTATTCCAGTCACTTTGAAATGAGATGTGGGTATCCCAAGTGGCAGCTCAACCTACTCGCTCCCTAATTGATGTTTAAACTATAAACCAAGCATCATCTTTAGGTCTTCCTTTTATCTCAGCTCTGACATTAAAAATTTCAGCACATCCTTTGATGGCTACTTTCAATGTCTAACCTAAGCCAAAACCATTTCCTTTTTTATTGTCTCAGCTATTATTAAACCACCACCTGCTCTCACCTGAAATTCTGAAATAGCTTCAGTGTTTGCACATAGACTGTCGAGAATAGTTTCATAAGGCAGCCAAAAGATATAAATTAATCAAATAATGTCACTTATTTTGTAATAATCCTCTAAATGTTTTTCACAGAAGACTGGTCCCTATAGATGTTTTGTAAATGCCACCGAGTCATTCAGCTATATTTGAAAAGTCCTTTCTCCTTAATTTCACATTTTAAAGATTCAAAATGCTGTCCAGATGTTTTAAACTTTGAAGCATCTTAGGTTAAATAACTTTTTTATGCACCACTATTCACTTCTGATGGAAAAAGATGACTTTCAGAAATACTGTCCCATCTTCTCTTCATTCTGCCACCTGGGCTTATTGATAGACGTTGACAAATTTGTGTTTTGTAATGAATTAGAATTCTCCTAAATGAATGTATATGGTCATGTGGTCTTTTATTTCATTATTTACACAACTTTCTCATAGGTCTGTATTTCTCTAGAATTTACTCTCAATTTTAACAACAATCAGCTCTTATACACATTTTTACATTGTAGAAATACACAAAACTAATGTGATAAAGTATGGCATTATTTTTATAGGTGTATCTACATATTCACACAAACGTATGTGTGACATATATACATAAATATGTGTCTATATGCCAGTGTTTTTTTCACAGTTTACATAAATGAGGAGCATTTTATAAATAGTTGATGACAAATTTTTAATATTCATTGTTCTGAAAATGAAAATATTTAATGATTTTAAATGTGGCAGCTATGTTGAATATGTAAAATATCTGAGTACACTTCACAAAATATTAATTTATAATTCTTTGCATATGCCAGCTTTAATAATATTCACAGGGAAGAGTGCTACTTAGGATTAACACATTTACTCAAATTGCATGGTTTCCTTTTTTAAAAATCTCAATTCTTGTACATTTTGGCTCATTTGAATATTATAAAGACCAAATGACTTCATGTATTATTTGAAATTGAGAATTTAAAACAGCAGGATATTGTTAAATGATATTAGTATGGTGTTCCCTAAATATTGAGTAGATTGTCAAGAATAGGCTTATTATAAACTGTAAATATCATTGTAGTGTCAGTTTATAGTAATGATACCGTATATACTATCTTATATTGAATGGCAGCAATTCATTCATATAATTAACAGTTATCAAGCACTTATCTGAATGCCATATTCTTCCAAGGTACTAGGATTATAGATTTATTATTACTAATGAACATAATGAGTATGATGATTATTAAGTGGAGTTTTAATAAAAGATATGTATTTTTGCAAAAAGGAAATGTAGCGCAATGACTCAATTACATCTTTGGAGGAATCTACATTGAAAGACTAGAAGAAAAATAAAATGGACAAAATATACTCAAAGGCTAGAAAATGCAGCAGTTACAGACACATTTATCAGGCCACACTTGCTAGACACAGACAGTGTGTTTACCATTATACCACCTTTTCCAGAAAATGGCAAAAAAAAAAAAAAAGTGACTTCACCTATCCTCTTAATCTTCATCCTACCATCAGTACTTCTTAAAGGAAAATATGTCATGGAATCAGGGAAATGTAATATTCATTCTTTCTGCTCTAGCAAGGGAGAAACATATCCTAGAGGAGATTTGGATTGATACCTGGCACCTTCTAGTACTTAGTGCAGTACTTAAACTAATACTGACTCTCTTTTGGGGGAATTAAACTGACTATACAAAATGTCAGCCCAAACTATGAATCTTTCATCCTGTGCTTTTATATATCTTTTATTTTATATATCTTTTATATATCTATTTATATATCTTTTAATGGCATTTATATTTTTTCTAATTTTTTTTTATTTGACAGATAGAGTTAGACAGTGAGAGAGACAGACAGAGAGAAAGGTCTTCCTTCCGTTGGTTCAGCCCCCAAATGGCTGCTACGGCCAGTGCTACGCCAATCCGAAGCCAGGAGCTAGGTGCTTCTTCCTGGTCTTCCATGCGGGTGCAGGAGCTCAAGCACTTGGGGCATGCTCCGCTGTCCTCCCAGGCCACAGCAGAGAGCTGGACTGGAAGAAGAGTAACTAGGACTAGAACCCAGCACCCATATGAGATGCCAGCGCCGAAGGCATTAACCTAGTGAGCCACGGCGCTGGCCCCAACATTGCATTTATATTTGTATCAAAATAAAACCTTTGTAATTACAAGTAAAAAAATAGACTAAGAACATTAGATATAACACCTCCTGAGTTAGTAAACACACAAGGAAGGCAAATCTTTTCCAAATTATCTTACATTTTAGATCTAAAACTATACAAAATAGAATTTAGGAAATTGTACTGAGGAAAACGTATGATAGCTACAAATAAATCCTGAGTTCTGTGTAGCAGAAATAGTAGTATAAATATTATACTTGTTCGTTATATCTTTTAATTGATGACAATCCCACAATATAGGTATGGTTACCTAATAGATGACTCCAGCCCATGTAACCATTAAGGAGAACAGACAGGTTTTGAACCTTAAACCAGAATTAGAAACCATATGCAATAACACTTACTTATATCTTCTCCATTTGGTGAATGCATCAATGCAAAATGCCGCATTGTTTTCTTCATTCTCTGGGTCTTAGCTATGGAATTCTTTATCGTCATATAAATGTTGTTCACTGCTCTTCTACTAAATTCTACCTGACTACAAACACTCGGGTCCTCTACTCTCATGCTTTCACTACTTGATTCCACTTAGTCTCCTTCACAAAGTGTGTGTCTACATTCTCACCCAAATGTTATTTTAGAATTAATTATATGTTTTTAAGGTTTATAATTTTTATTTAAGTTGAAGGCAGATCAATAAAGACAGCGAAAAAGGGTGTCCATCTATGGACCCACTCCACAAGTGTCCACAACAGGTGGGGCTCAGTCCCAAGCATTTTAGTATAGCACACTGGCAACCCACGTCCACCCCAGGCTTACCACATTTTTTTTTCACTCTAAACAATACTTAGTAATTTTAAAATGAATGTGATTTAATTCTTCATACAGTCCATGAAAATTAAATTCTGACTTAAATTACTGAGGAAACACACTTAAAATAATGAAATTAAAATAAAATCTTCATCATAAGAAACATAAAAAATACATTCTTGTGAATCAATACATCTTTATATAAATCATTAATACTAAAATAAAACAAATAATATTTATTAATTCTAGCCTTTGCAATTTCTTTATTTTCCTTCTTCCTTAACGTCCAACTTTTGTAATTTTGTGGACTTCTTTTTAGTGCTTATTTGTGTATTTCCTTTTAGTAACTGAGAAACAAAAAATATTTTCAAATTAAAAGGCAGGTTTCTAAACATTAATATTCAGTTGTAGAATTTTTCCTTTGATTAAAGATAATATGAAAAGCTTCTATCATAAAATTAGTTTCTTGAGTGACTAATATAATGTTTTCCCCCTTTTAAAATATTACTTGGTGAGCATCTTCTTGAATCAACTTTATATGTTAGCAACAATGAACGCTCTTACTTTCTGGAAAAATAAAATTGGAAATGGCCATCTGTTCCACCTTCTGTTAACAGAGTTGTCCCCTAATTGTAAGTCTGTAGCATATTTTCAGAACTGCAGGAGGAAGAGCTGGCTAATAGAGGAATGTGTTTGTTAATGTAATACTTAACAATTTACAAATATATAAAATTCAGATGAGGAATTTTAAAAGTTTAGTATAAACAACTTTTAGAATACCTGATATTTCTAACCTTCAAATTATATTTTAAAAAATAAGTTTGTCATCTCTGGCATGCTTCCTATTATCATCACCTTTATAAGAAAGAGAAATAACAGAATTTATCGAATTTTTCAATGTCTCAGGCCTTAAAAGTATAGGTGAAGTTGCAAAAGATAATGTGTGGCTAGCATTTTTGTTGTTTAAGTTTTCCCAATTCTTTCTAAATGTTGTCTAATAATCCTTTTGCATATCCAAAAATAAAATAAAGTTGGAAACAAGGAAATGTAACGTTTTATCTCTTTAAAATACTAACAAATACATCATAGAGTATAAAAATTGAAAAAATATGTTTTCTTGTTTTAAAAATATTTAAATATTTTACAAGGTGATTTTTAGCATTTGATTTCAGGACAATTTAAATTTACAAGACAGAAGTTATGAAGTAGTGATACAGAAAGTTCCCGTAAACCTCTCACCCCCCCATCCCCTATTAGTGACATCTCATGTTAGTGACTTTGTCACAACTACTAAACCACAGCCAGCTTTCTCTAAAGTTTTTTTTTTTTCTTTAATCCAAACTTCTTTTATATTTCCTACCCCTCCAGGTCTCTAGTCATTTACATTCTGCATTCAGATTCAAGTTTCAATTTCAGCTCCCACATATGAGGGAGAATATATAGTATTGTCTTTCTGTTTGCAGCTTGTTTCACTCAACTTGATTTCCTCCAATGTCATTCATATTGCAGAAAATGACAGGATTTCATTTGTTTTTATAACTGAATAGTATTGCACGGTGCATATACACCATATTTTCTTTATCCATTCGTTCGATTATGTATATCCCGTTTGATTCAATATTTTGCCTACTGTGGATAGTACTGCAATAAACATGGTGGAGCAGCTATCACTTTTATACAATGATTTCATATCTTTTGGGTATATGCACAATGGTCAGATTGCTGGATCATATTGCAGTCCTGTTTTTAGTTTTTCTTTCTTTTGTTAAAGAAATCTCCCTATTGTTTTCCATAATGGTGGCATTAATTTTTACTCCCAACAACAGTGCATAAGAATCCCCCTTTCTCTACATGCTTGCCAGGTTTCTTTTAACCTTCTGTCTTTCTGATAGTAGTCATTCTGAGAGGTGTAATGTGATATCACATTATAGTTTTAGTTTGGATTTAGCTTATCACCAGTGATAGCAAGAATTTTTTTTCTTTTTGGAATTTTCCATTAATATAAAAAGAACAGATTTCATGTATTTCATAGATTGAATACTAAGAATATAATGATACTAACCTCCGTCTCTTCCTCCTCCTTTCTTTCTTTCAATTTTTGCAATAACACACTTTCAATTTACTTTATAATCACAGCCTTAATGCTCCACTAAACAAAGAGTTCAACAAAGAAAAAGTAGAAAGGCCATTGATCACAGGAATATATACAAAGGCTATAAATAATCACAAGATGTAAATTTCACTCACAAAGTTCTTCTTTTGGTACTCTACCTATTAGCTACCACAAATCAGAGAAAACAATTTTATCTGTTGGGGTCTGTCTTATTTCACTAAACATTTTAAAGGAATAGAAAGAGAGAAAAAAGAGAAAAAAAATCTCATCTATTGTACAACCTAAATGCCTGAAGAGCCAGGACTAGTTAGGCAGGCAAAAGCCAGGAGCTGAGAATTCAATCAGGTCTTCCAATAGGTGGCAGGTGGCAGTGAACTAACTGCTTAAAGCATCAACTGTTGCCTTTCAAGGCGAATATTAACAGGAAACTGGGATCAGGAGAAGAGATGGAACTTGAACCTAGGCACTCCAATGTGGGATGAGGGACATCCTAAGAAACATCTTAACTGTTATGCCAGACATCTACTCCAGGAGTTGTTTTGATGTAACAGCAGTATGAAAAAAATACACTCATTTTTTCATAGTGGTAAATTAGAATAAATTGGGTATATTATTAGAAAATATTTTTAAAAGTGTTTTTCTATGGTAGTCTTAATATATGAAATTACTTCTTGTTATAGGTTATAATTTTTAGCATGACTGTGACTCATTACCTCAAATACAAATGAACTGTTTTAAGATACTACAGACATATTTGAGAACCTGCCAAATATTTTAACAGATTATCTAAAGATTTCAATGTAAGATTTATTCTATATTGTGCCTATATACTTCGAATAATTTCCAGTTGTGATTGTGATTATTCTTGGCTCAAGTGGAAAAGCAAACATTTCATTGGAACAAGTTATGTGTTATATCATTGTACCTTCAAAATAACCACATGAGGGAAGTGCATTTTTTTATCAAAAGAATTGTCAGGATCTGCATGCCACGTAGATGGAAAGTAGAAGATAGGAACTGAACCCAGACCCTTCTGATTCCTAATGAGATGGTTCCCTCTTGTTTACTCTAGAGCAGTCTCAGCATTGCAGCACATCACTCAAAATGTCTCTTTTTTCTCGATTTCATGTTAAATTTCATTATATGAATAGACCACTCACATACTGCCCTCCGACTTTCAAAAGACCATAATACCTTAAAAATGTGGCTAGCCTCTCCCTCCCTGTTTCTCTTTTTTTCTTTTTTTTTTCTCTCTCTCTCATGACTTAACTTTTCACATGGGAAAATATGGGTCCTCAGCTATATCAATTACAGTAACAAAGAGGGTGCACTCATTTATCATAGTGACAATTCAAGATTGACAGTGCCACAGAGATACTTGTGCTGTGTGTCATTCAACTCCAAGTTCCTCTCACACACTTGGCTTCCTACCAGATAAGGATAGATAAATTCTATTTACAGGAATCCCACCAATGCAGGAAAAGCACTCTCCTTTCTCTACCCATCCTGTCCTATCTCATTTCTAGTATCCAGGAACAGGTCATTGATTTTACTCATATTTATTTTATAGTAGTGCTCTTTATTCTTTGCTTGAAACATCTTATGTTATACCAAAAAAGAATGAGGGAAAGAAGAAAATAGCTTTCAGATTCCATGTCAAACAGAACATTTTGCAAATTTTGAAAATTTTAGTTTTGATTTTCCTTCATTTTATGTGATACATACATGAACATGCTTAGGAATTTAGAAATAGCAGGATTACTGTGAATTACTGTAGTGAACTCATCAGTAGTTGCTTACAACCATTTTTGTATCTAATTATACATCAACTGTTGCCTGAAGTTAGATTATTCCCTGAGGATTAGGATGTAATATGAAATTATATCCTTGTATAAACACACCATTCCTATATCACATTTACCTTCAAAAGGCTATACTAATGACCTAAAGAAGTGCTTGATTTTTCAAACTAATATATTTTTGTGATGGTTTCTGATACAGCTTAATTTTGGCAAATCATATGTTATATATCCAGATACTACAAGATACGTAATTTCACTGTCTCAGGCACAGTAGTATTCCCAGGAAACACAAAGATAATTAAAATATTATTTCTAATGTAGGAAATGTAAAACAAAGTAGATAATCAGCTGTACAAATTAGAAATAATATTTTAGATGGTTATTCCTAATGTCAACCAAGACCTTGGAAGTTAGTATATGATTATCACATAATAACTGGTTTGAAGCCAATTTTATAAAGGTATTTATGAAAAAAGGCAAGCAATTGTGAAATGGTGAATTCTGTAGGAAGAACAGCTATCTTAAGCTTTACTCTTCATAATAGGAAATTTGAATTTTTTAGCACACTATGTGAAGTATATAAGAAAAAAATGAGGAATGTTCTTACATTTACATATTTGGAGAAAAGAACATAAGGCCTAAATTTTTTGAGAAGACAATTTGTAAAGTTATTAAGAGGTTCCAGATTTAGCTGTTTAGTGAACAAGCCTGATGTTTGTTCCTGTTGACTGGAGGAGAAAAAGCTGTTAGAAATGATAGACCACTTGGTAAAGAATGAACAGTTGTTAGGAAAGAAATTTATAACCAAATAAATCTATTATGGGTAGCTCTCAAATACAAAATAAAATTCTCAATTTTTTGAATTTGGTGGTTCCTTAGTAATTTTCATAATTAATTTCTAGAAATGATGGTCTAGGATGTCAACTGGATTTTAACTTAATCTCTTTATATAAAAGATGAAAAAATGATGATTCCCAAGGTCAAAGATAAAGTCAGCTAAATGTAAAGTACACTACAAAATAAAACTCCCTAATCTATAGACTAATTCTGCCATCCATACACCTGGCTAGAATGTGACATCCAAAATCTCCTGGATTCTATGAAATCTTCAAACTTATGAAGTGACACAAGATTATTCTTACCTTCTTCTATTCCTGAAATATAATTTGATTTTCTTTTATTATTTTCCTCTCTAGTATTCCTCCATTCCCATTCCTTGTACTTCTAATAATGTTTAAAGCACTGATATTAGGATCCAAACAGTAAGAGTATGAGAAGAATGAAATCACTGTATGTAATGTACAGGTCAGTCTGCCCTACTGAATTACAGAAAAGATAAGAAAATACAAGCTGGAGTAGAAACTCCATGCTATAGAGCAATGCCCACCAGCCCTGATGTCACTTTCCCAAACACAGTTTGGTACCTGAACTACAGAGATGAATGACAACCTGAGATTTTGTTGATTTTCATTTTATTTTTCTACTTTCTATAACATTTATTTTGGCTCTAGTCGTCTTATTTAGTTACTTGCTTTATAATCATCAAAATATTTTCTATTTTTTCTGTAATCTTCGATTCAGTGGCTATATGAGACATTGTTTAAACCTGTCACACATTTTAGTGTTCCCAAATTTATTTGTTATTGATTTCTAATTTATATCAAAGTAACTAACCAGAATGTTTTGCTTGATTTTCAGTCTTAAATTTACTGGGTATATTTTATGGCTTAGTATATTATCTATCCTAGAGAATATTCCATATGCACTTAAAAAGAGTAATGTTTTTGTGTTTGGGGATAGAATATTCTAGAAATATCTCTTAGGTCTATGTTTTTTTGTATTGTTCACAGACTTGTTACTTTTTCTGATTAACTCTTCAATTCATTTTTGAAAGTAGGTATTGAAGTCCACAGCCATTATTGTTGAATTGTATATTTCTACCTTCAATTTCATCAGTTTTTGGTGATCTTTCCTCATTAGTGATCTTAGCACCGTTGCCAAATAACATTTCACAAAGCAAGGGCTTGTCTCTGGGCTCTCTACAAATGTTTTTTCTTCTTTTTTTATGTTAGCAATATATTTTATTTCAACCAGTATAGATATTATCATATCAACATAAATCAATATAAAATATTGTAAAGGTAGTTTATATTCCTTTATCTATGCTGAGACTTTTTAAAATTTGTCAATTTGTTTGAAAGTGACAGTGACAGAGAAGAGAGGAAGATATAGATAACAAGAGAGAGATCTTCCCTTTGTTGATTCACTACACAAATGCCTGAAACAGCAAGCGCAGGCCAGCTCAAAGCCAGGAACCAGGAACTCCTTCTATCTCCCACACAGATGGCAGAAACCCAAGTATATGGGTTATCATCCACTGCCTTCCAGTTGTATTAACAGGAGGTTGGATCTCAGGTATCCTGATGTGGGATGAAGATATCCCAAGCAGCAGTTTAATCTGTTGAACCATTAATTAATTTCTGGTTAATTATTTAATTTTTTGAGAAGTGTGCTCTCTATCATTCCTAAATTAATTCACCATTAATCCTATGAAGGCTATCTGTGTATATTAATTAGTGTATGTGATCAGTTGGTTCACAAATTTCCTTTAAATTTTTTGTAATGAAGTCTGCTACCCATGCATTCTTTCGATATTCTTCCCTGCAAATGTTATTATTTCAATTCATTTTAGAAAGGTAGATTTTCTGAATACAAAATGACAGCTCATTTTCTGTCTACACTTTGAATATGTCACTCTTTCATCTGTAGGTACAATAAGTGAGCATTAACAGTAAGCTGTTAAGCACAGAGATTTCCTTGTAATTGAGGGTTTTTTTCTGTTTGTGATTTTTTTTCTTTTATATTTGACCTTCAATAATTTAACTATGATGCATCTGGTTGTGAGTATCTTTGCATGTATTCAACTTAATTTAGCTTCTTGTATATATATGTTAATGTTTTCAACAAGCTTAGAAAGTGCCTCATCTTTAGTTACTTGAATATTGTGTATTCTGTTCCTTTCTCTTTCTCATTTATTTAATGTACATTATGCATGTATTGTAATTAATATGGGTCCACATTTCTATGAGGTTGTGTTCAACTTTTACTTTTCTACATTCTATTTCAAGGTAGTTTCAAAATTGAAAAGCAAAATTTTTGAAGTGGTACAAAAAGTTCCCATATGTTCCATACCCAGCTTACCCTATTATTAAAACATTACTATGATATATTTGTCACAATTAATGAGGCAATTATCACTTCTCCCATTCATTTTTTTTCTTTTTTAAGATTCTCTATTTTTTCAGATTATATGGTATTATTGTGCTACATTCCAATTAAATGATTATTTTTTCTATTATCTAAAATCCATTGCTATAGGCCTATAATCAATTTTTCATGTCAGTAATATTATCAACCTTAAAATTTTCTGTTGGTTCAATTATAATTGCTTTATCATTATCAATATTATCTGTTTAATAAATCTTGTCAACTCACTTTTACCTCACTAAGTATGCCCTTTAAAATTTTCTTGAATATACAGTAGTGTATCACGTAAGAACATTTCAGTCAATAATGAGCCCCATCTACAAAGTAATTCCCATTCGATCATTTTGCCTACCTAGTGACATCACAGCTGTTTTGGTTTCAGTAAACTATTTTATGATGTTTGATAATGATGGAATCATTTAATGATTTTTTTGGGGAATGTCCCTCATTGCGAAATCATGCATGGCTCTACTTATATATACAATCTGATTTGTGAACTTTGCCACATCTACCATCTGGGCCTAAATAAATGAAGATACTTTTGTCTTCTCATTTCCTGTATTTGCATCCCAATTCCGTACTTTTTTATGTCTCTTTTTTTAAACAGCAATTTTATTGCAGCCAATCTAGATTCTAATCCACATTTCCAGTGCTTACTGTTATTGTGATGTGTTTGCTTATTTGTAGTGACTTTTCTACATAACATTAGTGAAGGTTATTCCTACCACAGCGTGAAAGTGAAAATGTTAATTTTAATCATCAAAGGGTGTATCCTTGGGAATGTGGTGGTGTTCCCAGGGTTTTTTTTTGACTATTTTTTCCATGGTCCCTACACTAACTTATTTTTGAGGGTATAATGGTCAATTGCTAGAATCCAACCATAGATGGTTGGTTCCTATGTTCAATTAAATTGGACCTCAATTAAATTAAATTGGACTGTTATACAAGGAAATTTTTGCATCTTAATTGTGTTGTTATGTCCTAAATTTTACCTTCCACAAATATATGTCAACAACTACTCTAGAAGTTATGATGGGGACAGTGCCTGTGAAGTCACTGTTCAGATAGGGTTCAGGGAATACGAGGTTTGCTCAGTCCTCTTGGCTTACTTACCTCGACAGGAACCTCTACCTTATACGTAAGCTTAAGTAGAGACAATTGGGATGTAATTATTCTTAAGTTGCTATACTGGGATACAGCATGTGCCTTACAAAGACAAAGGGAACCCTTCACTCCTGGACCAAAATCACCTTGAACTTAGAATTTACACAAAGATTATGGTGGAAGAAAAATTGGGGGTGGGGTTGGGACCACCTTTTCCATAAGAAATTGAGTAACCATTGACTCAAGCTAAGAGGAAAGGAAATCACAAAATTTTGCCACATACATGGAGAATGAAGTTAGACTTGGTCTATTGAGGACCATCCTTGTCTGCCCACAAAAATTTTACACATTAAAACCTTAATTGTTTCTTCTTTCTGGTAAACTTGCTTTTTAAAACATTAATCTGAGAAAGTAGATATGGACATATAATACACATTTAATAATACACATTTAATAATAATATACACATTTAATAACTGTTATAAGAATAATTTAAAATAACAATAAAAAATGATTGTATACTGCTGACTAATGGAAGACATTGCTGTATGACTCTCAAAGGATCAATGCATGAAGTCTCAGAAATTCTTATACAAGAACTATTATCACTCTTAATTTGCAATATGAATCACTGAGCCATCATTAATTTAGATAGCATAAATCAACCACTATGTCAGATGCACAATCATCTGTCTCAAGAGTCTTTGGTGTTTACCTCACAACTAGTATATCTGTAATAGTAAACATTTAATGAGTGTTTCCTCTATGACAAATACTGTTCTAGGCACTACATGCATCAACTCATAAATTTTTGAAATAGTTCTAGAAGACAGTTATAATTATCATATCAAATATTGATGACAAAGATTATTTGGAAGATTGAAATACTATTAGTAATCAGTACCTAATTTTATGAGCCAATATAATAAATCATCTTTTACATCATTATTTTATTTATTTATTTTTTTGACAGGCAGAGTTAGACAGTGAGAGAGAGAGACAGAGAGAAAGTTCTTCCTTCCATTGGTTCACCCCCCAAATGCCCGCTATGGCCGGCGTGCTGCGCCAATCCGAAGCCAAGAGCCAGGCGCTTCCTCCTGGTCTCCCGTGTGTGTGTAGGGCCCAAGCACTTGGGCCATCCTCCACTGCCTTCCCGGGCCACAGCAGAGAGCTGGACTGGAAGAGGAGCAACCAGAACAGAATCAGGAGCCCCAACCGGGACCAGATCCAGGGTGCCGGCGCTGCAGGCGGAGGACTAGCCTAGTGAGCCGCCGCGCTGGCCACATCATTATTTTTATAATAAATAAAACTATTATGCTTTGGGTTGATATTTTCATATCTGAAAGGCTTTGAGTTGAGGACTGAAGTCAATAAAGATGGGATTTGTCTTCAATAAGATGAAAAAGTGTAGTTGTCTTTTAGAACATCTGGTTCTTTACAACCCAGGACATTAAGAATAAATGCAACCGTAAGCACTAGTTGTTGATGAAATGTCCAGATTTATTCTTCTGAAAAGAGCAAGCAATAAAAGAAGCTAACAAAAAATTCCAAGACTGCATCATGGAGAATAATGTTAGTGTTTGCTGTATATTCATGCACAATTAGATGACTATTGCAATATCCAAGGCAAGTTAGAGTGGAAGTTTTGATCAAAGATTTCTCAAAAGGGATGAAGAAATGTATATTGATTCAAGAGAAAATAAGTCAATATGTTTCAGTAACAGATTGTGTTTAGAGATGTGAAGGAAGAACAAAACAGAAAAGATCATGACATGTAAAACTTGATGGGTAGTTTTTCTACTTCTGTGGTAGAAAACAAAAGAAAAGGTATTGATTTGATGAAAGATGGAAAAATATTAAAAATTCTTAGTGCACACTATGCATTAATAGCCATTAATTCCCATTCATAATTTCTGGTAATTTATTTTCTATACAATAGTGTTTAAAAGTAGAAAAAGGTCTTAAAAGATATTCTAACTTCTGTAGTAGAGAAAAGAAATTTCATAAGTTTCCTAACAAAACATATCATAAAGAGGATTTATGTTACCAAAATGTTCCACATTATTCTTCATAACTATTTATCTCACAAAGAAAATATATGACAGCAAAAAAATTCTATTTATTATTCCCCAATCCTATGTTTTCTGTTTTGTTAAGGCTTCCATACAAGGATGAAATATTCTATTCAGAGCTATTCTTCATATTTTTACAACTAATTCCACAAATTCTTCACAAAGTATTTTTGAGACTGTTTAGTGAATGTTTAATTGACATAATATAATATTTATCAAAATATACTTATTTTCATTTATAATCCTTTTTAATTTTGAAATATGTTTTATATTTTATAGTGTGAATAATCTCCCTTCCATATTCATTTTTGTGTGTTCCATATTCAGTATTGTGTATTACTATCATATGTAAACAGTTAACTATATAATTTTTAAGGTATTTTAGTACTAATTTAACTGACAGATTATGTCAATGCAATCAATGCTAACAATATTTTATGATTCCACACAGCCTTTCAGTGGATGTCAATATTCAATTTATCAGCTTCAGTCTTTAAAGAGGAGCAATAGAGGAAAAAGGATGAGAGTGAGAGTGACAGTGAGAAGACAGAAATCATTTATTGCATTTTTGAGCAAACAATCCTGCATATACTTCAAAGAATATATATATATATATATACACACTATCCAAAACATAGGAAATTTTTTTTCTGGATGAACATAATTTTTAATCCTCATCAAGAAAAAGTACTAAATAATATATTTTATAAGAAAAATGTTTATGATATAAATATACCTTTGATTAAAGAGGACGTATTCCTAATAAATTATCAAAATAAATAAAAATGATCCATGATAATAACATTATAAAGCTCAGGAAAGCATCTCTGTAGCCCTATTTTTAAATATCGTTGATGATTTTCACAAATTATCTCTATTATTTAATGGTGAAATAAAACACACTTGTAATTCTAAAATTTTTTCTATCCTTAAAGGAACAGATAAAGACTGTTTCTTCCTATCTTGAAACAATGAAATTGATTTATTTTCTCTTAAACATTTCAAAAACTGATGTTTCGAGACTAAATGAGAATATAACCCACATGTAAGTAGATTGAAACAGTATGAACTATCTCAATTTTATTTGTCCTTGTTTTGATTTTCTATTGTGAGGATATTTTGAGATAATAAAAGTAAGTTCTTTTCATAACCTCAAAGTCATTGTAATCACATTCTCTCTGACTACTGAAATAAAGTACAAAATGAGACACAGGTATTGACAGAGAATCCACAATTGCAATTTTATAAGACATTTTATGGCAAAATTGGACTATATTTCCATTTTTCAAATGGGAATGAATTATCTTATTGTTTATAAATAATTTAAATTATAGAATTGCAATGTATGGAAAACTTATAGTTTAATATGTGAATTCATAGTATTTAGAGACATGATGTGAATGCAATTAGTTTAAAAGTTAGAAGCTAGAGAACACAAGAATATCTAGTGATTAGGAAAATAAGCTTTTGATTAAATGCAAAGGTAAGCAGATCAACTCTGTGCACACATCTATGCATCCACATTTGAACTAGGGATTGAACATTAGTGTGGATTTGTCAGTAATACACAAAATTGTTATTAATATTAATAAATATAGTTAAAATATATTACAATCTCACAAGTAGGGTATTTTATTGGGGCAATTCTGGAACTGGATTCTCATTGAATTTTTTTAAAGACTTATTTATTTATTTGAAAGGAAGAGTTAGAGAGCCATAGGCAGAAAGAGAGATCTTCCATTTGCTGTTCACTCCCCAAATAACTGCAATGGCCAGAGATGAGTTTCTCCGCAGCCAGGAGCTAGGAAGAATCCAGGTCTCCCACACAGGTGCAGGGGCCCAAGGACTTGGGCCAATTTCTGCTGCTTTCCCAGGCCATAGCAGAAAGCTGGATCAGAAGTGGAGGAGCTAAGTCTTGAACTGATGCCCATAAGGGATGCCAGCACTGCAGCTGGAGGCTTTACACATTATACCACAGTGTTGGTCCCTCTCATTTCATTTTAACTCAGTGAATTGAGGTAGGCATAATGCTAACTATAAATTAATGAAAAAACTTTGTGGTTACCATGAATTTTACATAAAATACCACAGTTAAAACAGGCCATTTTAAGCTCATTACACAAAGCTGAGGGAGAATTATTATAAGTGGCATAAGCATTTTGCCAATCAAATAGACAAACCTAACAGGTGTCAATTTATTCATGTAAGAGAATGGTTATAACAATTGACCATGAAATTTAACTTAAATAACTAAGGAAGAAAGAAGTATAAAACAGTAAGAAACTATGCAAAGCTGGCTGTATCAAGTTTGTAGGAGGGGCAGTGTAGAAGGGCCAATGGTTTACACACTGTTTGGCACACCTATACCTTACATTAGAGTACAGAGGTCAGTCCCATCTCCTGCACTCCTGATCTAGATTTCTGCTAATGCACCTGATGGGAACCAGCAGATGATGGCTCAGATACTTGTGTCCCTGTTGCACACTTGGGAGACCTAATTTGAATTCTGGAATGCTGGTTTTAGCTTGGATGTGGCAGGGATTTGAAGGAAGAAACAAGCAGGTGTACCAGTGTACCCGTCTTTCTGTCTCTGTATTTCAAATGAATACTTTGAAAATAATAATGAATATGTTACTAATAATGCAAATAGAATTAAGAGGCAATGAGGCATTTGTTAAAAAATCTGTAGGAAATGATATATAACCTGCAATCAATCAGTAGATGATTGTAACATTGAAGGACAGATGCTAATACAAGTTAATGATGTGAGGGTTGAAGCTGAATGAGATGTTTAATTTTATGTCAACCTTACTGGTTAAAAGCTGCCAGGGAGCTAGTGAAACCTTTTGGGTGTATCCTTGACAGCATTTCTGGTTGAGATTAGCATTTGAATGGGTAGGCTCAGTAAAGTATCTGCTTCTGTAATGTGGGCAAGCATCATACCATCTTTGGAAAAAAACATGAATGTGGAGCAATTTGTTCTCTCGTCTTGAACTGGAACATTTATTTTCAGCTTACAAATGGCAGATGCTGGGATGTTGCCTCTGTAATGAAATGAGCCAATTCTCATTGGAAAACACACACACACACACACAAACACACATTATCCGGAGAAACAGAATAAATCTTCTGTTGTTCTGTCTGATTGTTGAGGACACTGCTGACTATTGATGGAGAAAACTATGAAGGCAGCAAAGAAACACTGAGGCTAACTAGAGTTAAAGAAAATTGTGCCAGACTAAATAAGCAAACAAAAGTTGAATTTACTCTGACACTATTTCCAGTACAGAAAGGGCAAGAGAGTTATAATAAATGAGAAGACTTTTAGGAGTATGAGATGGGGGAAGATTTCAGTGTCTGTTTACTAATTGGTTTTAACCAAAGGAAAAATAAACTTTCTCTCATGAGAGAAGGTAATTTTAGAACTGGGAGCAATGTTTCTGCCAACATTGAGTTCCTAGTTTCCCACCAAGACTGTGAGACAAGGATTCTATCTTCCTTGATACTTACATTCCAAAGCAATGGTTCCCAGGACCTTCTGCCTCAAAAGAACAGAAGAAAAAATTACAATTACAAATTTTCTGAAGGAAATTATCTAGAAAACAGAAAACATGAAGTTTCATCAAAATGAGACGAATGAAAGAACTGTTTTCATTACTGCTCCATTTTCGTGCTTAAGTATGTCCATGTGATGTTAGTACAGGGAAAAGATAGAGAGGGCTCAGGAAAAATAGAGTTACCATGAAATCAGAGTTTCATAGAACAATAATAAATAAAATATTCAGATAATATATTGAAAATATGTAAGATTTTTATCACCAATTGCCCATGTAATTCAAAGTACACAGCGATGAAAATTCCGGAGTTGCAAAAGAGGGGAGTATCTCAGATCTAGAAAATTTGATGCTAAAATTCATAAGGAAACTGAAGAGAACCTGATAGCTAAAGCAATCTCAAATAACAAAAACAAAATCAGGGACCATCACAGTACCAGATTTCAAGACATACTACAGGGCAGTTATTATCAAAGCAGATTGGTAACAGCATAAAAATAGATATGTAGACCAAAGGAACAAAATAGAAACCCCAAAAATTAACCCATGCATCTGTGACAAACTAATCTTTGACAAATCAGCTGAAATCAGTCCCCCAAGAAAGTAGAGTTTCTTCAACAAATGACATTGAGAAAATGGGATCTATATGGGCAAAAGTATGAAACAAGACCTCTACCTATACCTTATACAAAAATCAACTCAAAATGGATCAAAAACCTAAATCTTCAGCATGATATCATCAAACTACTAGAGGAAAACATTGGAGAAACTCTGCAAGACGTTGGGATAGGCAAAGACTTTGAAGAAAAGATACTAGAAGCAAAGAAAATTAAAGCAACACTACACAAATGTGATTACGTTAAACTTGGAAGTTTCTGCTCTGCAAAGGAAATACTCAACAAAATGAAGAGACAATCTACAGAATGGGAGAAAATATTTGCAATCTATGCAAACAATAAAGGATACATATCCAGAATCTATAAAGAACTCAAAAAACTCAACAACAACAAATCAAATAATCCAGTCAAGAAATGGGCAAATGACTTCTACAGGCATTTCTGAAAAGAGGAAATTCAAATGGCCAATAAACATAGGAAAAAACGCTTAGAATCACTAGCCATCAAGGAAATGAAAATAAAAACTACAATATGATTTCACCTCACCCCTGTTAGAATGGCTATCATCCAAAAATATAAAATAGCAATAAATGCTGGTAAGGACGTGAGGGGCAAAAGTACCCTAATCCACTTTTGGTGAGAATGTAAACTATTACAGCCATTGTGGAAGACAGAATGGAATTCTTCAGAAATCTGCAAACAGATCTACACTAAGACCCAGTCATTGTACTCTTGGGAATTTGCCAAAATGAAATGAAACTGGTTTATGAAAGAGCTATTTATACCCTCATCTTTATGGTAGCTCAACTCACAATATCTAAGATATGGAATCAACCTAGACATCCATCAGCTGATGAATGCATTAAGAAAATGAGGTATATATACACTATAGAATGATTCTTAGCCATAAAGAAATAATTAAATTATTTCTTTTCACTGAAATAGATTCAGCTGCAAACCACCTTGCTTCGTGAAATAAGCCAGTCTCGAAATGATAGATATCATATATTTTTATCTGACATGCTCTAGCTAATATGGAATACAAATAATGTATAGGAAAGAAATGATCATTTTTGGATATGATTGTAATTTTTAGCTCACACTAATAGTCCTTTGAAACTGTGGTCTTCCTACTTTTCTTGTTGAAAATTATGATTAGTGGCAAAGTAAGCATGTGAATATAGAGTGGATTAAATTTTTGTCTTTGCAATAACTGAAGAAGAAAAGACAGAGAGGAAGAGGGGTTAGAAGGGAGAAAGGGTGTGAGGGAATTGTAGTTGTCTTCATGGAACTGTACCTTTGGAATGCATAAAATCTGTCCTATTTATATTAACAATTTAAAAAATTCTGACCTGGTAGGGATCAGAGAGCTGACCCAAGAGTCTGAGGCTTCTGGTGTTACTAAGATATAAGTGTCAGAAAATTTAGGGATGCTTTCCCTCTTTGTAGGATAAGGCATAATTACAGCAACTCTGATACAAGGCAGAAGATGGTGATAGACTGTAAATGATGGGGAACAGAGGAAAATAGGTTTATAAGGTTCTATGCTGACTCCTGCTGCTATAGTTGAGGATACTGGGCAACTATGTTTTCTTCCAAATGTGGAACTCATTCATTCACTAAAGAGAGAGGGAAGAAAGTTTGCAGCAATGTATTTTTGTATATACTTAATAAGGAACTTTCTCATAACTATTGTGAAGAGAGAGGTGAGTCTTTTCTAATTGAGACAGGTATTCTTTGAGTCCTATTCAGAATATGCAGATGACTGAAGGAGATAGTACAAAGTTAGAGTAAAGGATCTCATTTTTTCATTGAGGAAAAAAGGACAAGAAATTGAAGTACTGTGGTCACTCTGATACAACAAAGCAGCAGTTTGCCTTTCACATATTGGATTGCTCAGAATTTCAGAGAATATAGTATTCTATTCTATTTAAATGTTATTTTGGTTTTATTAATTTTTTATCAATGAGAGAATAGAAAAGCAGATAAAAGGTTTTATTTGTAAAATACATGAAGCAAAATAGAAGTTGAAACAAGGGAAATTAGTTTCACATGATAAAAATAAATATTTATCTAATATTTATGCTTAGCATGCTGAACACACCATACAATTATATAGTGGAGAGCCAGCATTTTTTATCTTTCATCTACTGAAGTCAGTTTTTACGAATGAACTGGTTAGTGAGGTTGATACTCAGTGCACACTAAGATATCATTCCCTCAATGGAAACAGCATAGTTTTTTCTCTGTCCTGTATTTCCTCTGGTGAAGTAAAATTTGAATGTCCACTGAAGAGTGTCTACTCAGCACAAGTGTAGAACTCAAATGAGATTAGTAATTATAACTGATGGGAAAACCCCAGTGAATGAATGCAACTTCCTGTTCACTAAAGTGTATTAAAGTGTACAATCTGAGAAGCAGTTTCCAGCTTCCTTGCTTGGTCTTAAGTAGGAATGAGACCCACTTTTCCCAGGGACCCTTATAATACATTCAATAGTGCATCTAATAGTCTTATCTATTCCTCATGCTCTTAAGTCTCTCACTCTTGGTTTAAGATTGTCTTTCACAAAAACATGCTGAATGCAAATCAATTTCAAGATAAGACTATCTGGCAAATTCAACTGATCAGTAGTGACTTGCAATTAGAAAGCATGCTGTTGCCAACATGAGAATTCTATATGATGTTAATATTAACTCTGCCTTTAAAAATGTGGAGTCACAATAATAGTTTCATTGAAAGCATTAAACACTTGCAGCCACAAGATATGTCAGAACTGACCAGTATTCTATGAAGTCCTTTTTTAGTAGCTATGCCAAAGCCAATTCATTTCAGAGGCCTTCAGAAATCCTGGTCTTGGAGCAGGTGTTCTACAGTTTAAGTTGCTGCTTGGATAACTACATCCCATTTCAGAGTGCCTGGTTCGAGTCACAACTCTGCTTCCAATCCGCTTTACTGTGAATATGTACCCTGGGAGGCAGCTGATGATGAATGCATCAGTTCTCAGATCTCTGCCACTTATGTGGAAATCTAGATGAAGTTCCTGACTCCTGGCTTTGACCTGGTCTTTCCCCTAGTTGTTGAAGGTATTTCTGGAGTGAACCACTGAATGGAAAATATTTCTGTCTCTCTGCCTCTCTCTGACTTTCAATTAATTTAGAATAAATAAATAAACTTTTTAAGAAATCATGGTTTCTCCTTGATTTTCAAAGTTCCAAGTCAGAAAATGTCAAACATTTCTTTAACATTCTAGATGGTATTAGGTTTTTTTCTAGTGAAACTTCATGAATTAAACTTTCTGTTTTATGACTATGTATGCTATGCTAAACAAGACCTAATAACCATACTATTGCTTTTTTATGGTAACACTACCGACATTAGTAATAATATTTTCCCAGTAAGCTCATTTTCAATTATCACCTAACCTAGCAGTCACATAGGCTAAGAAATTGAAGAATCATTATGTGATTTTCCAAGAATTCAGTCTCTTAGGGAAAACATGTAACACAATAAAATATTAGGGATCAATAAAATTCTGGAGAAAATTAATTTAGAAACTATCCTGACACCTCTTAAATTAAGCCAATATTTCCACAGTTAACATGGAGAAACAGCGTATAGCAATTAATTAAATAGTGATTTGGGACCTACAGTACTTGAAGTTCTGAATCTTGGTCTCAGGAGCTAGCATATGGCTAAACCTTAGAGACTAAAATGCCCTGAGAGTGTTTAAGAAGATAACTACTCTGAGTAGAGATACCTAGGTTACCATGGATACAAATGCAGAACAAAGGTTCTCATGCCCTCAATGTGGCAGACTAGGAAAAGAAATACTAAACGGAAGGAAAGAGGTTATAACACAAGAACAAATGACTCATCAATAGATACCTACATGAATAGTAACCAAAACCAGACTGACTAATGGACTTCTCAGTGGCTATCCACACAGAAAGATGACTTCAATCCTGAATGAGTCACCTGGGCACAAAAACATTCATAAAATAAGATAAACTCCAGGAAAGACAAATTATATCTGAATTGATGGAAACTTAACCTATGTTACCAACAGGATATGAAAACTTCTAAGGTGTAAACTGAATTACTAAAAAAATAAAAATTGAAACTGTGCAAACAGAATGTGTCCTGAGTGCCAAAAGTGTATGGGCTTGTGTATATGTCACTTTAGGAACTACAGATATGTGACAGCATGCCTGATAAATAGCATTACTACACTGTACAAAATATTTATATAGAATTTGAAGATAATTGTAAAATTTTGAATTATATTCAACTTGGTAAAGCCTGAAGTCATATTTCTAAGTAAATATATATTTTTATCAGTGTCTATTATTACAGCATTTTATTTTTCCTCATTTTTCCATTTGCTTATTTGCTGATAAAATTTGGTTATTACTTTCTAATTCTGAATCAAGAGGTTGGATATCAATTAAAATTTTATGTATTCAGCTATTATTTGAAGAAAAATATAGATACTTGCCAACATCAAACTTTTATAAATATTTACAGTAAAAGTATTTATACTACTATTTTAAACATGAGTAATATTGTCCAGAAACTCAATATGTTATAGATTATTAAAAAAACAGTGAAAATCCTGGAGAAACATGTCATTAATAGCTATTCATTTTAATAGATCATGAATAGTGAAAATATAAATTTGAATTCTTCAATTTGTCTCATACATATTTTATATATGCAATATATATAACGAATTAAATTAGAATATATAATATATAGGTTTTTGTTGTTGTTGTTGTTGTTGTTGTTGTTTTTTGACAGGCAGAGTGGACAGTGAGAGAGAGAGACAGAGAGAAAGGTCTTCCTTTTTGCCGTTGGTTCACCCTCCAATGGCCACCGCGGCCGGCCTGCTGCGGCCGGCGCACCGCGCTGATCCGATGGCAGGAGCCAGGAGCCAGGTGCTTTTCCTGGTCTCCCATGGGGTGCAGGGCCCAAGCACCTGGGCCATCCTTCACTAGTTCTTGATTTTCAAGACTATTACACAGAAAACACTTTTTTATAATGTTTGTGAGGCAGGATGAAATTTGCTGCTGTAAGGACATAATTTCTGTGAACACAGAGTTAGGCAGTGGTTGCTGTGACAAATTATTTTGTTCAATGATGACAAAGATGATATCTGTCAATGCCCAAGATGTTGATGACAACAGCACTCATAAATTATTGATCACAGTTTTTTGTTTGTTTAATAATTTGTCAAAGATAACTTTATATCTTTCCCTAAGCAACATTTTCTCATTTTCCCCTTAATTCACAATCTGCCCTATATGAGAGTTCATTATATTGTTTATTAATTTAATTATTAATTTGTCTATCTCTGCGAGATGCCAAGCTTTTATAAAATGATAGAAGCATTCTTGTATTCTTTTACATAGCCCAAACATGTAGTGCCATTTAATGAATGAAAAAATTATCTTTACAATGTTTTACTCTTCAAAATTTGCAGACAACTGAATTCTCATCAGAAACCATACAGGCTAGGAAAGGATGAAGAGACATGGTTCAATCTTAATAGAAAAAAAAAATCAACCCAGAACACTACCTGAAAAGCTCTCATTTATGAATGAAGACGAAATAAAGCTCTTCAATAACAAACAGAAATTGAACTAATTTGTCACCACTCATTCAGCCTTACAAATGATGCTTAAGGATGTGCTACAGAAAAAAAATAGAGAGATAATTATCACTAGGAAAGAATTTGAAGGCAGAAAATCTAGCAAAATTACAAAGATAATGCAAAGCAAATAATAACAATATTTTTGTGAAAATAGAAATACCAAGTTGTTATTTATCAATGGTAACCTTGAATGTAAATGTCCTAAAAACCCCATTTAGTAGTTACAAACTGGCTGAATCGATTAAAGAACAAGGTCCATCTATTTGCTGTATACAAGAAAAACACCTCACTATCAAAGATGTATGCAAAATGAAAGTGAAAGAATGGAAAAAGATATCCCATGTTAATGGAATGCAAAATAATATCAGATAAAATAGACTACTTTAACATAAAACTGTTAAAAGAGACAAAGAAGGACACTGTGTAATGATTAAGGGATCAATTTAACAGCAAGATGTGACTATATTAAAGGTATATACATTCAATGGTAGGGTGTCTGGTTATTTAAAAGAAATGTTAATGGATCTAAAGGAAGACATTCCCTCCAGTACAATAGTACTGGGGAACTATAAAACCCCACTTTCAGCAAAGGGTCAACTTGACTGAAAATCAGCAATCGAAACAACAGAGCTCATTGACATTATGGGTCAAATGGACCTGACTGATATCTACAACATTTCATCCTACAATGGAAGACTACACATTGTTTTTATCATTGCTCAGAACTTTTTCCAAGAGATACTATTTGCTAGGCCATGACACAAGCCTAGACAATTTTTAAAAAGTTGAAATAATACCATGCATCTTTTCTACCACTACCATAATGGAATGAAGCTGGAAATTCACAATCCATGAATCTCTACAATGTATCCAAACACATGAAGACTGAACAACATGTTCTTAAATCAATAGTTGATCATAGAAGAAATCACATCAGAAATAAAAAAATTCCTAGAAATGAATAAAGATGACAATACAACATATCAAAGCTTATGGGATATAGCACAAGCAATGTTAAGAGGGAAGTATATAATAATTAGTGCTGGGGCAAGCTCTGTGGTGCAGCAGGTTAAAGCCCTAGCCTGCAGCATCCCATATGGGCACTGGTTCAAGTCCCAGATGCTCCTCCGATTCAGCTCTCTGCTATGGCTTGGGAAAACAGTTGAAGATGGCCCAACTCTGTAGGCCCCTGCACCTACGTGGGGGACCTAAAAGAAGCTCCTGGCTCTGGCTACAGATCTGGCTACAGAGCTCAGCTCTGGCTGTTGCAGTCATTTGGGGAGTGAACCAGCAAAATGGAAGACCTCTCTCTCTCTCTCTCTCTCTCTCTCTCTCTCTGCCTCTCCTTCTCTCTGCGTGTAACTCTTTCAAATAAAAAAAATGATTATTTAAAAAAATTGGTGCCTGCATCAAGAAATTGGAAAAACATCAAATAAATTAACTTTCAACACATCTCAAGGATCTTAAAATAGGGCAAGAAACCAAACCTGAAGTAGTAGGAGGAAATATTTAAAATTAGAGAATAAACAAAATTGAAACTAAAAAAGAAATATAAAATATCAGTGAAATGAAGAGATTGCTTTAAAAAAAAGTAACTGATACACCATGTCACAAAAAAAAAACAAACAAAAAACGAGGAATAAGACTGAAACCAATAAAGTTAGAGATTAAAAAGGAGATGTAACAACAGATATCAAAGAAATAGAATCATAAGTAATTACTACAAACTGCTATATGCCAAAATATTGCAAAATCTAGAAGACATGGATAGTTTCCTGGATACATACAATCATCAAAAATTAAGGCAAAAAGACATTGAAAATCTAAACAGACCAATATCCAAGCTGGATATTGAATCAATAAAGATTCTCCCAACAAGGAAAATCCCAGGAACAAATGACTTCACTGATGAATTCTACTAGATATTCAAAGAACTGAATCTTGTTTTTCTCCAACTATCCAAAAGATAAAAGGTAGGGAGTCCTCCCAAACTCCCTCTAAGATTCTAGAATCACCTTAATTCCTAAATCACGAAAAGATATAATAAGGAGAATTATAGACCAAATCACTGATGTACATAGATACAAAAGCAAACACTGAAGCATCACAAAACCAGATTTCAAGTCATACTACAAGGCAGTTAAAATCAAAGCAGCCTGGTACTGGCGTAAAACTATATACTTGGACCAATGGAACAGAATAGAATCTCCAGAAATAAATTCACACATCTACAATGAACTAATCTTTGATAAAGGAACTAAAACCAATCCCTGGAAAAAAAAGAGTCTCTTCAACAAACAGTGCTGGGAAAATGGATCTCTGTGTGCAGAAGTTTGAAATAAGACCCATACCTTTTGCCTTATACAAAAATCAACTCAGAATAGATCAAGGATTTAAATCTGTGACCCAATTCCATCAAATCACCAACATAAAACTTTGGGGAAATTAACGAATAAACTGGCATAAGCAAAGATTTCTTGGAAAACACCACAGAAACATAGGTAATAAAAGCAGAAATAGACATATGGTATTGCATCAAGGTAAGCACCTTCTGCACTGCAAAGGAAATACTCACCAAAGTGAATATTTCATTGACAGAATTTGAGAAAGTATTTACAAACTATGAAAATGATACAGGATTAATATCCATAATCTATAAAGAGCTCAAGAAAATAAAAAACAACTCAACAAACAATCTAGTTAAAAATGGGCAACGGAAATGAATAGGCATTTTTCAAAAGAGAACATTCAGCTGCCTAGTAACACATGACGAAAATGCTTATGATCACTAGGCATCTGGGAAATGCAACTAAAAACCAAAATGAGACTACATGTCACCCCAGTTAGGATGCCTGTCATAAAGAAAGCAACAAAAAATTAATGATGGAAATGATGTGGGGGAAAAGGTTCCATAATCTACTGTTGGTGGTAATGCAAACTAATACAATGTTTGTGGAAGACAGTATGGAGGTTCTTCAGAAAGCTGAAAATAGATCTACTATATTACTCAGCCTTCCTACTTTGAGTATTTACCCAAATGAAATAAAATCACCATCTGAAAGATTATCTGTACTCCTGTATTTCTTGCAGCTGATTCACAATAGCTAAGATATGGAATTAACCTGAATGCCAATTAACTGTAAGATGAATAAACACACACACACACACACACACACACTCCACATACCACTATAGAATATTACTCAACCATAAGAATGAAACTTCTTTCACAATGAAATTATGCATCTGGAAATCATTATACTTAATGAAATAAGCCAGTCCCCAAAAAACTAACACCATGTTTTCCCTCATCTATGGTAACTAATAGAGCACAAAAAAGGAGTTGTGGAGGGAAATTGATGTTTTGAGAACTGATCATTATTTATAGCCATATTCTTGTTATGGAACAGTTCTTTTCTTCTTACTGCTTCTTGAATGGTTTACTTAATGGAGGTTTAATCATAAGATTATAAAATATACTGAAAGTAGGTCATTGTGATAATCAAAGAGTAAAAAGGAAGGAGGAAGAATAGGAGCATGGGTGGGAGGGAGGGGAGGATAGGAATTAGCACTATGCTCCTAAACCTATATAAATGAAATAGATGAAAATTTTCTTCTTAATAAACAAGAATAGTGTCTGCAAATACTAGCTGATAGAATAAAAAAGGGAGAGAACGATCCAACATGGGAAGTGAGATACACAGCAGACCCATAGAATGGCAGATGTCCTAACAGCACTCTGGCCTCAGAATCAGCCCTTAAGGCATGCGGATCCGGCTGAAAAGCCCATGAGTGTATTTCAGGCATGGAAAGCCAAGACACTCTGGGGAAGAAAAAAAAATAAAAAAACACCCTAAATGAAAGATCTCTGCGAGTGAGATCCCAGTGGAAAGAACAGGTCATCAAAGAACGAGGTACCTTTCTCTGAAGGGAGGAGAGAACTTCCACTTTGACTATGGCCTTGTCTAAATATGATCAGAGTCGGTGAACTCAGGGGGCTTCCATAGCCTTGGCAGCCCATGACAAGAGCCTAGGGTGATTACTGAGGCCATAAACAAGAGTGTCAATTTGTCCAGTCAACAACAGGAGTCACTGTGCACTTATTCCTCATGTAGGATCTCTGTCCTTAGTGTGCTGTACATTGAGATTTAATGCTATAACCAGTACTCAAACAGTATTTTTCACTTTATGTTTCTGTGTGGGAGCAAACTGTTGAAATCTTTACTTAATGTATGCTAAACTGATCTTCTGTCTATAAAGAGAATCGAAAATGAATCTTGATGTGAATGGAAGGGGAGAGGGAGTGGGAAAGGGGAGGGTTGCGGGTGGGAGGGCCGTTATAGGGGGGAAGCCATTGTAATCCATAAGCTGTACTTTGGAAATTTATATTCATTAAATAAAAGTTAAAAAATTTTACTAAAGAAAATAAAAAATCAACAAATATTGTGTTTCATTTACTTCTGCTTCAATGATAAAGAACTCAAAAATCCAATGTGCTATGTAGGATGCATAAGAATGTGAATAAATGAGAAAACCAGAGATGGATAACCAGATATGCTTGATGGCAAAGCTATTTTTCTCTCCATTTTTCTGCACTAAATTATGCTTGTCCAACATGGATACTTGGACAATCCTTTTATTTTCAGGGACATGAGTAAGGAATCAGCATACAAATGAATGATTATTAATACAAATTCAAACAAATGAATAACTACACACCCACAGTGTGAAAAGCCTAGTCTAAGATTGTAACTTCGTATGTAAAACAATGTGTTTATTGAGATTTAGCATAGCTTTTTATTAAAGCAAAAGAAAAAATAGTTACTGTGTTAGTAAATATACACTTACTATTTGAAACAACTGTTGTTTTCAGTTTCATGGGTAAAAACACTTGAAATATAAAGATATATTTCAGTGTATTTAGTAACTGAAATTGCACTTGGGCATAGTGATGGTAGCTATAGCAACCAAAAACCTGAAACCTCATCAACTTCCAGCCTAAATAACCTCTAACACAATAAAATTCTATATGAAGAACATACAAAACCATCTGGGGACATAAAAGCTATTTACATCATAATTTTAGCTAAGACATCACAAACATAAAAAAACAATTAAATGGTAAAAGAAATGATAAATAGAATAAAAGAACTGAGAAATGCCTTCGATGTACTCATCTGTAGATCACTATTCATGAAATATTCAGTAATACAAAATATAGAAGTGAAAATTACCAAAACAGAATCACAAGGATATAATGAATGTAAGAAGTTCCAAAAGAGATAATTCAATAATCAAAGAGCATTGCCAACCCATCAGATGTGTATTCAAATTGAATCATGTAATAAGAAGCTTAAAAGAGAGAGACAGAATGGAATAGACAAGTTATCTGATGAAATGATGGCTACAAACTCTCAACATTAATAGCACACACACACATACAATGCCTGATCAGCCTTACAAATGGTAGATAAAGATGTATAACACAAAGAAAAAGAGAAAGATAACCAGCATTATGAAAGGAGGTGAAGGAAGAAAACCTCCTATAATAGTACAAAGGAGATCCAAAACAAAACAAAATAGTAAGAATGCTTGTGAAAGAAAAAGACAAGACCAAGTTATTACTTATCAATAATAACCTTGTATGCAAATAGACTAAACTCAGCAATTGAAAGACATAGACTGCCCGAACAGAGTAAAAAGGAAGACCCATCTGTATGCTAACTACAAGAAACACACTTCACCAACAAAGTTACATGCAGACTGAAGGGTGGAAAAATAGCCCATGCTGGCGGAAATAAAAAATGAACAGCAGTAGCTGTCTTAATATGAGACAAAATAGTCTTTAAGACAAAAACTGTTAAAAGAGACAAATAAGGTCATTACATAATGATTAAAATGTTTAAGAGATTGATTCAACAGGAAGATGTGACTATAGTAAATGTCTGTGCACCCCATGGTAGTGCAGCCAGTTATTTAAAACAAATATTAATGGATTTGAAGAGAGAAATAGGATCCAATAAAATCAAAATAGGGGACATCAACATTCCACTTGCAACAGTGGACAGATCAAGTAGACGAAAATGAACAAAGAAACAACTGAGCTAATTTACATGATTAACCAATCAGATCTAATTTATATGTATAGAACATTTCATCCCACAGCTTCAGAATACACATACCTTCCATCAGTACGTGGGACATTCTGTAGGACAGACCATGTGCTAGGCCACAGAACAAGTCTCAACAAATTCAAAAAATTGAAAACATATCACATATTATTGCTGAACACAATAGAATGGAGTTGGAAGTTAACATAAGAAACTCTAGAAATATACAAACACATGGAGACTGAACAGCATATTCCTGAAAGAACAGTAGGTCACAGAAGATATTAGAAGGAATATCAAGAAATCCCTTGAAACAAATGTAAATGTGAGTTGCCAATTCCTGGAAATGAATAAAGATGACATTACAACATATCAAAACTTAGGGGATACAGTAAAAACAATATTTAGATGAAAGCTTATAGCAACTAGTGCTTACATCAAGAAATTGGATAGATAGTAAATACATGATCCAACAATGCATCTCAAGGACCTAGAAAAAAAATAACACACCAAACCTAAAATGATAGGAGGGAGGAAATTAAAATAAAAATTAATAATAATTAATTAAAATAAATAAATAATCAAAATAATTAAATAATTAAAAATTGATAAAAGAAAAATTAAAAATACAAAATATCATTGAAATGAAAACCTGTTTTTTGAAAAAAATAAACAAAATTGATAAACCATTTTCCCAACAAACTGGTTTAAAAAGAATGGAGAACACCCAAATTAATAGAATCAGAGATGAAAAAGGAAACACTACAACTGACGCCAGTGAAATGAAAGCAATCATTAGGAATTATTACAAACGGCTTTATTCCAAATATTGGAAAACCTAGAAGAAATGTATAAACTTCTAGACACATACAATTTATCAAAATTGATTCATGAAGACATTGAAAACATAAACAGAATAATGGAGGAAGATTGAATCAGTGATAAAGACAACCCTAAAAGAACAGCCCAGGGCCAGGTAGAATTCAAATGGCTTCACTGTTCAATTCTACCAAACTGTTAAAGAATAATCAACGCCAATCCTTTTTGAACTATTCAAAACAATGAAAGGGAGGGAATCCTTCCAAATTCCTTCAATGAGGCCAGCATCAACTTAATTCCAAAATCAGAAAAAGATACAACAAGGAAAGAGAATTATAGTCCAATATATCTGATGAATATTGATGCAATGATCATCAACAAGACAATAGCTAACTGAATCTAACAATACAGCAGAAAGATCATTTAACTCCAATGAAGTGGGATTTAACCCAAGGATATGGATGATTCAATGTAGACACATCAATATATGTGATACATCACGTTAAGAAAATGATGAATAAAACCACAGGATTTCTCAATAGATGCAGAGAAAGCATTTGATAAAATACAACATCATTTTATGATAAAACCTTTTAGCAAATTGGGCATAGAAGGAACATATCTCAACACAATCAAGGCAATATATGACAAGCTCACAGCTAGCATCAGATTGAATAGTGAAAAGCTGGAAACATTTTCACTAAGATACAGATTTCCACTTTCACCATTGGTGATATTCAATATACATACAATGTCATGACTAACAGAGAATTTGTAAGATCAGTCCTATCACAATAGCTACAACAATTTAAATACCTTGAAATAAATTTAACCAATGAGGTGAAAGATCTCTACATTGAATATAACAAAACAAAACATTAAAGAAAGAGACAAAGGAGGCACAAAAAATAAAAATATCTTCCATGTGCATGGATTTGAAGAATTAATATAATCAAAATATGCATTCTAACCCAAAGCAATTCACAGATTCAATATGATCCAAATCAAAATACCAAGGACATTCTCTTCAGATGTCTAAAAACAATGCTAAAATTCATATGGAAACAAGAGAGACCCTGAATAGGTAAAAAAAATCTTATACCACAAAAACAAAGCCACATTGTCCCATGCTGTGGCTCACTAGGCTAATCCTCTACCTGTGGTGCCGACACCCCTGGTTCTAATCCCCATTGGGGCACTGGATTCTGTCCTGGTTGCTCCTCTTCCAAGTCCAGCTCCCTTCTGTGGGCCAGGAATGCAGTGGAGGATGGCCCAAGTGCTTGGGCCCTGCACCTGCATGTGAGACCAGGAAGAGGCACCTGGCTTCAGGCTTCAGATCAGCACAGTGCGCTGGCTGCAGCGATCATTTGGGGGGTGAACCAGTGGAAGGAAGAGCTTTCTCTCTGTCTCTCTCTCTCACTTTCTAACTCTGCTTGCCAAAAAAAAAAAAAAAAAAAACAAAGCCACAGGCATCACAACACCAAATTTCAAAACATACTACAGGGCAGTTATAATCCCAATAGCCTGATACAGGCATGAAAAATTGATATGCTGACCAATAGAACACAATAGATACCCCAGAAATTAAACCATACATTTGCAACCAACTAATCTTTGATGAATGACTTAAAATCTCTCCCTGGAGAAAGAAATCTCTTCAACAAATGGTGTTGCAACAATTGGATCTTCATGTACATAAGACCCTTATTTTATATGTTATCCAAAAATCAACTCACAATGGATCATGGAGGCAAGTATGGCTGCCTTCTTAGAACTGTATCTATGAAATAAATCAAAAATGTTTTCTTTATTTTTTAATTAATTAATACAAATCCAAGAAAGCCTAAGAAAATAAGTGGAAACTGATATATGAACTCTGTTACATTCATGAAATGAGATATTACTTCTCAATAAAAGTGATCACTTTCTGATATGCTAAAACCTCAACTTACAAGAATAATAAATTAGATGTGTTTGATTATTTCCTCATTATTAAGTTTACCCTTCTAAAATCATTACTATTATTGAGATTTTATTTTATCAGAAAGAATATCTTTAAATTGTCACAGTTGAGGGTATATGTCACAACTAGTTGTCTTAGTGATATGGATGCTATTTACCACAGTGATAACCTCAACTTAATAATGAGGAAATAATTAAAGATGTCTAAATTGAAGAATTATCTACAAAATAACTGTTCAGATTATTCAAAAAATGTTAAGATCAGGTAAGATAAAAAATACAAGATAGTCAAGATCAGAGGAAGCTATGAAAATATTGAAATTCAATTTAATAGTGGATTGAATTCCAACAAGGAAAATGTATAAGAAAAAAGTGACAAAACATGAATAATCTCTCTGATTTACTCCACCATGTAATTCTCAAACAAAGGAAATATCTTAATTTTGATAATTTTTATATGAATTGTGCATGATGCAAACACAAGAAGTTGTGGGAAAATTACTCAAACACTTCCTATAATTAAAATTATCTCAATACAAAAAAATCATAACATAAAATTGTATCAATATAAAATATTTTCAAATGTATACATTTAAGTGTCAAAATATATGCAGGTAGATCTCCTGAGTATATAATTAAAAAGCAAATGAAAACAGTGCTAGCAATAATAATGAATTCTAACATGTATTGGTGTTTAAAGATTTGGCGTTCAAAGCAATAGACATGACCCAGCGTTGTAGCGTAGCAGGTAAAACTGTCGCAGCTGCATCCCCTATGGGCAACGGTTCATGTCCTGGTCATTCCACTTCCCATCCACCTCCCTGGTAATGGTTTGATAAAAGCTGCAGAACATGAAACACCTGACTCCTGACTTAGGCCTCGCCCAACCCTGGTTGTTGTCGTGATGGCTTTCTGGGGAGTGAATCAGTGAATGGAGGATTCTCTCTATCTCTCTCTCTCATCTACCTCTTCCTGTCTCTCCCTCTCAATTCAGCCTTTCAAGTAAATAAAAATAACTTTATAAAATACACTTTAAATATTTTCATTAAAACACAAAGCTTCTACCTTGGAAGACGTTCTTCTCTTCTGAAAATAAGTTTTTCTTCCTCAATTGAAAGGTAAATAAATCTCAGCTGAAGTAAGTGAACTACAGTCATTTGTTTAGGAAAGATACTATTTTACAAATCACAGTTTGAAGTATTAAAGTGGTAGAAAGCAAAAGATGCTCAAAAAAAACAAAAAAATCCTAAAAATTCTAATATTGATCCTCAGTGTAGGCAGGGATATTTTACTTATAAAAGAAAAAAAAATGAATAAAGCCAGGAAGGCAAAGCAGCAAAGATGTAGAAATATACCTGCAGAGTTGAATAAAGTTCAATTTTTGCTAAAGAAGAGATGGGGAGAATATTTTTCTTATACAGAAAAATAGATATGTTTATGTTTATATCCAAGAAATAGGAGTGAGTACCAATTCAGGATAAATGTGTGATAAATGTGTGCACAGCCTTCAAGACAAATAGGGAAGCTAAAACTTTTCAAATTCATTGCCTTGTGAATTCTAAGTATTCAATTGTTTTACTGTTACTGGAAAATAGATTATTGCCACTTGTTTACTAAAGTTGATGAATCTGTTTCTGTGTTGAACACTTGCAGTGCAGTTCAATGCACTATGTAATGTGAAAAGGTAAAAAGCATGACTTGTCATAATGCAATAGTGATTTACAAGAAAAATGTTGAGTGTACTTTGTGACATTTTATCTGGATTGATTTTTTAAAAGGGACCTGTACAAAACTGGGCAACATCTTTTATAGCACCATGTGTGCTCACAAGGGGGCTGGCCTCGTTTGTAATAACACTAATTCCTGTTGTGCATAACAAAACACTAGGTGTGTAAATTGACTAGATATGAACTTAGTCTATCTGAAATTTATACTGGAGATAATTTGGCACCACAGCTATCAGATTTTTATTTCCCACTATGCAAAGACTTTTAAGCAAGAAACAAATCAAAAGCAGGATAGAAAATGTATAATGGGCCTAGCAAATATTTTTTGACATTGGCTATTAAAAAATGCAGCCGGTGCCGTGGCTCAATAGGCTAATCCTCCACCTTGCGGCGCCGGCACACCGGGTTCTAGTCCCGGTCGGGGCGCCGGATTCTGTCCTGGTTGCCCCTCTTCCAGGCCAGCTCTCTGCTGTGGCCCGGGAGTGCAGTGGAGGATGGCCCAAGTCCTTGGGCCCTGTACCCCGTGGGAGACCAGGAGGAAGCACCTGGCTCCTGGCTTCGGATCAGCGCGGTGCACTGGCAGCGGTGGCCATTGGAGGGTGAACCAACGACAAAAAAGGAAGACGTTTCTCTCTGTCTCTCTCTCTCACTGTCCACTCTGCCTGTCAAAAAAAATGCATTATCTAACATGAAAGCATGAAAAAATTAGATCTGAGAATATGTCCTCAGAACGAAACATAGATATTTGAATTAGCAGGATGAAACATATGATGACTGGCATTGGTGTTGCCCTCCTTTTTCACTATTACTTTTGTAGGGGCTCTGGGTGCCACAGTGTATGTCAACAACAAAACAGAGGAAAGAGCTCAGTTGGAATGGTTAGTTATTTAAGTGAATTATCTGAAATGCCATTCATTAAAACCCTCTCAGTGGTTCAAAGAAGAGCTGACACTCTGAATGAAGTCAATAGTTATAAGTCAAATGCATAAAGTGTCAATTTTGTGCTTTAGCTACCTTGATTGTATTTTAGCCTTGATTCACATTGAAATACTGTTTACAAATGATCCCAAATTCCAAGGTTGATACTATCCATGGTACAAGTTTCCTGTCACTCATATAACTTTATCTTTGCTTTCTTTAATTTCTTCAGATGAGGAATGGATCTAACTTTAAGAGACAAAAGCAAAGAAGAAATATAAAAATACAAGAAATACAAAACAGAGTTTGGTAAAGATTTGAAAAACATATCACCCTAACAGACAGCTGCTCAGTCAAAATAAACTATAATTAGGCATTCATCTATTATTTATGCAAGCATTGTACATGCAACACTAAAGATTTCAATATTTTTAATATATGAGTACAAAACTTGAGCACTATTAGGATTATGACTAAATGGCAACTGCATATAATCTCAACGAACCCAAGAAGAGACTAAGAAGATGAATTGGAAGAAGTGTGAAATCCATCTACAATGTTGTATTTAACAATTAATAATTAATGTCTTACCCCCCAAAGTTGTGTACTTTTCATATACCTTAGATGTTATCATGGTGCACCATTTTGATAGAGAGAAGTACGTATATTAAAATCAACTCAATTGTTTCTTGGAGTCAAACATGAAAACCACCTTTTTCATTCTATTTATCATATATTCTAAGTCTACATACTGGGAATCTAACTCTCTGGGTTATGAATTCATTCTCCTAAATAGTGATGAACAGAAATAAATGAAAAGAATAAATCCATGGTTACTTTGATACTTAGCATTTTTAAACTATAAAAAGTAGATATTAAACTTTGAGCTTTTATATTATGAAAGCAGAGTATTTTATGGGAGTTACTACAATTAAAAATGAAAAGAACACTAAACTGTTCAAGTAATAATTGATATTAAATTTACCTACTTTATAGCTTTGTTTAGGCACAGCTAGAAATAGTAATAGCCACTTTGAAAAGTTTAAAGGCAAAATTGACTATCTGTGATTAATCTTTTATCAAAAGATAATTTCCAAATTGAACCTTTTTTTTGGATTGCCTTTCAAAATTGCTTCAAAGTAGAAAATTGACAGCATAAAAGGAATCCCATAAAGAATGGCATCCAGGGTTTCAATGTGGCATAGCCATCCCTGGTTTTGAGCAACAGCATATGATATTCCACCAGTGCCTTTGACATTACCAAGTTAGAGTCCTTGTCCTTCCCTTACTGCATTGAGACCATTTGCATCATAATGTCTGTAATGAGTTTTCTGATTCTGGCCCCAAAATATATGAAATAAAAATAGTTTGAGTTATTAAATTTCCTGCATAAGTATGATGTATAACTCCAGTTTCAATGGAGAAATGAAAAGAGCATCATACACATAAAGATTTGCTAGTAGAAATTTTATGTGTAGGCATATTAGATGAGACTGAAAACCACACTTCAATTTAACCCTAAACACTTTGAAATAGAAAGAAAAAAATGAAAGAAAAACAATAGCTCTTAAACTGCATTGCGGTTCTAAGAAAGCTGAGCCAGGTTGTAGTTGTCAGGGAGTGTCTAAGGCAAATTCACGCTCAGGGAAGTCAGGAAGCAGCAGTGACCCAGCTTCCACATTGTTGCTGCAGCCATTCATCGCGTGAGAGTGTTCCACAGGGAACATGGCTTCACTGCCAGAGTCATGACAGATTCTGACCCCAGCAGTTGGAGCCACTGGTCATTTACAAGTCCATCAGTAAGAGAACAGAGAGATGCATTTTCATGACAGATTTCCTCTTAATATACATCGTTTTATCTCTTTAGTAGTCTGTATAGCAGACTCTGATTGCATCCATAGGGTTTTCTTCTTAGGAGAAACTTCCAAGAGAGTAGTTAGTAGGACATAAGCACTGCAAACTAGATTAGGGCCACAACCCTACTCATTTGCTCCCACTTCCACCATCCACTTAAAATTCTTCTCCTTGTCAGCATTCCCTTGGCAATTCGTTTTTCTGCTTAGCATGTGTGGTGGTGTCTGAGTTCTTAATGATCGTAACTCTCTGAGCCCAGGATTGCACTTGCAATTTATTTACAGACACAGTATAGCAAGAATTACTATGAGAAATTCAGATGGTTTACATGGATTCCACACAGATTCTGCTCTGCCTTCTTGAAAACAAGTAGTATTAGCTTTTCCTGCTGGTTAGGATAAATTACTCTGACAAGATAACAATAACTCCATGTGGTGAACCCTGGTCCCACAAATTCTAACTGCCCTGGCAGATATAAATAGTATTTCAGTGGGACCCTTGCTGGGTCTTGTGATTACAGCAAAGGGGTTTTGAGGAATAAAACTTTCTCTTTTTTTAAAGATTTATTTATTTATTTGAAAGTCAGAGTTACACAGAGAGAGGAGAGGCAGAGAGAGACAGAGAGAGAGAGAGAGGTGTCTTCCATCCGCTGGTTCACTCCCCAGTTGGCCAAAAAGGCCAGAGCTATATCAATCCAAAGACAGTACCAGGAGTTTCTTCAAGGTCTTCCACGTGGGTGCAGGGGCCTAAGGCCTTGGGCCATCTTCTACTGCTTTTCCAGGCCATAGCAGAGAGCAGTATTGGAAGAGGAGCAATCGGGACACAAATTGGGCCCCATATGGGATGCCAGCACTGCAAGTGGTGACTTTAGCCACTATGCCACAATGCTGGCCCCAGAGGAATAAAACTTTGGAGCTGATTTTTCTGAATTGCAGAATAAAAGCACAGAATCTTTTGTTCAGTCTGAACAACTTTGCTTCCTATGGGATGTTGTATCTTTTTAAACCATTACCTCAGGTCTGACACTTGACAATCGTGTATATAAATTGCCCTATAATTTAAGGATACCTTCTGGATGGTACTGTATTTAATGCAATAAGGATCACACAGGAGCTTAGATCTACTCACTTTATTTACAGTGAGTCTCCTACTCAGAAGTTGTAGTGGAAGTCATCAGAACTGACATGAGCTCAAATATGGTAGGGAAAACAAACAATACCCCAAATCACCTTTCTCCTTCATGGAAGGGGGAAAATCATTACCGCATAGTCAATTTGCTAACAATTTGCCATTTTGGTTTATTTAAGGATATAGTCATGTTAGGAGTTGACAATCTCTTCTTTCAGAGGCAGCAATATCTTAGTCTGATCCTATGTAAATTCCCCTTTGCCTGTCTATGCAACAATGGAACCAGATTGGCTGAGACAGATAGTAAAGCGTGGCATTAATCTAATATTATGGTACACTAATGTTTTGGGCTCACCTCCTGCACTAGGCCGATCAGACCAAACTAAACCGGAATGGAGTCCCTTGTGTTAAGTGCCATATAATCAAACTCAACTTGGAAATGGGCCAGGTTTCCAAAAACATGGGAGTTTGCAGGCAACCAGAGTAAGCATGATAAGGTAGTTCTCCCATTTTATTTAATGCTATAAAGACAGTAACACTGGTACATATGCTTTTCTTTCTGGAATTCTGGTTTTTGTATCCTGTTTCTGATTATAAGGCAAGCTCCAAGACATGGCCCAGAAGAGCTGCAACCCTACAGACTGCAGTGTTGCCCAAATGCATGACGTGTTAGCATGATGCAATTTTCTCAACAGGGTAGGGAGTTTTTGGGAAAATGTAGCTTGTGCATGAAGTCCTTTGATGACCACTTCACTATCAAATAATGGGCCTGGAGTATTCCCTTTCCAAAATAGAAAGACCCTAAGCAATCTCTATCAGACACCTTTTATTTAAAAGTCTTTCCTTGTTTCTTGTTCAGTGTGTGCTCCTTTGTTCCCCTTGAGTTTTTAAGTCAACGTGTCTGAGGCATACTCATGATGTCCATATTCCATACTCCCTGAGAAAAGACTAAGGGCCCTTTGGTTTTGGCATGAGAAATTACATGTAGGGCAGTCAGCTGCCTGCTTGAGTTAACAGCGTACCATGAAGGACCACAGTGCTCTATTGGAGCTGATCTTGCCCTGTCTCTTCTCTCTGTTACTAAACTGTGCCATTCCATCAGATGCTTGAGTGCATTATATGTTCCTTGCAAATTCTAAGACACATGCATTTGAAGTCCTCCCCTGAGATTGCTAATCAGTGCTTGGTGTTCTGCTCCAGAGAGTATAAGAAAGCTGGAAGGGCCATAAACCTATTATACATACATATATGTATATTATATTATCTTATATATAAGTATATTATATATAAGTATATTATATTATATATAAGTATATATTATATATTATATTATATATATTATATATATATTTCATTTTGGTCCCCCACATAATTGGTGGGCACCCAAGTACTTAGAGCCTCTTGGGCTGCCTTCTGAGTTTGGATCACAAGACGAATAGTTTGTACTCAAACCAGCATTCCTATGTGTCACAGGAGGCAGCTTAACTGCTGCACCAGATATTTTGAAGCTGTAGATGAAATGAATAATCACTACAAAAATCCATATCCACACATGTCTCTTTCCAATATTGATACAAGAAGAGATTGAAAATGGATGATATACAGTAATTATGTACATGTATATAATATTGCATCACTAATTTGAAATGTTCTCACAAAACTCAGAATATATGTCTTCGCTGATTTAGTTTTTGACATTTCTAAATATACAATAGTACTAATAAAATTTAACTGAATAATAAATAAATGAGACTTCCTTACTCATTTTTAAGGCTTGACATAACTTTGACAATTGAACATAAAGATGAATTCCAAGTTGAAGTTGAATCTCTCACATGAATACAAATAACAATATCCTGAAGAGAAAAAAGCAAATGAAACAAATTGAGCCAATGATATATATATAAAAAAATGCACTACTTACCTTGATGAAATGCAGGAATTCCAAGGATTTCATATTTAAGTATCAGTCAATATACTGCAATAAATTTATTTTAAAAAGTGAGAAAAATCCATTGAAAACAAGTTTACTATCTCAGGGGTTGTCAAATACACAGTAAGAAATTAGTAATAGAGATTAAAATGTGCAATGGTGATGTAAGACTCCTTAATGGAAACACTAAAATAATCTTGTAGGAGACCTGGCATAGATATTAAGGAATGGACCTTCATTGTGAAATATATAGAAGTTAACAGTTCTTTGAATTCTAGCCTGGTTCACTGATATGAATAAAATTAATACTCCAAAACTATAGAATCTGAAAAGTATATACAAAGAGTTTTATTTTGTGGGAAGAATTTTGAAAATATATGTCATATCAATATCCAAAATTAAAGGCTGAAAGAAAAATGGATACAAAACTGCATAAAAGATGTCAAAAGTAAGACAACATGAACTGAAATGTTATGTGAAACACAGCCATAAGCAACCATTGCTTAGAGTTATGATCTCACAAGATGCAAGAGAAATTATTTTGGTTGAAGAATTGTTCTACTGATCTAAAGGAACCTAACTGAAATTTAATGCTATGTATATAGAAAGTCCTGGAAAACATCACAGACAATAGTGTTGAATTGGAGTAAGACTCTCTGTGTGAGGGATTGGATAGAAAGGGAGAAAATGGCCACATGTACCTATCAACTGGATGTCATAAAAAGCAAGAAACATGTTTTAAAATGAAGGATAGTTCCCATAAAGAAGGAAATAAAGAAAATGAAGTCAGATAAAGTATTTTCTAAGCAATATAGTAATATATAAGTTATATACAATTTAGCTCAGATACATAAATTCAACTTATAGCTATAACTTGGTTTAAGTGAAATTACATTTTGAAATCTAATAACTACTCTACATTAGAGGCTACTCCAAAATAGATGCCTCTATGTGAAAAGAATATATGCATGTATGATAAAGAACCTGATGTAGGGCAAAGATCCTTTGTCTTAGGAAAAAGAATAAACATACAGAAAACCTTGAAACCCCACAACCTCCATACTAGGATACCTATGAAGTGGCAATACAAAGTGTAATACTTTATAAGGAATCTTTCTAATTTAATCATGGAAAACAATAGATAGCCTATACCTTTCTACATCAATTAAATAAATTAATAGTTAATTTTTCCCATAAATAAGACTACAAACTTATATGAATTCATGTGTGAATTTTTCAACAATTTGAGGAGGGAATAATAACAATAAAAAAAATTCCAGATAACAGGTGAATAGGATTTCACGAATTTGTTTATAACACCAGTATTACCCTGGTATTATCCAACTGTAGTAACAATCACAAGCAGAAGGAGTTCATGAGTAAAAGCAAACAAATAGATAAAACTAAAGCTGTATATTCTTTTTGAACATAAGTTCATAAATTCTTTTAAAATTTTTATTTATTGTTTATTTTCATTTTTACCTGAAAGGCAGAGAAACAGAGGCATAGAAACATCTTCCAGCACTGCGCACTCCCCAAAGGCCTGAAATCATGTTGAAGCCAGGAACCTGCTACTCATTCCAGGTATTCCACATGGCTGGCAGCAAACCAAGGACTGAAGCTCTGATCTGCTGCCTTCCAGGACATGTATTAACAGGAAGCTAATATCTGAAGCAAAGCCAGGACTTGAAGCCAAGCACTCCTATATAGGATATGAACATCCCAAATGATGTCCTCGTTGCTGCACCAAATTCTTGTCCCCTAAATTCCTTTTAAAGCTAGAAATATGAGGGTCAGGTGTTTAGTGATCAAAACATGAGTTAACTTGCCCCAGTCCCATGTTGAACCTTGAGAGGCATCTGTGATGGCTCAAGAAATAGCATTCCTGCCACTCTTGTGGGAGAACTGCATTGGGTCTCTAACTTACAGCTTCAGCCCAGTTCACCCTTGGTTGTTATGATCACTGGGGAAGAGAATTACCCTATGTAACTCTCCATATTTTTATTTTAAAATATTGTTTTATTTTTTATTTATATAAGGGGAATAAATTTCACATATTTTGTATATAGATCTAAGAGCATGATACTTCCTTCCCTATCCCCTTCCTTGCTCCCAACCACCCTCCTTCTTTGTTTCATATTTTTTTTCATTTTTATAATGACATACTTTCAGTTTACTTTATAATCATAAGCTCTACCTTCCACAGAATAAAGTATTTAACAAATAGAAAGTAAAAAACACTCTGCTCCTCAAGAGTATAGATAAGGGCTATAAGCAGTAATCAAATCTCAAGATATCAATTTCACTCATATGCATTACATATTTATGCTCTGTATATTAGTTACTACAAATTGAGGAAAACACATCATGTTTGTCTTTTTGGGACTGGCTTATTTCACTAAGCATAAATGTCTCTAATTGCATTCATTTTGTTGTGAAAAACAGAATTCCACTCTCTTTTACAGAATATTGTTTCCTAAATAAATATGTATGTAAATACATAATTTAAAAATCTAGCACATTTAAACTGGTATCAGATTAATACTTAGTATAAAAATAATTTTCATTGTTTCTCAGTAATACAAAATATATTAAATTTATTGGCAAATCAAGCAATAAAATTCACAAGTTCAGATACTAATGGAGAGAGGCTAAACCCCACCTGTGATACTGGCATCCCATGTAAGCACTGATTGGAGTCCTGGCTGATCCACTTCCAATCCAGGTTCCTGCTCTCATGCTTAGGAAAGCAGTAAAGATTCTTAGTGCTTGGGGCCTTGACACTCATGTGAAAGACCCCAGTAGAGTTTCTGGCTCATGGCTTCAGCTTGACCCAGACATGGCTGTTGTGGCCAACTGGGGAGTGAAACAGCAGAAAGAAGATTCTTTTTCTCCCTCTCTTTCTGCAGGTCTGCTTTTCAAATAAACAAGTAAACTATTAAGAGAAAGAGAGAAACTAAGAAAGAAAGATTGCAGGTTTATGTCAAAATATATAAAAAATTTGATAAAATAAATCGATGGTCCTAGCTAGTGCAATAAGCTCTGCTTTTCTGCTCACCATTTTTTCTCAGACCCCTCATTTTTTGAGGTCACGAGAAAGAAACCCAAATGGCTAGAACTACAGACTATGCAACAGCATTATTATGTCAATTTTCATCAAGTAGATTTATAGAACATACATATTTGAATTTATAATTATATTAGGATTTATTATAGAGAATGACAAGATGGTTTAAACATGTGTACAAAAATTCAGGGTACTTCGATTCACAAAATACAATTGAAAGGCTTAAACCATATTGCTGCAAAATATGCTATAATATGACATTAACACTACAGTATATTTAACACTGTTAAAGACAGTGGAATATTATCTTAAATATGTACATATACATGAAATGATCAGAATAGATTTCATAAATAAACACATATATGTAAGTTTATTTGTCTTAAGTAATTTAACGGTATTTCATAAGAGAATTGTAATGTTCTAAAAGAAAGATGTAATTGGATAACCCTATGTAAAAAGAGCACTTCATTTCTTACCTCATATAAAAACATATTTAAATAGACTTGTATAACAGAATACCAGCTAAAGTCATGAAACTAATGTCTATAAATATACCCATAAAGAAATCTTCATAACCATGGATCAGGGGTTATTTCTTTTTTTGAAGATTTTATTTGTTTATTTTAGAGGTAGAGCTATGGACAAAAAGAGGGAAAGACAGAGAGAAAGGCCTTCCATCCACTAGTTCACTCCCCAATTGGCTGCAACAGCCAGAACTAGGCTGATCAGAAGCCAGGAGCCAGGAGATTCTTCTGGGTCTCCCACAAGAGAGCAATAGCCCAAGCATTTGGGCCATCTTCTAATGCTTTCCCAAGTCACAGCAGAGGGCTGGATGGAAGAGGAGCAGCCAGGACATGAACTGGCACCCATATACGTTGCAGGCACTACAAGTAGAGGTTTAGCCGACTATGCCGCAGGACTGGTTCCCAAGGAGTATTTCCTAAGAATAACACAAAATGACAATGAGAAAAATATGCTAGATGCACTTGGTAGAAAATAACATTTTATTTTTTGAAGACCCTGTGAAGAATCTTAGTAGACTAACTGTAAGTCATAAACAAGATATCCAGATTCGTGTTGTTTTATGCTTTCAATACTAGCAGAAGTAACAATGAGCATTAGATTAGGAAAATCCAGGAATATTAGAAATGAATAAAATGTAGTTTTGGAAAGATTTCAGATTAACATAGGGGAACAAAATAAAGCAAAAATTTTCATTATTAGAAGACTAGTTAAATTCATGATTTTGTAAACTTAAATATGAAATTACACTAACCATTCAAAAAGTCAGAAACATGCAATAATAGCTCTACTCTGGCATGTTTACACTTGATATAGGATAAAAAAATTATCTATTGAGAGGAGTACAGGAATTAGAGTCTGGGGAAAAATGGAGGGGGAGATACATACAAAACACAATGAATACCATAGAGCATGTGCGACATTTCAGAGTGGCAGGCAAGTCCTCAACAGAAGCATGTGAGAAATTATGGGCAGCAGTAAAATCAGAAATTCTTTAGAAGCAAGAACACATTAAGACTGGGTCTAAGGCCGGCATCGCGGCTCAATAGGCTAATCCTCCACCTAGCGGGGCTGGCACACCGGGTTCTAGTCCCAGTCGGGGCGCCGGATTCTGTCCCGGTTGCCCCTCTTCCAGGCCAGCTCTCTGCTGTGGCCAGGGAGTGCAGTGGAGGATGGCCCAAGTGCTTGGGCCCTGCACCCCATGGGAGACCAGGAGGAAGCACCTGGCTCCTGGCTTCGGATCAGCGCGGTGCGCTGGCCGCAGCTGCAGCGCGCCGGCCGCGGCGGCCATTGGAGGGTGAACCAACGGCAAAGGAAGACCTTTCTCTCTGTCTCTCTCTCTCACTGTCCACTCTGCCTGTCAAAAAAAAAAAAAAAAAAAAAGACTGGGTCTTAGACATCTGAGATAGGGGTTTCAATCAGTGTGAACAGCTCCCTCCAAAGGTGAAACTGAAAGCACATGCCTGCTTCAGCTTAGGCATCCAGCCCCCAGAACTGTGATAAGATCATTCTCTGTTTTGAAGCACCCAGTCTTTGGTGCTTATTTTATTTTATTTTATTAGCCTGTCATATTCAGTCTTGTTCTATAATAGCTGTAAGCAACACAGTCTCTTTGAATTTAACACAGGCTCTATAGATTCCATTCTCCTTGTTCTTTCTTTCTCTTGATCAATCCTTTTTCTCCCTCAAGTATCGGTTGCCTCAGGGAGTGAATACAACATAGAAAACGGAAGATACAGACACACTTAGGTTAAGTAAAATAAAGAAAACTTTCACTTTCGACAAGAGGGTTATAGAGAAGTAGGGAAGAGGAGACCAGTTGCTTACAACCTGGCACCTGCTGGGAAAGCCACAGGAACATCTTTCCATCCCGGTGTTGTCTTTCTTACTCCAGTCCCTCTCAGCACTGGACCCTTACTATTCACTTTGGCTCATTCTGGAGGTTACGAAACTTGGTGAGGCTGTCTAGAAATGTTTTGTGCTACAATTTCTGTATTGACACTTGTGAAAAATGGTAAGATCACCTTTGTAACTTCAGCTGAGACCGAGCTAGCACTTCTTTCTGATGTGGATTTTTGCCTAAACTGCTAGTTCTAAACTCTAACATAAGTAAGCTTCTGCTTCCAAATTCACCAGAGATTGAGATTTTGTTACCCGGGTCCCCAAATCTGGTGCCTTCATCAAAGTGCTTCTCAATTATTTGTATTATATAAGGTTTTGACTCCTAACACCTGAAAATACTTTATTTCTGTGTTATATTCACTCCTTCAGGCTACCAGTACTAGAAGGAGAAACAAGATTGATCAAGAAAAAGTAAAGAACAAAGAGAATGCAATCAATAGAGACTTTCTTAGATAAAAAGAGACTGAGACGCATACACACGAGACACAACTATTATAGAACAAGTTGGATATGAAAGGCTAATAAAATAAGACAAACATCAAAGCAGGGTGTTGTAAACAACAGAAAATGATTGCATCATGGTTCTGGAGGTTAGTAGCCTAGGCATCAAGGTAGACATCAAGGTGGGTTTCTTATGTAGCCAGGAAGATCCTGGCTTATAGGTGGTCACTTTTCCACAGTGTTCTCCCGTGGTCTTTCTTCTGTGTGTGCTGACAGGGAAGTCCCTGAGGTGGCTTCCTCTTCTAAGGACAGTGCACCCATATGATTCAGGACTCACCCTTAGGACATCATCTACTTTACCTACTTCCCTCAGAGGCCCTAACTCAAATGGCTGTGACAGCCACAGGTTCAGCATATGCATTTTAGAGGAATACAATTCAGACCTAAGCATCCCCCAACCAACAGTTCATTAGAAATAGTATTATTCTAAAGATCTCTCTCTCTCCCCCTCTTCTTCTCCCTCTCTTCTGCTCTCTATAACTGCCTTTCAAATAAAATTAAATTAAAAAAAAACCCCTAAAACTAAAAGGGGCCAGCATAGTGATGCAGTGGTTTAAACCACCACCTGTAATGTCGGGATCCCATACAGTCACCAATTCAAGTCCTGCTGCTCCATTTCTGAGCCAGCTCCCTGCTAATGCACCTGGGAAGGCAGTGGAAGATGCTCCAAGTTCCTGGAGCCTTGCCACTACTTGGGAGACTTGAATGGAGTTCCATGCTCCTGGCTTTAGTTTGGCACAGCCCTCTCTCTTATACTTTTTCAAAAAAGAAATAGTACTGTTCTTTTGCCATATTTCCCACTCATCCCACTTTTTCAGAGCGACAACCTGATAAATAGGAAAGTTCTCATGATTATGAATTTACCACTTATAAATGAAAGAATTTACAATAATCTAGACTCTGTAAAACTTCTATGAGCCTAAATATTGCCCAAAATGTCAATTAAATTCTTAATATTTATTCTACACTTGAAAGAACAAAAGTGCGTTGCAATAGTTTTGTTGAGATGAATATAGTAAAGACGCACAATGGAGGTGGAAAAAACATGGATGTGTATTATGCATTTGTAGGATTGAGCATTAGATACTTTTCTCCTTATGTGTTTCCCCCCATTTTCAATTGGGAAGTTGAGGTTTTGTTTTTTTTTTTAAGAAGTATATTTCAGGGTTAATTATAAACACATTTGTTAATAGCCCTGACAAGGTGCTGAGCATCTACTTTTTAAATGCTTCATTTCTCTTCTTGTTTGACTCCTAAGAACAGTCTTCTTTAGACATTTATAGGTTTAGGGCTGGGACTGTGGCATAGTGGATAAAACCGTGACCTGTGAGGCTGGCATTCCAATCAGTGCCAGTTTTTTTGTGTCCTGGGTGCTCCACTTCTTTTTTTTAAGATTTATTTTTATTTATTTGAAAGAGTTACAGAGAGAGGTCTTACATCTGCTGGTTCACTCCCCAGATGGCCGAAATGGCCGTAGCTGCACCAATCCGAAGCCAGGAGCCAGGAGATTCTTCCAGGTCTCCCACACAGGTGCAGGGGCCCAAGGACTTGGGCTAGCTTCTACTGCTTTCCCAGGCCATAGCAGAGAGCTGGATTAGAAGAGGAGCAGCCAGACTAGAATTGGCGCCCATATGGGATGCCGGCACTTCAGGCTAGGGCTTTAACCTGCTACACCAGAGTGCTGGCCCCCTGGGTGCTCCATGTCTGATCCAGCTCCCTGCTAATGGCCTGAGAAAAGCAGCAGAAGATGGCCCAATTACATGGGTCTCAGCCACCCATATAGGAGATCCAGATGAATCTCTTGGTTCCTGTAGCCTGGTCCAGTTCTGACCATTGAGGTCAGCTGGGGAGTGAACAAGCAGATGAAATCTCTCTCTCTCTCCCTCTCCCTCTCTCTCTCACTCTTTCTATCTCTCTTTTCTCTTTGTGTGTGTGTTTGTGTGTGTGTGTGTGTGTGTGTGTGAGTGCGCGCTTATGTGTCACTCCCTAGGGTTATTGGAACGAGGGACCACTACTTGAATTGCTGAAACTAATAGAAGAAATCATTGTCTTGTGATTATAGAAGCTGAAAGTATAAAAATCAGGGTATTTGCAGAATTAGTTCCTTCTGAGAGCTGCAAGATCTTTTTAAGGACTCTCAGTGGCTTATAGATGGGCATCTATCTGCAGGATTTCACACTGTCCTCCTTATATATATGTCTGTGTTCAAGTTTCCACTGCTTGTCAGAAGACACCATAGATGATCAGGGACCACCCTAATGAGCACATTTCAACTTGATTGTTGTAAAACTCCCTTTCTCCCATAAAGGTAATATTGGCAGAGGTATGAAATTAGAATTTTAACATATGACTTTGGGGTATTACAATTTAACTATGTATACCATACAAATAGCAAAGGAATATCAAAACAGCTGACCATATTTGTTTAAGGAAATCTCATATCAATGCCTTCTCCTGAGTGAGATTTTTCACATTATTATTCAAATTAGTGGTGCAAATGGTACAATTTAGTTTGCATACTAAACATTTATAGACATGGTTGCTTTGTTTTCCCTTTTGTAAATTCCAAATAGCACTGAATCTTTAGGCTTGAAATTAAGCAACAGGAAATATTTTGCCATCCAGGTTCTTATTCCAAATATTTAAATTAAATGCAGAGAAATTGAAATTTTCAGATATAAATTTAAAGTTAAGATAATTATTACAGGCCGGCGCCACGGATCACTAGGCTAACCCTCTGCTTGTGGCACCACCATCCCGGGTTCTAGTCCCGGTTGGGACGCCGGATTCTGTCCCAGTTGCTCCTCTTCCAGTCCAGCTCTCTGTTGTGGTCTGGGAAGGCAGTGGAGGATGGCCCAAGTCATTGGGCCCTGCACCCGCATAGGAGACCAGGAGGAAGCACCTGGCTCCTGGCTTTGGATCAGCGCTGTGCGCTGGCCATAGCGGCCATTTTTTGGGGTAAACCAACCAAAGAAAGACCTTTCTCTCTGTCTCTCTCATTGTCTAAATCTGCCTGTCAAAAAAAAAAAGAGATAATTATTAATGATTTGATTGCATTTTTTAGTGTTCAGCAAAAGTGGTTGAAGCCCCACCAATTTCATTATAGCTACTATATACATATGTGTGTGTATATATACATATTTGTATGTAGCCTGCCTGTAAAATGCAATATAATCCATTTGTCATTTTCCTTAAAGCAGAACAGTTCATTTATGCTGACAGAGTGCCAAAGCAGTCTGTAGTAAAAAGATATAATTCTCACTGTGTTTTGATATTTTTTCTTGTCTTGTCACTTTTAGGAATTTTATTTTTAACATTTTAATTCTATGAAATAAACAATTAAAATCTGATTTTCCTATATTACCAAACTATTTGTATTCTTCAAGAAGAAAACAAGCACTTGTGGTCTCTGGGCTAAAATTCGTTGTGGATTTTGACTTGTTTTCAATGTAAGTAGACAATTTCTTCTGTCTTCTATACATAACAATTAGTGTAATCATCTGATGCTTTGTCACAACGCTTTGTACACCAACCTCTAAATTATCATCCAAACTCTAAAACTGCTAAGCGGGTGACTGGAGTGAAGTATATTTTTTATTAGAATTAATTTTCCATGTCCCACTGAAGAATGCAGCTCTTTGCTCCCCCGAGAACTCAAATACTGCACTATATAATGTGGAGCTGGAGAGGTCTAAGAATGAAACTGATTTGAATGATTTGAATGAATGTGGCATTTTAATTATTGTATGATTTTTGTTGCCAGTACTTTGATATGAGGATTTAATTTTTTTTTTTTTTTTGACAGGCAGAGTGGACAGTGAGAGAGAGAGACAGAGAGAAAGGTCTTCCTTTGCCGGTGGTTCACCCTCCAATGCGGCCGCTGCAACGCGCTGATCTGAAGCCAGGAGCCAGGTGCCTCTCCTGGTCTCCCATGAGGGTGCAGGGCCCAAGCACCTCCACTGCCATCCTCCACTGCCTTCCTGGGCCACAGCAGAGAGCTGGACTGGAAGAGGGGCAACCAGGACAGAATCTGGTGCCCCAACCGGGACTAGAACCCGGTGTGCTGCCGTGGCAGGCAGAGGATTAGCCTATTGAGCCGCGGCGCTGGCGAGGATTTAAATTTTAAAGAAAGATTGAAGAAAAAAAAAAAAAAAAAACTTTGTAAATTTTAGAAAGGTTAAGAGAGATATGTTTTGAGTTTTATTTATTTATTTATTTATTTATTTATTTATTTTTATTTGAAAGGAGGAGAGAGAGGGAAGGAGAGAGACAGTTCTTACACTCACTGACTCATTCCCCAAATGCTTGCAACATTCAAAACTGGTTAGGACAAAGCTAGGGGTCAGAATTCCATCTGGGTCTCCAACATGGGCGACAGATACCAAAGCACTTGAGCCATGACCTGCTGCTCATCAGAGTGTGAATTAGCAAGAAATTGAATGGGAAGCCAGAGGCTGAACAAGAATCCAAGTACTCCAGCCTCAGATGTGAGCATCACAAGTGGTGGCGTAACCATGACCGCCCCTGAATTAGTTCTTCATATCACAATAGCCTAACTAAAAGCCCTCAATCTATGACCTAACCACTAGCAAACTTAAACATCATACTTGATGATATTTAATTGCATGTTTAAGGATGTAAAGGCACAAAAATATGAAAGTAGGCATTTGACAAAGCTGTTAAGATGTTGCTTGGGACACACGTATCCCATGTTGGAACACCTGGGATCAAATCTCTGTTTCGCTCTCAATTTCAGTTTCCTGTTTATGGAAAACCTACTAATTTTTCTTATGAATAAGAAAGTAGTTTTACCTGTATTACATTTCTATTTTGTAACATATATATATATATATATATGTGTGTGTGTGTATATGTGTGTGTATATATATATATATTTCTCTGCTAAATACATCTGTTTTATAAAATATTCTTTTTCTAGTATTTTCTTGTGTTATTCCTCTTCCCCTTTTTCTTTGTTCAAATATTATTAAACTTAAATTTATCAGATAGTTTTGACTTTAAAAAGAGAAATTCTAAATTAAAATGGGCTAAAAATTAGGAAAATTCTAAGGAACTGAGTTAATGTAGTTCAATTTTTCATTAACCCAATGGGTTAATTTTGTTTTGAGAAAACAAGGAAATTTTTGGCCTTGAGCTCCACCATTGTCAGTGTGTTTTTCTTTCAACCCTCATTCTTACATGGTGGTAGAGACAGTGCCAGGCAAATGTACTCACAACATAGTGTCTCTAAGTTGGAAGACAGTGTTTATAAATTATATTTTATAAATGTCAGATGTCATGCATGCAACATTATTGGGAGGTTATCTTATCCTGTATTCTAGTAACTATAAATGTCAAATGTTTTGTCTTCAGAATTTGAGCTAAAACTAAATGCATAGTTTAAATAGCTTAAAAACCCACAACACCAGAAAAATGACAACAAAATACATGCCACCTTTGAAATATTTGTTTTTAAATCTTGTTAGTATTTCAGAAAGAGTAAAATGTGTTCTGTGTCATTTTCAGTATTTTTGAGAAGAAATTGTTGTACAAATAGTTTTACCCAAGCAGCAGTGACAATAAACAACAGATCCGATAACTATTCTTAGATACTCATTCAATGAAGCTTGAGAAACATAATGTTTTAAAGATTTATCTATATTTTAATTTTTTTAAACTTTTATTTAATGAATATAAATTTCCAAAGTACAGCTTATGGATTACAATGGCTTCCCCCCCATAATGCCCCTCCCACCCGCAACCCTCCCCTTTCCCACTCCCTCTCCCCTTCCATTCACATCAAGATTCATTTTCAATTTTCTTTATATACAGAAGATCAGTTTAGCATATATTAAATAAAGATTTCAACAGTTTGCACCCACACAGAAACATAAAGTGAAAAATACTGTTTGAGTACTAGTTATAGCATTAAATCACAATGTACAGCACATTAAGGACAGAGATCCTACATGAGGAGTAAGTGCACAGTGACTCCTGTTGTTGACTTAACAAATTGACACTCTTGTTTATGGCCTCAGTAATCACCCTAGGCTCTTGTCATGAGCTGCCAAGGCTATGGAAGCCCCCTGAGTTCACCGACTCTGATCATATTTAGACAAGGCCATGGTCAAAGTGGAAGTTCTCTCCTCCCTTCAGAGAAAGGTACATCCTTCTTTGATGACCCGTTCTTTCCACTGGGATCTCACTCGTGGAGATCTTTCATTTAGTTTTTTTTTTCTCTTTTTTTTATTTCCAGGGTGTCTTGGCTTTCCATGCCTGAAATACTCTCCTGGGCTTTTCAGCCGGATCCACATGCCTTAAGGGCTGATTCTGAGGCCAGAGTGCTGTTTAGGACATTTGCCATTCTATGGGTCTGCTGGTATCTCACTTCCCATGTTGGATCATTCTCTCCCTTTTTGATTCTATCAGCTAGTATTTGCAGACACTAGTCTTGTTTATGTGATCCCTTTGGTTCTTAGTCCTATCATTATGATCAATTGTGAACAGAAATTGATCACTGGGACTAGTGAGATGGCATTGGTACATGCCACCTTGATGGGATTGAATTGGAATCCCCTGGTATGTTTCTAACTCTACCGTTTGAGGTAAGTCAGCTTGAGCATGTCCCGAATTGCACATCTCTTCACTCTCTTATTCCCACTCTTATATTTAACAGCGATCACTTTTCAGTTAAGTTTCAGCACTTAAGAAGAATTGTGTATTGATTACAGTATTCAACCAAAAGTATTAAGTAGAACAAACAAAAAAATACTAAGAGGGATAACATATTAAGTTGCTCATCAACAGTCAGGGTGAGGGCTGATAAAGTCACCGTTTCTCATAGTGTTCATTTCATTTCAACAAGTTTCCTCTTTGGTGCTCAGTTAGTTGTCGCCGATCAGGAAGAACATATGATAATTGTCCCTTTGGGACTGGCTTAATTCACTCAGCCTGATGTTTTCCAAATTCCTCCATCTTGTTGCAAATGACCAGGTTTCATTGTTTTTGACTGCTGTATTGTATTCTATAGAGTACATGTCCCATAATTTCTTTATCCAGTCTACTGTTGATGGGCATTTGGGTTGGTTCCAGGTCTTAGCTATTGTGAATTGAGCTGGAATAAACATTAATGTGCAGACAGAATATTTGTTTGCCAATTTAATTTCCTTTGGGTAAATTCCAAGGAGTGGGATGGCTGGGTTGAATGGTAGGGTTATATTCAGGTTTCTGAGGAATCTCCAGACTGACTTCCATAGTGGCTTAACCAATTTCCATTCCCACCAACAGTGGGTTAGTGTTCCTTTTTCCCCACATCCTCTCCAGCATCTGTTGTTGGTAGATTTCTGAATGTGAGCCATTCTAACCAGGGTGAGGTGAAACCTCATTGTGGTTTTGATTTGCATTTCCCTGATTGCTAGTGATCTTGAACATTTTTTCATGTGCTTGTTGGCCATTTGGATTTCCTCTTTTGAAAAATGTCTATTGAGGTCCTTGGCCCATCTCTTAAGTGGGTTGTTTGTTTTGATGTTGTGGAGTTTCTTGAATTCTTTGTAGATTCTGGTTATCAACCCTTTATCAGTTGCAGAGTTTGCAAATATTTTTTCCCATTCTGTCGGTTGCCTCTTCACTTTCCTGTTTCTTTTGCAGTACAGAAACTTCTCAATTTGATGCAATCCCAAATGTTAATTTTGGTTTGACTCCCTGTGCTTCTGGGGTCTTTTCCAAGAATTCTTTGCTGGTACCAAATCTTGCAAGGTTTTTCCAATGCTCTCTAGTAATTTGATGGTGTCAGGTCATAGATTTAAGTCTTTAATCCATGTAGAGTGAATTTTTGTGTAAGGTGAAAGGTAGGGGTCTTGCTTCATGATTCTGCATGTGGAAATCCAGATTTCCCAGCACCACTTATTGAATAGACTGTCCTTACTCCAGGGATTGGTTTTGGATCCTTGATCAAATATGAGTTGGCTGTAGATGTTTGGATTGATTTCTGGTGTTTCTATTCTTTTCCATTGGTCTATCCATCTGTTTCTGTACCAGTACCGTGCTGTTTTGATAACAACTGCCCTGTAGTATGTCCTGAAATCTGGTATTGTGATGCCTCCGACTTTGTTTTTGTTGTACAAGATTCCTTTAGCTATTCGAGGTCTCCTGTGTCTCCATATGAATTTCAGCATCATTTTTTTCAGATCTGAGGAGAAGGTCTTCGGTATCTTGATTGGTATTGCATTGAATGTACAAATTGCTTTTGGGAGAATGGACATTTTGATGATGTTGATTCTTCCAATCCATGAGCATGGAAAATTTTTCCATTTCTTGGTATCCTCTTCTATTTCTTTTTTTTTAAGATTTTGTAATTCTCATCGTAGAGATCCTTAACGTCATTGGTTAAGTTTATTCCAAGGTATTTGATTGTTTTTGTAGCTATTGTGAATGGGATTGATCTTAGAAGTCCTTTCTCAGCTGTGGCATTGCCTCTGTATACAAAGGCTATTGATTTTTGTGCATTGATTTTATATCCTGCTACTATGCCAAAATCTTCTATGAGTTCCAATAGTTTCTTCGTAGAGTTCTTTGGATCCCCTAAATAAAGAATCCTATCATCTGCAAAGAGGGATAGTTTTTCTTCCTTCTCAAGGTGTATCCCTTTAATTTCTTTTTATTGCCTAATCACTCTGGCTAAAATTTCCAGAACTATATTGAATAGCAGTGGTGAGAGTGGGCATCCCTGCCTGGTACCAGATCTCAGTGGAAATGCTTCCAACTTTTCCCCATTCAATAGGATGTTGGCCGTAGGTTTTTCATAAATTGTTTTGAGTGTATTGAGGGATGTTCCTTCTAAACCCAGTTTGCTTAAAGTTTTCATCATGAAAAGGTGTTGTATTTTATCAAATGCTTTCTTGGCGTTTATTGAGATAATCATATGGTTTTTCTTCTGCAGTCTGTTAATGTGGTGTATCACATTGATTTTTTTGTGCACATTGAACCATCCCTGTATAGCAGGGATAAATCCCACTTGGTCTGGGTGGATGATCTTTCTGATGTGTTGTTCCATTCTATTGGCCAGAACTTTATTCAGGATTTTTGCTTCCATGTTCATCAGGGATATTGGTCTGTAATTCTCTTTCAATGCTGCATCTTTTTCGGCTTAGGAATTAAGGTGATGCTGGCTTCATAGAAAGAATTTTGGAGGATTCCCTCTTTTGCGATTGTTCTGAATATTTAAGAAGAATTGGAGTTAGTTCTTCTTTAAATGTCTGGTAGAATTCAGCAGTGAATCCATCTGGTCCTAGGCTTTTCTTTGTTGGGAGATCCTTTATTACAGTTTCAATTTCTGTCTCAGTTATGGGTCTGTTTAGGTTTTTGATGTCTTCCTGGTTCAATTTAGGTAGGTTGCATGTGTCCAGGAATCTATCCATTTCTGATAGATTTCCCTGTTTGCTGGCTACAAGTCTTTGTAGTAATTTCTGATGATTCTTTTTATTTCTGTGGTGTCTGTTGTTACATTTCCTTTTTCATCTCTGATTTTATTGATTTGGGTCTTTTCTCTTCTTTTTTAATTAGTTGGGACAATAGGGTGTCAATTCGGTTTATTTTTTCAAAAAACCAGCTCCTCGTTTGGCTGATTTTTTGTAATGTCTTTCTTGATTCAATCCTGTTGATTTCTTCTCTGATTTTAATTATTTCTCTTCTCCTACTAGATTTGGGTCTGGTTTGCTGTAGGTTTTCTAGATCCTTGAGGTGAATTGAAAGCTCATCTATTTGGTGTCTTTCCAATTTCTTGATGTAGCCCCCTATTGATATAAACTTTCCTCTTAACACTGCTTTTGCTGTATCCCATACGTTTTGGTATGTTGTGCTGTTATCCTCATTTACTTGCAGAAAATTTTTGATTTCTCTTTTAATTTCTTCTATGACCCATTGTTCATTCAGGAGCATGTTGTTCAATCTTCTTGTGTTTCCATATGCTCTAGGGATTCCTAAGTTGCTAACTTCCAACTTCATTCCTTTATGCTCTGAGAAGCTGCATGGTATGATTCTAATTCTTTTGAATTTGCTGAGACTTGCTTTATGGCCTAGTATGTGGTCAATCCTAGAGAAGGTCCATGTACTGCTGAGAAGAATATAAATGCTTTACGTGTAGGATGAAAAGTTCTGTATATATCTGTTAGATCCATTTGGGCTATAGTGTTGTTTAAATCTACTGTCTCCTTGTTGATCTTCTGTCCTGTTGATCTGTCTATTTCTGAGAGTGGAGTATTGAAGTCCCCCAGTACTATTGTATTGGGGTCTAAGTCTCCCTTTAAGTCCCTTAACAAATCTTTTAAATAAACCGGTGCCCTGTAATTAGGTGCATATACATTGATAATCGTTGTATCTTCCTGTTGAATTGATCCCTTAATCATTATATGGTGCCCCTCTTTGTCTCTCTTAACAGTTTTTGTGTTAAAGTTTATGTTGTCCGATGTTAAGATGGCTATGCCTGCTCTTCTTTCATTTCTGTTGGCATGGTATATCTTTTTCCAGCCTTTCACTTTCAGTCTGTATGCATCTTTGTTGGAAAGACGTGTTTCTTGTAAGCTGCAAATAGATGGGTTTTGTTCCTTAACCCAATCAACCAATCGGTGTCTTTTAACTGGACAGTTCAGGCCATTAACGTTCAATGTGACTATTGATAAGTGGTTACTTTGCCCTGCCATTTGCCAAAGGTATTTTCTAATACATGCTTTGAATTCCCTGTGATCTTTTGCTGTGAGGTTTCCTTCCTTTACATCCTTTCATATTGATGACCGTGTTTCTGTGTTACTGTGTGCAACTCATCTTTAAGCATCTTTTGCAAGGCTGGATGAGTGGCAACAAATTCTTTCAATTTCTGTTTGCTGTGAAAGGTCTTTATTACACCTTCATTCACAAATGAGAGCTTGGCAGGATATAGTATTCTCGGCTGGCAGTTTTTCTCTCTTAGTACCTGGGCTATGTCTCGCCATTACCTTCTAGCCTGTGGGGTTTCTGATGAGAAGTCTGCTGTGAGTCTAATTGGAGATCCTCTGAGAGTAATTTGACATTTCTCTCTTGCACATTTTAGGATCTTTTCTTTATGTTTCACTGTGGTGAGTTTGATTATAATGTGTCATGGTGAGGATATCTTTTGTTCATGTTTACTAGGGTTTCTAGGAGCTTTCTGTACTAGGATGTCTCTGTCCTTCTCCAAACCTGGGAAATTTTCTGCTAATATCTCACTAAAAAGGCCTTCTAATCCTTTCTCCCTCTCCATGCCTTCAGGAACTCCTAAAAGCCGAATGTTGGGTTTTTTAATAGTATCCTGAAGATTCCCGACAATATGTTTTAGATTTCTAATTTCCTCTTCTTTTCTTTGGTCTGACTGTATCCTTTCCTGTTCTCTGTCTTCTAAGTGCGATATTCTCTCTTCTGCTTCACCCGTTCTGTTTTTAAGGTTCTCTAATGTGTTTGTCATTCGATCTGTTGAGTTCTTCATTTCATTATGATTTCTCATCACTATCACAGTTTCATGTTCTACTAGTTGTTTCATTTAATTTTGATTCCTCCTTAATATTTCATTTTCATGAGAGAGCTTTTCTATCTTGTCCATTAAGGATTTCTGTAGTTCAAGAGTTTGTTTTTGAGAACTTCTTAATGTTCTTATCAATTTTTTGAGATCTGCTTCTTGCACTTCTTCTATCTCATCATCTTCATAATCTTGAATTGGGGTGTCTTTTTCCTTTGGGGGCATCATAGTGTCTTCCTTGTTCTTATTACCTCAGTTTTTGTGTTTGTTGTTTGGCATATTGGAGATATTCTTTGGTTTCTTCACTGTGGTGCTTTTTCTTGTTATACTATATCTCTGGATTAAGTGGACTGTCTATTTTTGATGGAGCCTTAGAGGCTTGAGATGGGTTTGGCTTGAGAGCTCTGTTTCCTCAGGGTTAAGGGTTTGCGAAAGGTGACACTCCCAGGTTAGGTGTGGTAGATCTCTCTCTCTTTCTTTCTTTCTTTTTTTGATTCAAAAGGGAAGTAATTCCACACAGCTGAACAGAATTGGAGGTAGTTAGCAGGCAAATGATATACCCACAGGAGCCAGAGATCGGAAGCTCTTTTCCAAGGACCACACAGGGAATCTGTCCTGCCCTCAGTGTGGGCTCAAATTCTCCTGCAGTCTCACACTGGGTTGCCAAGGTTACCGAATTGTAGCATCTCTGGAAAGTACTCACGTGAATTCCGTGAGTTCTCTCCCCCACCATCTCTTTTTTCACAGTCTCAGTTCAATAGCACCACAAATTCACTAGGTCCTAATCTCTTGTTAATTCACACCCCCACCCCGCCAGAGTCAGGTTTTTCTGCTAGGCTCAGGGCCGGTGCAGACCTGAGGTCACCCAGCTTATGACGTATGTCCAAGACGGCGCCTGCTCTTTGTCTTGCTCGCCTTTGAGAGGTGAGTGGAGAGAGAAACTCGTGTCCGTATTGGTCACTTTCTCTCTCTCTCTCTCTCTCTCTCTCTTCTAGTCAGCCTGGTGAACTTTCCCCATGGGGTCATTCCCTCTAATCTCCTCTTTCTGCTTCCCCTCCGGAGTCTCGGGCTATTGAGGTTCAGCTCACCTCGCGTTCCAGCGCTGGTGTGTTGAGTCTGCCACTGGTGTCCTGAACTGTGGGCTCCCATGCTCTCCACACAGGTCCACTGTGAATCACGCGTTCCGGAAGAGTTTCCTCTGCTGTTTCTTCCCCTACTCTTCCTTGAACCTGCAGTATCTCCACTTTTATTAAACTGTCTCTCCCCAGACTATCAGTGTGCTCCCTCCCTATTCTGCCATCTTGCCGCTCCTCCTATATTTTTATTTGTAATGCAGAGTTACAATGAGAGAGGGAGAGCCAGTGAGAGAGAGAGAGAGAGAGAGAGAGAGAGAGAGAGAGAGAGAAATCTTCCATTTGTGGATTCACCAGCAACAGTCAGGGCTGGGCCAGGCCAAACCCAGGAACCAACAGTTTCTTCCAAGTCTCCCATGTAGGTGAGGGGTGCCCAAGCACTGGGGCCATCTTCCACCACTTTCCCAGGCACATTAGCAGGAATCTGGATGGGAAGTGGAACAGCAGGGAGTTGAACGATCATCCATGTTGGCATTGCAGATGGCAGCTTAACCTGCTAAGCCACAATGGCAGCCCTAAGAAATATAATTAATATTCACATATTCAGAACTTTAATTGCCCCATTCCAATGAATTTTAAATTAACAGATCTTTGCAAAATTTTCCTTCAAACAAATGAAGTAATAACTTTATGTCTATGTAAGGATAAAATTTCAACAACTTTTTAAATTAAAATGGGAAATTTCATTAGATGACTTGATAAATGGCAAATGTTCTACCACTTCAAATTTGGTGGAAATTATTAGATTAATTTATAAAAGACAATTGTAATAGGATTCATGATATGAAGGTGTATAGATAGGTTGCTAAAAATAGCTAAATTATAAATAAATATGTAAATTGCCAATTATTAGACTATGCAAATAAGAATTTTTCTATTTGCCTACACAAAAAAGGAATCAGTGTATAAAATCACTCATTAATAACAATTTATAGGAATCATGTATTAGCAACTGTTTTAATTTAATGCGTTTTTTTAAGATTTATTTATTTATTTGAAAGGTGGAGTTATGGAGAGGCAGAGGCAGAGAGAGAGATGTCTTCCATCCTCTGGCTCACTCCCTAGATGGCTGCAATGGCCAGAGTTGCGCCAATCCAAAGCTAGGAGGCAAGAGCTTCCCCGGGTCTCCCACAAGGATGCAGAGGCCCAAGGACTCTGGCCTTCTTCTAGTGCTTTCCCTGGCCATAGCAGAGAGCTGGATCAGAAGTGGAGCAGCTGAAACTCGAACCATTGCCCATATGGAACACCAGCACTGCAGGCAGTAGCCTTACCCACTACACCACAGCGCTGGCCCCTGCCTTTTCTTTTAAAAAATGGGGAATTTATATTCAGATATTTCCTGCTCATTCAAATTAAGTATTTTGTGATTTTATACCAAAAATAAAATAATGGAGCCTTAGAGTGAGAAATATTCTTTTAAAATTAAAAATTTAATTAAGATATCACTTAAGATGCTCACATCCCTCACAGTGCCTGAATTAACTCCTGGCGCAGACTACTGACTCCAGCTTCCTGTTAATGCAGACTCTGGGAGGCATCAGCAATGGCTCATATAAAAAGGTTCTTGCCTTTTATTTGATTGCATTTCTGGCCCAGCTTTTAATTTCCTTTCACACACATAATACACACAATGATATATCTATCTATCTATCTATATAGATATAGAGATTATCAAAAAAGAAATATATAACTTATAAACATATTTAGAAATTTATCTGTAGTTTTCCTTCCATATTCTATACTAACTGAATTATTTTGTATTTTTCCTTTAAAATAAAAAAAAAGTCTTTTGGGAAAATCTCTCCTCTATTTTTCACCTGTTATCCATCTGTACTACTGACTTCTCTTGATTCCATCTCTCAAAGCCCCAAAGCAATTTGAACCTTAGAGAATCCTCCTGAAGTGAATCAAGTGAGGAAAAACATTCTTCTGGGGCTGTAGGGGGCAGACGTTTGGAGCAGCAGTTGAGCCACACATTGGGATGCTCACATCCCATATCAAAGTGCTTGAGTCCAAATGCCAGCTCCACTCCCAATTCTAGCTTCCTGGGATACAGTAGGTGAGGACTATAGTAGTTGGGTCCCTACCAATCAAGTCGATTGGATTCTTTTTTTTTCCTTTTTTTTTCTTTTTTTTCTTTTTTGACAGGCAGAGTGGACAGTGAGAAAGAGAGACAGAGAGAAAGATCTTCCTTTGCCGTTGGTTTACCCTCCAATGGCTGCCTCGGCCAGCGTGCTCCGGCCGGCGCACCGCACTGATCCGATGGCAGAAGCCAGGTAGTTCTCCTGGTCTCCCACACAGGTGCAGGGCCCAAGTACTTGGGCCATCCTCCACTGCACTCCCGGGCCACAGCAGAGAGCTGGCCTGGAAGAGGGGCAACCGGGACAGAATCCGGAGCCCCAACCGGGACTAGAACCTGGTGTGCTGGTGCCGCAAGGTGGAGGATTAGCCTAGTGAGCCGCGGCGCAGGCCTCGATTGGATTCTGACTTCTAGCCTTGGCCTGGCCCAGGCATATTGTTGGGTTATTTGCAGAGGGAAACAGCAGATGGAAGCTTTTGGTGTTGGGGTGGTGGAGTACCTGCCTTTCAAATTAAAAAAAAGATAATTTTAAAATGATCTAAAGCTATAGATTCTATTCCTAGAGGACATGGACAGGGAGAAGAGATTTGAAACAATCATATGCTAATTATCTTACATTATGTTATAATAATTTTTTTTTAATCTCAGATATAGGTATCTTCAGATCTTACCACTCTGTGTGTGTGTGTGTGTGTGTGTGTGTGCGTCTCATAACTTAATCAGTTATAAGCTCTTCATCTTACTTTTATTAATAAGGTAGGATATGATGCTAAGCTCACTCACTCTGGACTGAAATTTCTTCAATTAAAATATGTTCTCTATCAAGTATCAAGTATACAGCCGTGGAAAAGTAAATGTTTTGTATTTGTGCTCTCAAAATTCTGTTTCTAATAACATTGTGGTGCATTCTTAGATTACACTGATTTATATCTCTATGAATATAACTTTAACCACGTTTTTCTTTTTTTCTTATTTGTTTGTTACTTTAAGCTTTCAACCCAGCCATGTTTTATTTTGTTTACCTTTTGATGATTATAGCTGTTTATAGTTAACTGAAATGTAGTGATCAACACATGAGAAATATTCAATGCAAGTCAATTGTGAACGTTTTCATTAGTTGTTGAAGTTTTCCTGACTTCCCTTAAGTAAAATTTTCTACTTGCTAACTTTCTGTTTTCTGGTTTTTTCCACCACCATTTTCTATCTTATCATATTGATTTCTTTGTACTATTATTCTGTATTCTGGGAATACTCTTTATTATTATTCATTTTATTCATTCTATTTGTTACCACACTTTTTTTCTGAAAAGGATGTAAACTTTATTTTATCTTCAGACAATGGACAAAGTTCCCATTTTTTATGCAGAGTCAGTTCTTTTCTTTCCCAAGACTAGTTTTCTTTGTTCTAATGCTTCCATTGGCTTCTACCCAGCATGAGTTCACTCAAAAGCCTCCTCGCTTTCAGTATTCTCTACTTCTCATACCCTTGTCTTTCTACAGAGACAAAATACTTTTACAATAACTTGACTGTGACAGTTTCCTGCAGTTCCATTCTCTAACTTAATGATTTAATTTTTGGAAATTTCTACTTAATCTGGATCTCCTAAATTGATTGACTCCTTCCTCTCATGTATCAAATTTTCCAATTAGCTTTCTTCTAACCTCATTACCAATTTTGTGAAATGCTGAGATAAGTCCAAGTAGCAACACAACATTTCAATTTTAAAGTTACAACTTGTAATATAGGACAAAATAGGGCCAAGATTGTAAAAAATGACAATATGCATGAGATAGAAGGTGTGTATGGGAAAGCAAATCATCACTAAGTATATCATCTTCTGTAATTAACATTTTTTGTTTCTTGGGCAAGGTAGGAGAAGATCAATATTATCTGTCAAATTTCTTAAATTGTACTCTGATCTTGACGGTAGATTTGCACATCAATTGGTTTAATGCTTTTTGTATAGCAATTTTCACCTACTATTCTATTCCTTATGTCTTGTTTCTATCCTTGCTTTATGGGGGGCCTTGCTACTGTTTGTAATCATATCATGTAGAAAATATTTATCAAGTGCTTTGAGGTATTACTCCTCTGCAATTCTCACATCATAAGCTACTTATTGTCTCTATCCTTCAAAATACCTCAAACCCAACACAGTACTATTTATTATTATAAATGTCCATAATGCACAGTGTTTTAATGAGTTTTACATTAACTGATTAAATGAAATTAATTCCTTTTATTTCACAAACACTTTTATTGTTAAATAATAAATCCATCTGTGGGTGGAGAAAGCACTTCTTTATTTCCCAGAATGATGAAAGAGGCTAAGTTATCTCCACAGAAGATAGGCTGGGTTATTAAAGTCAGAGGACAGATGGTCAGTGAGGCATGAAGCACGGTCATACCTATTAAATTTGGTCCCTAGTTCAGAGAGTAAAGCAAGAGGGTGCCAAAAGCAAACATCTAAGCTGGTTTTATTTCAATCCCATTCCATCTGCTTTTTAATTAGTGTCAATTCCTCTCAGATTTTGGGATTAATTACTTATGAGTTTTAGCTTCCAATGCTATTAAGAATGTTGTCCTTTTCTGTATTTGCATAGATGTGTTTATATGAGTGGACATGGTTTAGTCTGAGCATTCAGGGCGGTGACAATAAACTGATAACTACAGAAAGAAAAGGAGACGATTGCATCAAAAAGAGCAAAAGCCAACACCAGTACAGATGTGCAGAAATCTGAAGGTACAATGTGCACGGACCTTTTTCCTTACCCCAATACACGTAAGGAGAGGCACTTACAGATCTGGTGATGATTTCAGAGGCAGATTAGGCAGAAACCATCAGTGACAAGTATATTTTAACGAAGGTGTTAGAAATAATCATTGGCTGGCGCCGCGGCTCACTAGGCTAATCCTCCACCTTGCGGCGCCGGCACACCGGGTTCTAGTCCCGGTCGGGGCGCCGCATTCTGTCCCGGTTGCCCCTCTTCCAGGCCAGCTCTCTGCTGTGGCCCAGGAGTGCAGTGGAGGATGGCCCAAGTACTTGGGTCCTGCACCCCAAGGGAGACCAGGATAAGTACCTGGCTTCTGCCATCGGATCAGTGCGGTGCGCCGGCAGCAGCGCAATGGCCGAGGCAGCCATTGGAGGGTGAACCAACGGCAAAGGAAGACCTTTCTCTCTGTCTCTCTCTCTCACTGTCCACTCTGCCTGTCAAAAAAAAAAAAAAAAAAAAGAAATAATCATTAACAGATGTTGCCAAAAGATGTCCATTTCTATTACATTATTCAGAAAGCAAATAGAGTACCCTTTCAGGATTGATTTATAGTCCTTTGATGGGGGAACCGAAAATGCTGTATTCTTTTCTGTTCACTGCACTTCCAACTTCTTACAATTGAAGGGTAGAATCAGAGAAATCCATTCCTGATTCTTTCCTAGCAAATTCTGAAGATGAGAGGCCTGTTCATCTCTCAGAACAGCAGAGGCAGAAGTTAATGTGGGATGATCACATAGATAAAGCTGCCTGTTTTTCTGAATATAAATAAGTCCTCTGTAAAGTTAGCAGGATAGAAATTTCTTAAAAATAGAATACCCCTGAGGACTGTCTTCCAGAGAAAGGCAACAAATGGAAGGATTTATATTAGATTAGGATCTGAGGGAGTCACATATTATGTACAGGAGAATTAGCAGAAAACAGCAAGCTTAGGTCCCAGATAGTAAGATTCTAAAGCACCTACAAAACTACCTGAAAAGGAAACATTTGTAATTCAAAGTGTTCCAATGAAATATCTTATATGAAGACAATCTAGCATATCAAAAATACCAGAAATCCTGCACTGATAGTGTGTGGGCCCCTTGAAGATACTGTAAATCTGGTGTTGATTTTTCTCTCTCTCTCACTTCTGTACTTCATTTATTTTTATTAGTTTAATTATACATATACGTCAGATGCAATGTAAGTCAACATATACAGTGTGTGAAAATAATCTCTTTCCATGAACAAAATTCACATCTTCTATCAAACTAAAAACAGAAATGCTGGAGTCATTTCAAGTCTTGGAAATACAAGATGTAATACCTTATCCTTGTTGTTGTTGTTGTTGTTGTTGTTGTTGTTCTTCTTCTTCTTCTTCTTCTTCTTCTTCTTCTTCTTTTTGACAGGCAGAGTGGACAGTGAGAGAGAGAGAGACAGAGAGAAAGGTCTTCCTTTTTACATTGGTTCACCCCCCAATGGCCACTGTGGCCAGCGCACTGCAGCCGGCACACCACACTGATCCGAAGCCAGGAGCCAGGTGCTTCCTCCTGGTCTCCCATGCGGGTGCAGGGCCCAAGGACTTGGGCCATCCTCCACTTCACTCCTGGGCCACAGAGGAGAGCTGGACTGGAAGAGGAGCAACTGCGACAGAATCCGGAGCCCTGACAGGGACTAGAACCCGGGGTACTGGTGCTGCAGGTGAAGGATTAGCCTATTGAGCCAGGGTGCTGGCTTTATTTTAACCTCAAATGACTAAAGTGGAACAACATGCAGGCCTCACTTTTCATATGACATCCTGCATATAATTTTGGAAGTTTAAAGTGGAAACCCAATGTGCACTGGGTTTGAAGAAGAATTAAACTACTCACAGCCTATGAATTCTAATGCATAATACCATGACATGGTTATAGTACAGGAGTTTTTCAATCACCCTGCTTTCTATTAAATACTCTGAGGCATATTTATGTATGTAGATGATCTCAAAGAAAACAAACCTCCAAGAACTCTCCATATTTCCCAATAGTCTACAAGAACCCGGAACAGATTAATGTTCTATTTCTCAAAAACGTCTTTCAGCAATTAGGTCTAGTATTCATTTGCTTAACTACTATTCAACCAATGTTTATGAAGCAAATTCTCCACAGGCCTAATGATGAGAGGGAGTTTTTAAGTTTGCTAGTTTAACTCTCAATGACGTTCTTGGAAGTCTTACATGCTCTTCATGCTCCTGCAATCTGAAATTTACTTCTTCATTTTTTCCTCACATGCATTGTGTGCTTCTTGTACTTGCTGCTTTTGTTCCATGCCCATTACAACCACTATCATATTTAATTATTTACAACAAATCAATTTGAGAAATAATATAATTTCATTTGGAGGTGAGGCAGACAGATGTTCAGAAAGGTAAGTGACTTTTTAAGTACTGGTAAAAAATAAGCAAATGTTAGGTAAAATACAGTTTTATTCTACTGTCATTCTTCTTAGTTGAACATGTAATATCTTGTCCTTATTAATCTGCTATAAATCTCATTTTATCTTGAATATGTTCCAATTTTGGTAATGGACTCATTTAAGCTTGTGCCTAATCCTTATTTTTATACTTGCTACCAATCCACCTGTGTTTGCCTTTCATCTAAAGACTTCAGACTGGCTGCCACCTTACTTATAATTCCTCTTTTTGTCTTTCATGCTGACTTCCTTGGTTATATTCTCCCATTTTCCCATGCAATTGTTAAAATATTTGGAAGCAGGATTGACATTCAGCTCTTACCAAATCATTTGCAACATTCATTATCATGAAAAATAAAGTGTCAAATACTAAAAAATATGCAATTCATCAAGGAAGGCATCCATTAAAATCAAAACAAATATTGAAATATATATGGTAGGATGAATACAATCAACATATGAAAGAAAATTTTAAAAGCTACATCACCATTCTGTCTCATTATTATTACCTCAACTCATAATGTCACATAACTTGTGTAATATTTACTGCTTCATGGTATTTTGCTTTGCTTCATTGTTGCTATCTTGCCCCATAACTAAGTTAAAATAATGAAAGCCTTTTAACTTAACTACAGTATGCATCTAACAGTGTTGGTTAATTTTGCTGCATTCTATATATGCCTCTTGATTGATTATCATGATTATGCGATCATGAAACCGTATAGTTCCTTCCTTGAAATGAATTTTTCTCACCAGAAAAATGCCATTAAATAATCCTAAGATTTGAATTTCACATAGCAATGAAAGTACTGTTTTATTCAGCAATTTTTTTAACTTACAATCATTTAATCAAAGATTACAAAATGAATGATGTGCATGTTCAGACAAGGAAAACTTTGGATGTCATCAATGCAGAACTTAAACTACCATTTTATAAAAGTATTTCGAACACTACAATAATAATTTTTAAGTTATAGTTGCATGACAGATATATTTGATGAAAGTATAAGCTGGAGTGCAGCTGTTCCAGTCCGAGCCATCAGAATGCCACGGAATTTGTGAAAGAGGGGGCTTGTCAACAGTGTGTGCCATGGTCTGTTTGAACACAGCTGCAGTGGGGATTTTCAAGTTGTCCCCCATCTGGATAGGACTATGATGCCTTCTGAGAGAGTCTCAGCAGAGCCCTAATGACTAACAGAGTAGGTCAAACAGAAGGACAGATGGTGAAGTAAGTGCAAAACACTCGATTTTCAATCATGGTAAAAAAGTGTACTCCCACAAATCTCTAAAAAAGTCCTAGTTAGCTGAATTTAATGTCTCATGATAAAGAGCTTATTTAGAGTTTGAGTGAATTTTAAAAGGTTGAAAATCCATTTTTAAACAGATCATAGCATTTTCCTTGACTCTTACGTGATATTAGATCTGATATTAGGAGCATGTAGAATCATCAAGAAAATGCCCCCACAATCCTGTTGTTTAAACTCTACTAGCAAATAAAATTTAGTTTTCAAATAATATTAGATAAGACAGATTAAAAAAAATACTAATCTATTTGAAAGTCAGAATTACGGGATTGGGGAGGGGAGAGAAAAACCTCTTTCATCTACTGGTTCACTCCCCAGATGACCAAAATGGCTTGCTGATGCAAGGAGCTCTATCAGGTCTCTCACATGGGTGGCAGGGGTACAAACACTTGGACCATGTTGGGCTCCTTTTCCCAGGCCATTAGCTGGAACTGGATGGGAAGTGGAGCATCCAAGACACAAACCAGCCCTAACAGGATGTCGGCCTCACAGGCAATGGCTTTACCCACTACTCTATAAATGGCAGCCTGAATATGTACATTTTCATTAATAATCTCCAATAAAAAATGTAGAAAACTGAATCTCTGTGCTCCGTGTCTAACAAAAATAGTATTGTTCCTAAGCACTCCAGGTCTTACAGAATTTAATTAAAACACCTATTATGAACATATAAAATATTGTATACACAGCATTAATAAAACTTAAGAGTTAATTTAAATAACTAGGGCAGTGCATGTTATAAATACATATTCATATATATCATATAAATAGCTTGAATTTTCTCAGCTACAAAATACAAAAAATAATGATTAAGTATTTTGCACGTTGGCTATTAGGTTATTTTTGTTAGAGGCAAATAAAGATACCCAAAAGTTTCTGAAGTTTTTGAATATTATTAGCATATCTCAATATTGAAATTGTTCAATTCTCAATGCTTCACTGAAATCACATATGTCAGAATTGCCAAAATAAGCATTTGCCCCAAATGTAAAGTTTTCTTTCATAGTTTCATACATCATAAGCCAGTTCTTTTCTGCTGACTTTTTGTAGCATTTTCATTTAAAGATCCTAGAAGTTTGACTTTTTTGACTCATCTTTATAGAAACATCATTTGTATTTGCATGAATACAGGACAAAATATAGCTCTGATTATTTATAATTATTTTGAAATAGCACAAGAACTGAAAGTTTATGTCGAAGCTTCAATAATATTGCTAGTTTTCAATTAATGACTACTTTTAGTCTCTGTACCAGAGTTTCTGACAATTCTCAATAATTGTAGACTTTTACATTTTGAAGGATATTTCAAAGAATATCGAAGAAAAATGATGAATTCATGCACAGTGTGAAACCAGGAAGTGAATTTTTGATAAAGCATGGACTTTAGGAACTTAGTTGCCCATCTACCAGATTATTTAGATAACGTCTTTGATATTGTTGTGTTTAATCTTCATTACTAACACTGAATCAAGAATCCTCGTTATTTTAAAGACTCAGTACAGTGGGTTAGTAAAAATTACAAAGTATTTTGGAAATTTCAGTGTGTTTTTTTCTTTAAGTTTCTGTGATCATACATCTACAAATCAATATAACGTATGTTTTCAGAAATTATAAAGTATAGCTGAACCTGAAGAAAGTCTGAAAAAGAAAATTCCAAAATATTAACAAAGGTCATGGAGCAGATGCTTAGTGTACTGGTTGAAGAAGCCACTTGGGAAGCCTGCATCATATATCAGAATGCCAGGGTAAAAGTCCCAGTTTCATTCTGGATTCCAAATTCCTGCCAGGGCACACACTGGAAGGCAGTGGTGACAGTTCAAATGGTTATATACCTTCTACCCATGTAAGATACCCAAACTGAGTTCCTGATTCTTTACTTCTGCCTAGTCAGCTCTGGCTATGGTGAACAACTGTGGAGTTCACCAGCGAATAAGAGTCCCTGCCCCTTTCCTGGTGTGCCTGAATTTCAAATAAATAAAATAAAATTTCCACAAAAAAAGATATATGCGGAATAAAGTTCATTTATTATCAACTAAGGCAGTTTAGAGATTTAACACAATAGGCAGTTTGTTAAGTAAGTGTCAGAGAAATTCAAAGAAAGCTGATATAGGGGCCGGTGCTGTGGCATAGTAGGCTAAGCTTCCATCTGCGACACAGGCATTCCATATAGGCACCGGTTTGGGTTCTGGCTGCTCCTCTTCTGATCCAGCTCTCTGCATATGGCTGGGGAAAGCAGTGAAAGATGCCCCAATTGCTTAGGTCCCTGCATCCATGTGGGAGACCCTTAAGAAGCCCCTGGCTCCTGGCTTCAGATCAGCTCAGCTCCAGCCATAGTGGTCATTTGGGGATAAAACAACAGATGGAAGACCTCTCTCTCTTTCTGTCTCTACCTATCTCTGTAATTCTTTCAAATAAATTAAATATTTTAAAAAAATAAAGAAAGTTGATATAACCGAAAGTACAGAACTAAGGTCTGTTATTTATCAACTTTGACATATTAGTTTCTGGCAAATAATGCAAAATGAAAGGTTCATATATTTTTAATTCTTTTATCCAAAACACACAGATTAATTGCAGTTGCAAACTCAGGTGAAAATATATTATGCATACACTCTATTGAAAAGTAATTTCCAGTTTATATAAATTTCGTTTCAGTGATGAAAATTTATAATGAATTCTGCTTATATTTAGGATGTGGAAACTGTATGACTATTCTCATTGTATAAACTGTTGGTAAAGAGCAAACTGAAAAATTATTGGCCTTGATCTGGGATTTTAATATATTTCTGTATTTCATCCATCACTTCAGTCACCCTATTGAGTGTCTCTTTCTTATCACGTTGTATGCTATTGTGAGGGGATACAAAGTATTTTGGACACAACTCTTTTCCTCCAGAAAATTATAGTAATGAAACAGAGAAATACTGTTCAAAACTGCATGTCCTGCAGGCACAAAAATAATTCAGACCAGAAAATAAAGCTGACAATTTTAACGCATGTCTTATTACTTATAGTTTGCAATGGACATTTGTGCCTACTCCAAATTCATACATTGAAATCTTAACTTGCACTGAGATGGTATTTGAGCTTTTTGGAGCTAATTAGGTCGTAAGGATGGGTATCTCATGAACGGGATTAGTGCCTTTACAAAAGAGAGCTTGCTGTGCAGGTTCAGTTGATAAAAAAACAGGTTACCAACATGAGTTGTGTCTTTCCAGAATGAAAGTTTCATTAACGAATCACCATTAACTTAGTTATAAGCCATGGGGCTTCACTTAGTACAGAAAGAGCTCAAAGAATCCCCATTTCACTCTGTAAAAGTGGCAAATTCATAGGGCACATGATGTCAGGTAAATGAGAATAGTGTTCACACTGATGTAATAACTTATTATTAATATTGTGGCTACCGCTGGCGCCACGTCTCACTAGGCTAATACTCCGCCTGTGGCACCGGCAGCCTGGGTTCTAGTCCTGGTCAGGGTGCCGGATTCTGTCCCAGTTGCTCCTCTTCCAGTCCAGCTCTCTGCTGTGGCCCGGGAAGGCAGTGGAGGACGGCCCAGGTCCTTGGGCCCTGCATTCACATGGGAGACCAGGAGGAAGCACCTGGCTCCTGGCTTTGAATCTGCACAGTGTGCTGGCTTCAACATGCTGGCCATAGCGGCCACTTGGGGGGTGAACCAACGGAAAAAGTAAGACCTTTCTCTCTGTCTCTCTCTCTCACTGTTGAACTCTGCCTGTCCAAAAAAATATTGTAGCTACCAACTATAATCACCCCATTAGGTGAAGACAAATAGAGGGAAAAGAAAGCAAGAAAAATAATGTGTTTGGGTTAACAAACGAGTGTCAAGGGTCTTAGGATGTAGTCTGGGCATGAGTTCTTATCTTGCAGTCTGAGTCTGACTGAACCTCTGGAGGCGGTTGCCAAGGTGACATCTACAAGAGCATGTCCAGGCACACCCTGATCCAGACTTTGATTCAGAATTGAAGTCTATGGCACTATGTTATGGTAACCTGAGCTAATATTTACTTTAGCTTAAATTCTCTCCTATAGCCTTTACTCATTGAACTCCCACTACATGAGCCTCCTTACTGTCTCTCCGACGTACCGGGCATGCTTCCCTGTTTATCTTGGCTGTTCCATGGGAAATTCTTCCTATAGATAATTCACAACACTTGCAATAATATTACTCAACTATCACCTTCTCAATGAGGTCCACCTCTTCAATCCTATTCAAAGTTACTTTGTTTATACTTTATTATTTATTTTTATTTCTATATATTTATGTATTTGAAAAAGAGGAGAAGAGAAAAAAATAAATAGACCAGACAAAAGAAGGAAAGGGGAGGGAAGGGGAGGAGAGGAGAGAGGAGGAGAGAAGAGGGAAGGGAGAATCTTCTGTCTACCGATTCACTCCCCAAATCTCCTCCACACCTGGGCCAGGACCAGGAGCCAGGAAATTCATGTGGGTCTCCCAATGGGTGGCAGTGACTCAAGTGTTTAAGTCATCGTTTTCTGACTCTCAGATGCATTTGCAGGTACCTGGATCAGAAGCACAGGTAGACTTGGACAACAGTCATCTCAATATGGGATATAAGTATCCCAAGTAATGATTTATCCTGTTACAACACAATGCCTACATTTTATTTAAAATTATTACCTAATGTTAATATTTCCTCATACCTTTTCTGTCTGCTCTATTTCTGTTATTGCAACTATTTCACTAACAAAGTATGTGTTTGATCTCTGCATAAGTTAGTAGAGTATAAGCTATAGAAATATGGGATTTTTTTTTAAATTTGCAGCTTCTTAGATACATAGTTATTTTTGTCTATTCTGATGAAATTGTTTCTCCAGTTTTGTGATAAGTATACTTGGTTCATATTTTATACCTGAATGTTTATTATATTTACCATCATAAAAGTTAAGTGTCATTAAATTACATTTAGCTTAACATCTAATTTTAGCCATGATCTTACATAAATGTCTTCATACCTTCTCTATTCTACTAGATATATATTTATGTTTTGGAAGAATCCATATCACCATAACCATTCATTGAATTAAGCTATATGCACAAACTGTAACTTTTAGGAAATTTTTAAAAAGATGTTATTCTTTAATATTCCATAGTCATTGCACTATAATGTAAACTAAGTAAAGTTTAATGATACCATCTGTCTTTTAGTCTGTACACACTTTCCAAATTAGGGATCATTGTATTTTTTATTATGTGTTCTTATGTAGAATGACTAAAATGTTCTCCTGATTTTTAAAACAAGGATCTGTTCTTTACCTGAATAAACTATTTGCATTGGGGTTCTGAAAGATGAACAATGACCCATAAAGATGTTTAGATCTCATCACCGAGAACCTATAAATATCACCATAAATGACAGAAGAGATTTTGCAGCTAAGATTAAGTGAAGAAATTTAATATTAAGAGATTATTTTATTCTTTTCCAATTGGTTTGATCCTTAGAAGTGAAAAAAGAAAAAAAAAAGGAAGATTTTAACACATAAGGGTGAAGGAAGTGATAAAGGGAACAGAGACGCAGAGAGAAATGAAGATGCTACACTACAAGCTTGGAAGATGAGAAAAGAGCCAGGAGCCAAGGAACATAATGACTGCACCTCCAGAACCTGGAAGTGGCCAGGAGGCTTTCCCCTAGAGGCTCCAGAGGGAGAGAGGGTCTGCCAGCACTTTGCTTGCAGATCAGTGAAACCCTTTTTTTGAAATTCCAATTCTCAGAATTCTAAGATAATAGATTTAAATCATTGATTTCATGGTAGTTTGATACAGCAGCAATAGGAAATGAAAGAACATGGTGATCATTAAACTATTCTTACTGGCAAGTTTGAATTTATCTTTAAAATGCTAGGATCAAATTGCCAACACAGATTTAGTCAGCACACTTGAATGATCTCAAAGACATTCACATTGCCCTGGGAATAACTCTGTTTTATCTCATTGTTTCCTAAAATATTGATCACTTCTCCTGATTTCCAAACTTATCCAATAATACTTTGTTGTATTGTACCCATTATTGAAGGTCGGTCAAAGGCAACCAGCAAAAATCATTTGCTTACTTTTATTTTTTTTAATATCAGTTCCATCTCAAGTATCTGGGACACTGTAATATACTTCCTAAAATATGATGGCTGTTAGTGACCTTTGAAGTATCATACCAAAGGGAGTTTTATCTCTCTGTGGCATGAAGCACTACCTGGAAGTAAGTTAAGGAGTTAAGAAGATACTCTAAATCTCCTAGACTCCAGAGGGCCATTAATGACATTGAAGCAGTACTGCATTAAATATACTGTTATATATTCAGTACAATACCAGTTTCTCAGCAGGTTTCAGAATCTATATAATTTACTCTTCCTGCAAAATAGTATTGTAGAGAAAGAATACAAAACACACACCTATTGATCATATACTTTTTGTGCATATCATTGCAATTTTAAGAAAAAAGTATTTTAGTTTTCCAAGGATTTCTGTGAGCTTGTGCTTATGTGAAACTGATTAGATATATTTTTAGAGATTTTAGATTTTAAAATACCTCTGCACTGAATGTCATAAATATGTATAAGATCCATATCTCTATTTAGAGTTTAATTTTAAAGATTTGGAATTTAACTGCAAAATAAGATTGTTTCTATGCCCATATGGTCATTCCATCACATTTTTTCTCTCTCTCTCACTATTCTGACTTTGTATCAAATTAAATTTTTCTTAAATCTGCCTGCCTATTATGATGCCATGCATGCTTACTTCAAACTAACTTAGTATGTAAACAAAATGCAACCTAAATAAGACTATACTCTTGTAAGTAATAGCAAAGTCTCGGGCAATTATGGGAGCTGATCCAACCACAGAACACCAACTAATGAGGCCATGCCTAAAGAAGGAATTCTGAGTTGTAACCAAGCTGTCTCTAAAGATCCCTGATTTCCTATGCCTTTCGAAACACCTGTCCACATTGTTGGGTGGATTCTGAACCTCTGTTGGTTCAGTGCGTTATCTGGTTCTTGAGTCATTCTTTGCTCAAATAGCTTGTTTTCAGTTCAATTCATCCAGAGTTTTATTTAAATAATTAACAAATCCAATACAATTGCAGCCCACACGTAATATAAAAGTAGAGATCTAACAGTGGAAATGTTTTTAAGTAAATACAATATGAATTAAATATGAATGAAAATCATGAGATCAACATTAGGGGTGTTTGGTTTTGCCTACCCATTAAGCCACTGGTTGAGACAATCTCATCTCATCTCAGCATGCTTTGATTAGAGTCCTAACTCTGCTCTGATTCTAGCTTCCTGCTAAGATGAATTCTTAGAGGCAGCAGCAATGGTTCAAGTAGTTCTGTATTTCCTATCCATGTGGGAGGCCTAGGTTAAGTTCCATGACAACGTGCATTGGCCTGGCTCAACACTGGCCAATGTGGACATTGGGAGGTTGAAAATATGTATGGGAACACGCACTCTCTCTCTCTTTCTTTCTCTCTCTCTCTCTTTCTCTCTCTCTCTCCCTTTCTTTTCCCCCCTTCCTGCCCACAAAACAAAAACAAGAGTTTAACATTAGCTTTATCTTGAAATTGTTGTTTACAACTAATTACAAACCATACCACCAGTGTGTACTGACATATTAATATTAAAATTATTGCTTTTGCAAAGGGTCCCTAGTAGATATCCCTCTCTTCCAAAGATTTCTTGAAAAGTAGTCAAATTTTAAACTACTTTCCAGAGGCACAGAAAAATCAGGCTAATTCAATCTCATTGCAAAAACTTTCAATCAGGTAAATAGCAATTTCTATTTCAAAAAAGTCTTAATCTTCATTATTGTAAGCATAAAAGAAAAATGATGATGCTAATTCTACCTGGAAAATTGCATTAAATTATTTTAGATATTTTAGTCCACTATTATCCATTTGATAAATTGCCTTTTAAGAAAACTAATCACCAATGTGCTCTCCATAGATTTGTAACTTGCTTCTTTCCCCCACAGTGAGACATCACAATAGAGAAATTAAGTAATTGAAATGAAGAGTGAATTAGGTTAAAATTGAAGAGTAACTTCGTGTTGAGTGGAAAATTAAATAAAACTTGTACTGTAACTTGGGAAACTCCTTTTATAGAGCAGAAATTGAAAGTTTATGCTCTACAGAAAAACAAAGGAACTAACATGTTATGATAATTATTTCCCCAATTTCAATTGACTCTCCTATTCCAATACTTTCTATGTAGCTATGGAATAAAAAACAGCATAATATCATTTGATGGATAGACATATATGGATAGATCGATAAATGTAATTAAGATTCCCAGAATAGATGCACAAAATTTTATCAATTAATTTTTGATAATGAAAAATAGTTTATGGAGAAAAGATAGTGTTCAACAAATATTTGGAAAGTAATTGTACATGTATAGGCAAAAATTTAAAAACAGTCTTGGCATACATTTCACATCTTATACAAAATCCATTAAAAATGAATCATATAACTAAATATCAAAATAAAACTACACAAATGATTGGGAAAAATGAGAAAAAAAATCAGGATTTAGGGCCACACAAGGATTTCATTTAGTTTCACACCAAAAACACGGCCCACATAAATTGAAAAATCGGACTTCAAAAAGGTTGAAAAATTTGCTTTATGGAAGACCCCGTTAAGGCAACGAACTGACAAACAACTAATTAGGATAAATATTTTCAGACCATATACAGAACAGCAAAACGTCAAGCACAATATCAACATATCAATAATTCAATTAGAAAAAAAGTGAAGAGATATTCTAATGAAGAGGATATAAAGATGGTGAATAAGCACATGAAAATATATCCAATATCATTAACTGTTAGGGAAATATTCTATAAATAAACCTGTACACATATATAAATGGCTGAAATGAAAAATGTTGACAACACCAAATGCTAACAAGGTCATGTGGAAATGATATTTCTTACATTACAAACCCTAATGTTAAATAACACAACTGTTCTGGGTGTATTTTGCTAAAGTGAAATTACAGAAAACTCAGCATTATATTCTTTGACATACAACTTAGAGAAATAAAAGTATATTTGCACATGAAATTTGCAGATGAATGTGTATAGAATCTTGATTTTGTTTTTACCTAGAAACCTTTTATTTAAGTTATACAAACTTCATGCATTTCATATATATACAAATTTAGGAACATGGTGATTCTTCCCACCCGTATTCCCACTCTTCCTCTTCACTTTTCCATTCCCATTCTTATTTTTCACTAAGACCTATTTTCAATTAACTTTATACACTTATGTGTAACCCTACACAAAATAAAAAGTTCAAAAATGCATGTTGATTCTTAATAACGCAAAGCTGGAAGTGAATTAATGCTCTTTGATGAGTGAGTGGTTAAATAATATATAGCATATTCACACTGTGGAATAGTACTCGATAGTAAGAAGCCAAAATCGCTAACATGCATAGCAACATATATCATTCCAGAGAATTATGCTGAGTGAAAACCGCCATTTATAAAAAAAATTGTTACATACTTTATAATTCAATTTATATAACCATGTTGAAATGGCAAATTTATTTTGAGAAAAGAACGGGTTAGTAGTGTCCAAAGGTTAGGGAGTTGTGCAGGTGAGAGGAAGGTAGGTTGGTTATAAAAGACAGCATTAGAAACGATTGCAGTGATGACATCATTCTGCATCTCCAATGCATCTCAACAACTTTCTTGCCATTTGGAATATGCTGCCATTGTGGGAAAAGAGTTGAAGAACAAGGGAAGCTATCATTTCTGACAATCTCATGTGAATCTAAAATTGTTTCAGAATGAAAACTAAATACAAAGAGTAAAAATTCATAGAGATCAAAGAAAATATAGAGAAAATGGCAGACAATAGCCACATAAATAATTTTTTGAAAACAACTCAGAAATTTGTGTGTTTGTTTCAAAATATATTTGACTGCATCACATAGCTAATAAGGTAATAAGTAATGTCTTCTTTTGATGAGAAGGAGATTTAAGTATCTTGACCATATTTGAGGATATTTCTTTTACAATCATTTGCCTACTGAAGCTGCAGCAGAGTTTTTGAAACTAAGCAGTAATTGCGTCAAGCCTGAAAATACCAGGGCCTGTCAAATAATGTGTGCTGGACAATGCCCCACCAGTGTCAGTGGCATTTCATGTTAGGAATCCCTTAATAGGGACTAGTGATAGGAATAAGAATGAAGTAAAAGTAGATCAGCCTTTACAGTACAAATTCACGTTAACATAAGTAAAAGGAGTCCTTGTCCAGTAGTCAAGAATAGCCCCACAGCCATAAGATAACTAGAAAATTACACAAAGTATTGAATTCAAGTGTATTTAGATGCTGTGTAAGAGAAAATAATGGATTGTTTCTCCCCCAAAAAATAAACAAAAATTGAAACACACATTTGCTTTGAGTTTCTGCCTGGAGGCATTGCCCAAACATTACTGGGACAGAAAACTCAGGGTTTTTGGCATAGCAAGTAGTAGACTCAGGGGTTGCCAATATCCCTGGAATTTTCAGGAAAGAAACCAGAAATACAGAAATGAAGAAAAAGTTTTCAGAATTAGTATAACTATGATTTTGAGAGGAATTATTTAAAATTTTATTTAAGGTATACAAGTTTGATATACTTCATACACACAGATTTAGGAACATGGTGATCCTTCCCACCCTACCCTCCCTCCTGCCGTCTCAAAGACTCAGTAATAAGGCTGATTAAAATGGAACTGCAAGGCAAAAGCAACCAGCCAGGAACTGTGAGCTAAATCCCTACTGGATCTCACTTGGACTCATAATAAACTTTTAAAAAATAGAAAAAAGTGATACCAGATGGAAATCTGAATGTAAATAAAGAAATGAAAATTCTGGAAATAGATAAGACAGGGATTTCTGCATTTCACTGTTTAGAATAATACAACAATGCACTTCACAACCCACACAAAAACCAATGAACTGCAAAAACCAAAAGTGGGCACATGAAGAGCAGGGATGCTAATTTTTAAGAATATAAACAAGAAATTCCACTCTGGGCATATTGACAAAGTATCCAAATATAGTATAAATGAAATCAGATTACAATCTAAAATAGTCTGATATTCTAAACTTCTCTACAATGTATAAAATTTTAAACAGTTGAAAATTAATTCTTGGGGGGTAAAATCTCAGTCTAAATACAACTAAAAAGACACAGAGAAAAACACCTATATAAAATTTCAGAATGGTAAGAAAGAATCTTTTTTTTAAAAGACTTATCTGTTCATTTGAAAGAGTTACACAGAAGGAGAGGCAGGGAGAAAGACAGGTCTTCCATCTGCTGGTTCGTTCCCCAAATGGCCACAACAGCTGGAGCTGTGCCAATCTGAAGTCAGGACCACCCAGGAGCCTCTTCTGGGTCTCCCACATGGGTACAGGGGCCCGAGGACTTAGGCCATCTTCTATTGCTTTCCCGCGCCATAGAAGAGATCTGAATGTGAAGTGAAGCAGCCGCAGGTGCTTCTCCTGGTCTCCCAAGCGAGTATAGGGCCTAAGCATTTGGGCCATCCTCCACTGCACTCCCAGGCCATAGCAGAGAGCTGGCCTGGAAGAGGAGCAACCGGGACAGAACCGGCACCCCGACCGGGACTAGAACCCGGAGTGCCAGCGCTGCTAGGTGGAGGATTAACCTAGTGAGCCACAGCGCCAGCCATAAAGCTCATTCTTAATCATTTAATGTAGAGCCATGTTTTGATTTTTTAAAATATTCATTTATTTATTTGAAAGGCAGAGTAAAAGAGAGAGGGGGAGAGAGAGAGAGAGAGAGAGAGAGAGAGAATCTTCCATCTGCTGGTTCACTTTCCAAATTTCTGCAATGGCCAGGGATAGGCCCGACCGAAGCCAGGAACCCAGAGCTTCTTCTGGGTCTCTCATGTGGGTGCAGGAGCCCAAGCACTTAGGTAATATTTCACTGATTTTTCAGGTACATTAGCAGGGAGCCTGTTGTGAAGTGGAGCATCTGAGACTTGAAGCAGTATTCATGTGGGATCCCAGCATTGCAGGGGTGGGCTTAACCTGCTACATACCACACCGGCCATCATGTTTGATTCTTAAAGGAAATTTGTATCTCCTGTCATTATTGTTCCATATCAGAAACTCAATAATTCACAACTCCATCTCCTTCTTCTCTAACTGTATCTAATTTATTTGATTTTACTCTTATACTCATAGTGAATATTTTTATCTTTATAAAAATTTTACCATAATTTTCTTTGAGACCAGAATAATAGTCTTAATATATATTAGTGAATACTTCTTTCAAAATGTGTAACCATACTTCTCATGTATCAGTCATAAACATGAGGCTAACAATGTACTTAATAAGCCATTTAAGACATTTGATGAAACTCAGTCTCCAACTTGTTTTATTTTATTCTCCCTGTAAGTTTTTGTTTCTTTTCCTTAGGTCTTCCTCAATATGTTGCCATAAACTGAGTGGTTTAAAACAACAGAAATTTGTTCTCTGACAGTCCTAAAGTTCAGAAGTCTAAAATAAAAGGACAGTACTCCCTCCATGGGCACCAGGGACTAATGTAGTTTTCAATTTTTGAAGACGTTATGGAGGCATGGTTGAGCAACTCATATAAAGGTGTACAGAACACCAGTAAAGCTCATAATGGAAAAGACCTCTATTCCCTCCAAAACGTCAACTGAAATTAACAAAGCAGAACAAAATAGAAGCAAAACTTTGAGAAGAAACTTTGAGGAGAAAAGTTAGAAAGAAAATAAATGATAGCTAATTTAGCACAAAAATATCAAAAAAAAAAAAAACCACAAACATTAGCAGAATAGCAATAACAAATTTAGGGGTTATTTCCTAAAGTGTGTATAAAAAGATTTCTTTAAAAATTTCTGTGTAAGAAGTAGTTATCTCTCCTATATGCCATTCCCAGTCTTCATAACTGGGTAACTGATCCCATCTCAGCCAGGCAGAAAATTCAGTGTTTATTCTTCAGAGGGACTGAATCAAAGAGACTGGAAAGAAATGGAATCAAAGCAAAGAGAGAAGTGAGTGAAAACCTAGATAATGAATGTTGAAGTTTTTAGCCCTCTTCCCTACCTTAACTACTAGAATTCTGAAAATCCTAATTATTATATTTAACCAGAAGAATGGAAGGGTCAATCCATAAATTTCAAAAAATAAATAATAGGAAACAGAGAAAATAAAGAAAGGAATTTATTAAAAATATTTTTTTTAATTTCTCATAACAGAGAGAGTATCAGAAAGAGCATTATTAGGAATACTCAAAATGGATGGAAACCATCTCGCACCCAGATACATCACCATGAAATATATGAACCCTGGATATACAAGAAAGTTCCCCAAAAGTTATCAGTGAGAGTATTTCTAAAAAAGCAACAGCATATAACACATTTAAAGAGGGAGATAGTACTTGGAGCAGAGTAAATGCTACATATACATAATATGGTTTTTAATAGTACTAATGATAGGAAGGTGGTAATCATGAATGACGAATATACTGAAGTATTTCTGAGTGTGCGTTAAGAAGTTTCTTGTTTAGACAAAATAGCTGATATTGTTTGGGGTTGCTTAATACATACAGAATTAAATTGAGTTAAATTAGTTGTTAAATAGAATATGTTGTGTCTATTAAGAATTTGAAGTTAAAATACACACTGGATTTTGTAGAGCAATGTAAGAGTACCCTGGTAAATTTATCTTTAAAGTGCAGATATAGCTCTGGTAGCTCTGTCTAGAGATGAAATTGTTCCCTGCTAAAACCACCTGAGGAGGAAATTAAACAAACTTTAACTGGATTTTGCCCATGGGAGGTCTCTGAAGAATCTGGTGTGTATGAATTGCTTGTCTTACCTCCTGAGGTACTCCAGGATGGTGACCTGTATTGAAGAAATATTAAGTGCTTTAAAATTTCCCTAGAATAAAGAAAGGTAAAAATAAATAAATAAATAAATAAATAAATAAAGTGAATAAATCAAAACAGTTATTCTCCAAAAACTTTTCAAATGAGGTTTTAAATTTTTTTCAGTTAATCCTTTAAGTATTAAAATGAAAGTGTGCTTTTTTGAATAATAAGCATCCTTTTATTTACTGATGCCATTACAAAAACAGGTTACATTAGCAACAAAACAGTGTTTTCTTGAGTTGAAGTCAGAGGCAATAACTCCCCAAAATGTTAAGTAAAACAGTGTAAAACATCAGTATTAAGATGTTAAATTTTACATTGTCTTTACCACTTTGATCTTCTGAACAATTTTATTGAGCAAAATAAAATACTACATGTTTATTTTATCTTCAGAAGTGTAAAGATCTAATTATTCAAACAGTTTTTATTATAAAACTAAACTCTGCAGGTGTCTACAGAGTTGGCTTTTATTTTTCTCTCTTTAAATGAGTAGTCTAACAAAGATTAAAAAAGACAAAACTCTGTTCAGTGTTTCTGATGAAGTAGAAAGGATGGAAACATAAACAAGGCTTTAATTTGGCAAAATATAATACAGTGACATTGTTTAACGGTGTGTGCATAAATTTATTTGTTTACAATAAGAAAATCTGTATCTTTTTACACAACTATTGAGATTTGAAGATTTTAGTACACAAATATTAAATTTTTCTACTTATAAGCTTTTTGGGGGAAAATGTTACTTCAGTGGGAGAAATACTTAGACATTTTGAAAAATATTTACATACTTAAACATAAAATACAAAAGAAATAAAGATACTTCAGAACATAATTTTTTATAATTTTATGCCATTTATCCAAACCATGAAAGTAGTACTTTTCTTACAGAGCTTGAAACTTTAGTTTCTGCTAATCCACACAGTTAAAAATATAGCATTTTATTGTGCTTAAGAAATAGAGAAAAATGCCTTGCTCAAAAATTCTGAGTCATCATGTCTATATAAAATTTGAATGTTCTTGTTACATTAATATCTACAATAGAAGTGACAGCTCTCATTTCTAATGTGATATATTAATATGCATGACAGACAACAAAAATATGGATATGATATTAATATATTTGCTATTCATAATCCTTAAATTTCAAATGGGGGATCTTATTTTTAAAAATGCCAGGAAGTTAGGAAATATTTACACTTAAAAGTTAATATTGTACTATCATTAAAAGGAAACTTTATGCAAGAGGAGTAAATTCTAGAGATGTGGTTTCTATGTAACAACCCTGTACCAAATATTTAAAAATTTGATAAGATACAAGGAGTGATTCTCAGTGTTCTATTATAAAATTTTAATAGTAAATGGAGGAGGGCCAGCACCGTGGCTCACTTGGTCAATCATCCTCCTGCTGCGCCAGCATCCCATGTGGGTACCCGGTTCTAGTTCCAGTTGTTCCTCTTCCAGTCCAGCTCTCTGCTGTGGCCAGGGAGGGCAGTGGAGGATGGCCCAAGTGCTTGGGCCCTGCACCCGCATGGGAGACCAGGAGGAATCACCTGGCTCCTGGCTTCAGATCGGCGTAGATCCGGCCTTAGCAGCCATTTGGGGGGTGAACCAATGGAAGGAAGATCTTTCTCTCTGTCTCTCTCACTGGCTAACTCTATCTGTCAAATAAATTTTAAAAAACTGAATAATAATAAATGGAGGAAATATGTCTTTTGAGGTGATCAATTTGTTGATGGCCTAGATTGTGGCTAGAGTTTCACAGGCATGTATTTGTCTCTAAATTGCTTAAGATGTATACATTAAATATATAAAGATTTTTTCATATCAATCATGCATTTATAAAATAGGATTTAGAAAGACAACTTCCATTTATTTCCATTTGTTCTCAAATTCAAAATAAGTTTGCTATTATTTTCCTATGAATGATGATAATCTTTTAAAAACTATATTAATAATACCACCATAATAAATATTTCAATAATTTATGTAAATTATTACTAATAGTAAATGATACATGAGTAGTTTTCATAATATGTATTTTCCTTGAACATTTTTTAAAGAGTTTTTTTTTTTTTTTTGGAAAGGCAGCGTTATAGAGAGAGAAGTTGAGACAGAAAGAGTTTTCCCATCTGATTCACTTCCTAAATGGCTGCGAAGGCCAGGGCTGGACCAGGCTGAAGCCAGGAGCCAGGAGCTTCATTCAGGTCTCCCATGGGGGTGCAGGGACCGAAGGACTTGGGCCATCATTCACTGCTTTGCCAGACTCATTAGCAGGGAGCTGGATCGGAAGTGTAGCATCCGATGCTTGAACTGGTGCCCATATGGGATGCCAATGCTGTAGGCCATGGCTTTAACTAACTGTGCCATAGTGCCAGTCCCTGCATGAACTTTTTGAGCAGTCCTTGTGTGCATGGATTTCAAAAATATTGCACAAAAATAAGCTTATTTTTGAAAATACATTTTCCACAATTTTTTTGAACTATCTCCACAGTGACTAAGTATCTGTAAATCTTACATTTCATTACCTTACTGTAAATGTTATTTTAATAGCTATTGTAGAAAATTGGTATGTTGTAATATTTATATAAACTAAACACAACATGAGGAATTCTGAGAATAAACCATATTGCTGTTTTAAGATAGCAGAGCACAGGTTTTCATAAATTCTGTTGATGTGATAATTACCTAAAGTTTAAAATGAACTAAGATAGTCATAAAACCTATAGATACTTTTATGATGTTCATAATAAAATAAAAAGTCATATGGGAATTGTGAAGTTGTGATGGAAAGGAGGAGGGTCAGGCTAAGCCTTTAAAGTATACAAGAATCCAGGATTATTTCCCACTAACAGGACAGTTCATACTTTGCAGTCCCTAGACAGCTTCACTAGTAGAAACGACACAAGTAACAAATAATTAAAGAATGAAATTATCTAAGAGAGTTGCAAGCCAAGCTGTTTGATGACCAAACTAGGAAAGACTTGCATGAGGGGTAATTATCAGAATGTAAAAAGCAAGAAAAACAAAAAAAGCAAAATTAAAGTATTGGAGTTTGAAGAGTAGCAATCCTAGAATTAAGAAAAGAATCACAAATGCAGAATCTGGTCTAACCATATGTCTCACATTGAATTAACACATGCAAGGATCATGGACACAGAGTAATCATGATTTAGGAGACATGGGGTATAGTTAAATAAAATTGATATAACAAAGAACAATCTTGTTGGCACTTTTATGTATGTATGATTTCCCTACATATAATGTCATTCAATATTTAGTAATAAAATATTCATATTATTATATATAAAGATGTATTATATTAGAAATATAAATAAGGAAGATTATCTCAATGTTAACAGTAATGATAAATAAATGGGGTATTTAAATTTTGGAAGATATTTTCCTAACCTATTCAGACTTCGCCAATAATGCCCAAATGTTAACTGAAATCAAAGTACTACAGATTAAGATAAATGCAAGTAACCAGAGCCAATAATATGCTTATTGAAAGATAAACTTTGAAAACCTAGTTTAAAATACAATTTTCATTTTCTTTTCTTTTCTTTTTTTTTTTTTTTTTTTTTTTTTTTTTTTTTTTTTTTTTTTTGGACAGGCAGAGTGGACAGTGAGAGAGAGAGACAGAGACAAAGGTCTTACTTTTTCTGTTGGTTCACCCCCTAATGGCCACTGATCTGAAGCCAGGAGCCAGGTGCTTCCTCCTGGTCTCCCATGCGGGTGCAGGGCCCAAGCACTTGGGCCATCCTCCACTGCACTCCCGGGCCACAGCAGAGAGCTCAACTGGAAGAGGAGCAACCAGGACAGAATCCAGTGCCCCAACTGGGACTGGAACCCAGGGTGCCGGCGTCGCAGGCAGAGGATTAGGCTATTGAGCAAGGCACCGGCCTAAAATACAATTTTCTAAGGCTAATTATAATGTTCACTAAATAGACTATTAAATTTGTTAAGGGTGGTAAAACAGAGGTGATATCCTTCTAAAATACAAAAAAGTAGTGCATGTGGTATATTATTTTTATACAAATTACTGCCTTACAGAAACTATGAAAAGTTTGATATATGTAGTAGCTTTAGTATTTTATCCTCTTTTGGGAATAGAATATCATATTATTTATACATTTGCTTTTTAAATGTATCATCATAATGGATTAAAATTAATAAAACATTATAATATATCAAATATCTATAGTTATATAATGTTTGAATTAAAAATTTAACATAATTGGCTATAACAAATCTTCAATAGATTAAAAAAGATATATAATGAAATATTTGAAAAATCAAAATACGTGAGAAATTACAAGAGTTAACCTCCAATTAAATCAAGTGGAATCAGAAAACAGTATGCAATCTCCATTTATGCCAAAGTATGACCTTTGGAAACAATCACAAAGAATAAAACTAAAAAATTCATATACACTGTAGTTGAAAGCCTAAGTCTGATGATTTATTATGGGTTGAAGAAAAATCAACATTTCAAATGCTAACAGAAGACCATGCTAGATCGGATGTTGTAAACAAAGTGTCACGTGAACTCAATTGGCATTACACAGACAGTATTTGCTGTAAGAAGCCAGTGTCTAAACTTGTACTTGTACTCATTGCCGATATGGCAATGAGAAATGGTGATTACTGTGTATATAGATGACACCTGGACACTACAGAGAGCAAGGGATTAGGAAACCTGGTTGAACATCACACACACACACACAGACAGACACAGACACACACACAAATGCACACACACATTCTCTGGCTATCAGCATCAAGAAATTAAGACTGTCCAGTGATAAACCACTCAAGAACTCTTTTAATACAAGAGGAAGGTCACAAGGAAGTCACAATGAAGCTCATACTCTACAGTGTTGAGCTGTAGCCAATTATTATATTTCTGGGTATATTTCCATCAGATCAAAACCACATAAAATCAACGATGCCAAAGATTTTTGCCTTTTTTCACTGATATAACCTCAATATCAGGAACATCACAAGAAAAAATATATGTTTTCAACATATTCTTTGAAGAAAAAATGAATGCCATAGCGATTAAGCCTTGACCACATCAACATTAGATAGTTTAGACCAACACAGGCAATTCAACAATAGAATCCAGTGTCAGGAAGGACTTGAAAAAGATTGTAGAAAATCTAGAGGTGAAACTGACTGTGGAAAATGTAAATAGGATCACCTGATCCCTAGAACTCAGAGTTCAAGACTGTGGTGAGAGCAAGTGGCAGGTTGATTTGATACAATGGCAAGGACTCTTAGAATAATTAAAATTAACAAACGCAAGAGCAGAAAAGCAATATATACTATTGAATGACATGACATGTTTTTCAATAGTTTTCTCAGGGAAAAGTGTTGCTTTTTATTGACTAAGAGCAGTGACTTAAAATTCTCTCATAGTCTTATTTGGACCGGAGACTCAGATGCTTGGTTAGACCTACAAACATGAGAGAAAATTACAACACCAACGTGTAGTGGAGGACTCTTGCTTTTTGAGAGAAATTAAAATGGTATTCCAACCAGGTAAAATTAGGTTAGAAAACTAGAAACTAAGCAAGTTAGAAAGCATAAAATAGGGGGCCTGGAGCTGTGGCTCACTTGGCTAATCCTCTGCCTGTGGCACCGGCATCCCATATGGGCACCAGGTTCTAGTCCCGGTTGCTCCTCTTCCAGTCCAGCTCTCTTCTGTGGCCTGGGAGGGCAGTAGAGGATGGCCCAAGTGCTTGGCCCCTGTGCCCACATGGGAGACCAGGAGGAAAGGCCTGGCTCCTGGCTTTGGATTGGTGCAGTGCAGCTGTAGCAGCCACTTGGTGGTGAACCAACAGAAGGAAGACCTTTCTCTCTCTCTCTCTCTCTCTCTCTCTCTCTCTCTCACTGTCTGTAACTCTACCTGTCAAATAAATACAAAATTAAAAAAAGAAAAGAAAGTATAAAATGTAGTCAAGACCAAAGATAAAACTATCAAAGTAGAGGAGAAAAAGTTATACATTTTAACTCATTCTACTATCATCTAAACCACCAATTAAGCAAAATCCTTTTTAAGACAATTTTGAATCAGTTTCAAAAAAATCAAAGCCTATAAAATCACACCCCTATTTAATCCAGTACTGTGTAGAACTCTGTTTGCTGTAAATAAAATGTTTGGTTTATGCAACGTTCAGGATGATTTCTCTATGATAAGAAAATAATTCCCAACTAATCTAGAGAAAATTTAAGTTAACATAATGACTATTTCTATAGAATTTGGTAAATATTTTCTGACCACAATTTAAATTGAATTAGACTGCATGGGTGATAAAAATTGAAAATGCCCTAAGGGAAATTTGTCTGGGTACATCATGTTTAATTAAAGAGATGAGGACTGGGGCTGGCACTGTGGCACTTAGTAGGCTAAGAGTCTACCTGCAGTGCTGGCATCCCATATGAACACCAGTTCCTGTACTGATTGCTCTGATCTAGCTCTCTGCCTATGGCCTGGGAAAGCAGTGAGAGATGTCCTAAGTGCTTGAGACCCTGTATCTGCATGGGAGACCCAGAAGAAACTTCTGGTTCCTGGCTTCAGATTGACTCAGCTCTGGCTGTTGTGGCCATTTGGGGAATGAATCCACAGATGAAAGACCCTCCTCTGTCTGTACCTCTCTTTGTAACTCTTTAAAATAAATAAATAAATTTTTAAAAAATATATCAGGTTTGATACATAAAGTGGCTCCAAAATGTCTATGGAAAAATGGAATTGATAGATAATGTGAATATTTCATGAAGTTTTTGAAAGCCAATTTTAGGTTGTATTGTTGAATAAGCTTTTCTTTCTTTCTTTCTTTCTTTCTTTCTTTCTTTCTTTCTTTCTTTCTTTCTTTCTTTTAAGATTTTATTTATTCATTTGAGAGGTAGAGCTACAGACGGAAAGAGGGAGAGAAAGAGAGAGAAAGGTCTTCTATCCCCTGGTTGATTCCCCAAATGGCCACAATGGCTAGAGTTGGGCTGATCCGAAGACAGAAGACAGCAGCTTCTTCTGGGTCTCCCACACTTGCATCATTCTCAACTCCTTTCCCAGGCTACAAACAGAGAACTGAATTGGAAGAGGAGATGGGATGCTGGTGCTGCAGGGAGAGGCCCAGCATGCTACCCCACAGCACTGGCCCTAAACTTAGTTTCTATATTCCAGAGAGACTGAAATAGAATCAGGGCCCCCTGTGAGGGTGGAAGGAACCCACCTACTTGAGCCATCACAATTGTCTCCAAGGGTGCATGTCAAAAGGAAGCTAGAAATGAAGCCAGGACTGTAACTCAGGCACTCCGATATCAGATGCAGCTGTCCCAAGTAGCATCTTATCATATGCACCAAATGCCTGCCCAGTTATAATATATATAATTTATACATTATAATTTCAATGGTGCTATTTTCCTTAGTTCTTCAGTAAATTATAAAATCAAAATAATACCAGGATAGTACAATGTTTACTGGTGAAGATCTATTTTAAAAACTAAAATATATTTCTTATCTTTTAGCCATAATAAATAAAATGCCATTTCCACGGAAGTTTACTATTGCAAAACAATTTATTTCTAGGGTCAGCACTGTGGCATAGCAGGTAAAGCTGCCACGTGCAGTAACTGCATCCCAAATGGCCACCTGTTTGAATCCCAGCTGCTCCATTGCCAATCCAGGTCTCCACTATGGCCTGAGAAAGCAGTATTATATGCCCCAAGTGGTTGAGCCCCTGCACTGGCATGGGAGACCCAGAAGAAGCTCCATACTCTTGGCTTCAGATACCTGCAGCTCTGGCCATTGCAGCAATTTGGGGAGTGAGCCAGCAGATGGAAGACTCTCTCTCTCTCTCTCTCTCTCTCTCTCTCTACCTCTCTACCTCTCTGTAACTCTGCCTTCCAAATAAATAAATAAATCTTTTAAAAATGTATTTCCTTGAGATACAACTTTATTACAGTTCAGTACTAGATATTTTGTGAGCTGTAGAGAGAGTCAGAGAAGTATAAAGCACTTTAGCCCACACACTTCCCCCAACAGAATCTGTGTCTATAGGGAAATAAATTGGAATAGCTCTATGTGAAAAGTAGTAACAATATTTAAGGGGACAGATAACAAATATTTTTGGCTCTTTGAGACATGTGGTCTCTATTACAACATTTTGATTCTGCTGTTGTGGCACAAGGATATTCATAAGCCATATATCATAATAGATGTTGCTGTGTTCCAATAAATCCTCATTTATAAGAACAAGTATTGACCCAGTTTTCACTGGTGGCCAAAGCGCTATGGATTGTCCATTCCTTGTGTATCTTTGCCCAATGTCTTGAAAACACATCAAATATTTCCCAGTATTCCACGAGGGAGATAACAGTGATTAATGGAGTCATATGGGAAGGCTTAAATTAGAAAATGAGATCAGTCAAGGCAATAAAATGATTTGGGAATTTTTGGCTAGGAAAATAAGAGGAGTGAAAACTCAGGTCATGGGAAGAATTGAACAAAAGGCAGTGACAAGATTCACACTACCTTACCTCATAATTTGCTCTAGTTGTTAAAGAAAATACTTAAGGAAGAGTAAGGGAAATAAGAGTTGATCATGAATATTTCTTCCTAATAAAAAAGTGTATGACCTCTCCATCCGAGTTTCTGGGACTTAACAGTCACTGCTTTACTAAGAGATTTTTTTTATCTCTCTCAATGGAACCAGCTCCGCAAATGGCAACCTCTGTGACAGTGGGCATCTAAATATTAAGACCAATTGCCTTCACCTTAGCATATGATTTAGTGATTTCTCAGGAGCTTTCACAGAATCAATTATTCATTTTCTTCTTAGGCCTTATTCTGAAATTCACTCTTTACAGCAAAAGCGAAGAGGATAAATTCCCCATAGCAGAGGGCTGGAACAGGTTTTACTGAGCCCAGGGGACCGTGCAGAAGCTGGACACAATACAGAACCCTCAGATTGAAGCAACAGACACCAGAAATACAGCAGCCCAATCACAGCTGGGGAAAGCCACTCCTGGAGCAATGAACAGCTGACAACACCATAATTGTGGAAAGAATCAACCTTTTCTAGTGTAAGTGAGAAAATGCTTATCCTTGTAGTCAAGTCTGAGCAACTGCACAAGGGAAATAAAAGAAGTTCCAGCATGTGGTAAGTTCTCTGAAACAAGACAGTGGCACAACAAAGTGCTGAGCTGTGCATAGGCTCTCCCTTGTGGTACACAAAGAGGATCAACAGAAAAAAAAATGGAAAAGACAATTGGGAACAGATAACAATTGGACAATCTCCTTTTCACATTGGGCTTAAGGTTTTTACAAGGTTCTGATCAAGATGTCCATATCATGGGTCACTCAGCTTGACTCAACTTTAGTCAAGTTTCTTTCTGACCCTAAGCCCCAATTTCCCTTGTCCTAGAAGATTTTCCTTACAAAGTCCTAATTAGAATTTGTTGTAACGTAGTAATAATAATAAGTTCGTAGGGATTACCTGTCAGTGCGTGGAGTTGAAAGTGTGTAAAACTAGAACTAGAAAAATTAAAAATATAATACTAATTGTGGCAATGTAGAAATATGTTTTCAGTAATACATTTCACTAAACTTAATGTGTAAAAATAGATGTAATCTTATTTTCATTGCTTTCATATGTCCCAGAAAGAATACCTGTAAATACAACATGCTTTCCTTTCTCTTTTGCCAGTAAACATATTTTCATCCAGTTCAGCTTGTTCTGGTAAGATTAAGGAAAGCATGCAATCGTTTTTCAAGAAATACATCAATTAAACAAGTTTGGTCTCCAAGGAATGTGTAAAAAGTAGGCTGAAAATTTTAGGTCAATTTCCAAGATGAATATAAATGTACACAGATGTAAGCCCATTTAAAAATGTCCTTTTTTCATTTGAACGTGAAAATCTTGTTTAAGCTGCCCTCATTGCTCAATAGCTGTTCATTTGTCATTGTATATTTGTCATACAAAAATAAATGTACATTTGTAGAAAATATCAGAAGATTATACCAAAATATATGAGATGGAAAGAAAGATACTAGTGTTTCCATAGTAACAGCATGTTTAGCCAGTTGCTACAGCACCATAGTAACTAAAGAATAAAGAATGTGGAATGCATCAAAAATATGAATATGCAAAATTAAAAGATTCATAACGATAAAGTTGGCGTCTGACTATGAAAACTCAAGTTGTCCTAGTTTTGCTTCCCATCAGGACCTCCCTGGGTCTTAAAGAGTTTGATTTATGATGAATTAGAGATCTATTGTTCTAATTTTTATGAAGAATACTTTCATTTTTGAAATATGATTGGCATGTCTCTCCAAAAGTTGTTGCAGCAATTAAATAAAATGAGACAATGTATGATAACATACTCCACAAATTGCACAGTTAAAAATATTTATCATTACAAAGCTTTTAAATCATGATAATAAAATGTGGCCTATCTCTTGTTAGTTTTCATCTATATGTCTTTGCAGAAAGTAAATTTAGTTCATTTCATTTTACCTAGAAAGATTTTTCCTTCAAATTGTTTTTCCAAACACTTAACTCCAAATTTCTCTTTGACAGTAGAAAACTAAAATATAATACATGGTTTACATGAGAAGTGTAATAGAAAACAAGTACAATATAACACTGCAGCTTGTGATGAGTAGTCTTAGGGTTAGAAAAAAGTTAATTGGATCTGATATTCAATGTCAAATAGATAATTTTAGCTTTTTATTTGCAGAGTCAATCTAACAGAATGTTTGAGATGAACAATTTCTTTACATGATGATTTAATTTAAGGAAATAAAAAATGATTTATCCAATGATTTATGTCTCTGGTTTTACAATAGGAAGATATTTTAAATAAATTTGAATCTTCACTGTTTGATTACACTTTTTCTACTACCATATTAAATGCATAGAAAATACATGAATCTGAGTAACAAGGTTAAAGGTAACTTACCTATGTAGTCATTATGCCATGAATGACTATGTAAAGAAATCTAAGGCAGCCTTCTGAAACCAGAAGAAAGCGTAATATAAAAAAATACTATTTTGGACAAGCATTGTAGCATAGCATGTTAAGCCACTGCATGCTGTGCCAGCATTCCATTTGAGGGCCAGTTCGAGTTCCCAGCTGCTCTGTATCTGATCCAGCTCTTTATTAATGTGCCTGGGAAAGCAATAGAAGAAGGACCAAGTATGTAACCCCTGCCACACATATGGGAGACAAGATGAAGTTCCATTCCCCTTGTCTTTGGTCTGGCCCAGCACTGGCCATTGCAGCCATTGGGCGAGTGAAACAGAGGATGAAAGATCTGTCTTTCTGCTTCTATCTGTGTCCCTTGCTCTCTGTAACTGCCTTTCAAATAAATTCATTAATTCTTAAAAAATACAAAAATAGAGCCACTCTAGTTGCTTTTTTCCCTTTTGTATTAATTTTAACAGAAATGGTGGCATAATGGTGCAGGAGTCTGCAGCTATAACCATTTATTGTGCTTCATCCCCAACAAATTTTGCAGATTTTTCTTTCTGCTGAATTTTGGAAGTTTTACAGCTCTTTTAGATTACAATTGTTTTTCTCAGCTTTGTATCCTATAATGAGGAACATAGACATGGAAGAGTGAGCAAAATGAAGGAGGTTTATTGAAAAAAGCAGCAGTTGGGGGGCTCCCTGAGGGAGGAAGTCATTGAGGGTTGAGTTTCTAGGGTTTTTTATAAGCTATAAATTGGGGAGTTTTGTGATTGGTTCAGGAAAGGACATTGTTAACTCATGGTTTTCATTCATTAATTGGATGAATGTTGAGTCTGCAAACACAGAAGCCCTTCACAAAGCTGGTTCCTCCAAGATTTACCTCCAGATAGTGGAGAAAGATACCCCTGTCCTTGTCTACCTATCTAGGAATCTGTCTCTCTGTCATTCCCTCTCTGAATGGTAACCCTACCTGTCGTTAGGGAGAAGAGGCAATCACTTCTCTGGTACTTCAAATGGCAGTTAGAGAGCAGTAAGAACTCTTCCTCCAGATGTCTGTCCAGGGATCCCCAATAGAGGTCTGCCTTTATGATACATCACTAGGACCAGCTGGAGGAGCAAAGTAGATGAGGTAAGAAAGTTGAGTATACAAGGTCTAAACATTATCAGTATCACAAAAATGCAAAGCTGAGCTACAAAGGGAAAACAACCCATGTCCATATGATCGACAATAATAAAGGCGAGAAGCTGCCTATTCTCTTAGGTTATGTATGGGACTGTAGATTTTCTGAACATTAGATGGGAGATAATAATACAAAAGCAACATATTTTCATTTAGTAATGTACATGTTCCACCTTGTTTTTCCATGACAATGTTTAATGCCTGATGATTTTTTAAGACCAGAAAAGTTTGTTGAACTCTAATGTCTCTTATCATAACCTCCCATCCCTGTTGAGCCATGTGTGTGATTTAATATGGAACTGCAATTATCAAGGGACTGGATTGGAAGTGGAGCTGCTGGGCCAGGAATCAGTGCACAAATGATATTTTGGCGTTGTGGTATGGCTTTATCTTCTATGCAGTCATGGCAATCCCAATTTTGTAGGCTCCTGGGGAGTCCAAACCAAGGTACTAGTTCAGATACCAGCATCTTTACTACTTCAGTAGCCTTCTTAGTTCTACAGGGGAAGGCTTCCACCCAATTACTGAAGTCGTCTTCCCATACTAAGAGGTACCATAAGGTTCTTTGTTTTAGGTAAGTGAATAAAACCTAATTGCCAATATTCCCCTGCATAGCTTTGTCAGATGCATTCATATTTCTACCTATATTTCATTTGTGACATTATATGTATTCCTTAAAACAATACAAGCTTTCTATATAGTTTTTTTTCTTTATATGAATACATTAGATATGTATTACAGCAGCATTCCACTCTTCATATAAAAATATGGATTTGTATGCTAACGCTTCAATAATAAAGTTCCATAATTCTGAATTATAGGAATCTGAAATTAAGGTGTTGGAAGGGTTATTTTCCATTAGGTGTGGCTATTTTTCTGGTGGAGATTATCACTGTCATGTATCTTCATGTACTAATCTAGGTCCGATTTTTTCGTATTTTAAGGATACATGAGCCATTGAATCAAAGCTCACTTTAATGACCTCATTTTATCTTAAGTGTCTGTTGAAACCCTGTCTCCAAATATAGCCATATTCTTTGTTAATGGCTTTTAGTACATCAATTTATAAATTTTGAGAAGACAAATTATTTCATAAGAGAAGAATACCAGAGTGTAACGGATATTACTAGTTACCTGTTCAAAATGCATTCTCAGTATAATAAAATTTCAGTATTTTAGACAAGAGATAAATATTCCCATTTAAGTATTTTATTTTCATAGATCCACTGTAACTTTGGCAAAATATCTACTAGAATTTGCTAATGGAAAGTTCAAATTACCATTCTGGATATTTCAGCCCCCTTGGAAATGAAAGTCAGCTAAAGATACTGAACCTAAACGATGAACGTGTCCATGGTCTCTACATAGAGCTGCCTCACTAGCCCAGGAGGACTGACAATTTTGCAGAAGTTTTATATAATTATTCTACATATACAATGCATAATTTTTGTGACTTACAACAAACATTTATTTGCTATTCGCAGAAGGGCTAGTGGGCCATATTTATATTAAACTTGGCTTGGTCAGGTGGTCTTCAGGCATTTAAATCTCCAGAAACCAGGGTAAAGGTTTAACAACTACCTAGTGTATGTTCTGACTGTGGAAGGAAGACATGTCCATGGAGCTGGTAGAAAATTTCCATAGCCTTGACAGCTCATGACAAGAGCCTAGGGTGATTACTGATGCCATAAACAAGAGTGTCAATTTGTTAAGTCAACAACAGGAGTCACTGTGCACTTACTCCTCATGTAGGATCTTTGTCCTTAGTGTGCTGTACATTGAGATTTAATGCTATAACTAGTACTCAAACAGTATTTTTCACTTTATGTTTCTGTGTGGGAGCAAACTGTTTTAATTTTTACTTAATGTATGCTAAACTGATCTTCTGTATATAAAGAGAATCGAAAATGAATCTTAATGTGAATGGAAGGGGAGAGGGAGTAGATAAGGGGAGGGTTGCGGGTGGGAGGGACGTTATGGGGGGGAAGCCATTGTAATCCATAAGCTGTACTTTGGAAATTTATATTCATTAAATAAAAGTTAAAAAAAGGGAAAAAAAGCAACACATAAATATATAACTTCATAGCTCTATTGTTGGCCTCATGTACATATGTGAAATTAAAATCTTTATGTCTGAGAATTAAAAAAAGAAAATTTCCAGGTCTTTAGAAGACTTGGCTTGAATCAGGCAAGCTGGAACACCCATCTTGTCTCACAAATCAAAGCACATCAAATGGCCACAACAAAGTAAACATGAGCTGAAAATTAAAAGAAAAAAGATGCATGCTTTCATTAGGCGAGAAATGAAAACATTCCTATAAATAAATCAAGATTCCACAAATGCCTACTACCTTATTTTATGTGCTAGATGAAAGGAGGATTCTAGTTCGTGTTTAATTCTCTGCTTTTGTGATATTTGCTACTGATAGCCTGGTACAATTTAACTTAAAGCTAGTGTCTTTTACATTTCAACTATTAGCTTCTTTAGTGACAGGTTGTAATTTTATATTATATATTTTAACATTTGTGTTGTGATATTAATGTACAAACAAGTAAGTTGATGGAAATAACAAGTATAAGACTTAGATGTAGAGGGTTAGGCAATGGTACAACACAATAGCAACATTTCAGCAGGAGTCCACTGGATGTGGTCAATAAGGAAATATCAGAATTAACAGGCAGATATTAGCATCATAAGGGCAAACTTATGCCATTCATTTACATAATGTGAGAAAACTCAAGGTATCTCCTATTAATTCAAGAATATAATTAAATTATTTAACCAAAACACAATGTTGGTTATATTAAAACACAATTTGGGAGCTAGGATGTTGTATTCTTCACTTTAAGAAATTTTTAAAAACCTACCAAATGCCATTTTGTTTGCTTTATGAATGCGAGAATCCATGAGTCAATAAAAAGTGTCAACCATTTATGAAATTTTGCTCTATCACTCTGAGTAAAACCCCCATGTCAACACTTCTTTGGATTACTATAAGAGGATTTGCAAATATGACTAGACAAAACAAAAAAAAATCACAAAATTTTCTGTATTTTATGCAATGTAATAAATTATGCTGAGTGAACTTAAAATATTAATAATTTTGAAATGTAAATTGAAATTACATAAAACACTTCCAGCTTTACTTAATGCTTAATATTCATTATAAATGGTAAGATGTTCACATTTGTGGAAAAATAAAAACTTTAGATCTCTTGAATCCATAAATTTAATTTGACACATCAGTGATAATTTTGTGATGGGAATACCCTTTCCAAAGTGATTAACTAATGCATGTAGCCTATTAAATTTCCCTTGTGTGAATGAGCTGAACATATGAATATATAAAGAAGTTTAAATAGAAAGTATGTCATTGAAAAAAATTGAAAATAAGACTGGAAGGAGGAGAGAAGGTGGAAAATATCATTATGTTCTTAAAACAGTATATATGTAAAATACTTGAAAAATGTCCCTTTATGTAAATAAAATGGACTCAAAATAATGTTTCAAATTAAAATTGAAACAAAATATACAGTTAATTTTTATAAATTTATGACACTACACATACACATTTGTAACAAAACTTAAATACTTACTGCTAACAACACACATTTTAAAATTTGTTTTCTATAAGATACGTGATGTTGGGGGGGCAGTGCTGTGGCGGAGCCAGGAAAGCTGCCACCTGCAGTGCCAGCATCCCATATGGTCTCCAGTTTGAGTCCCGGCTGCTCCACTTCAATCCACTCTCTGCCTTGGCCTGGGAAAGCAGCAGAAGATGGCCAAGTCCTTGGGCTCTGCCACCCACATGGGAGACTCAGAGGAGTCTCTTGGCTCCTGATTTTGGATTGGCACAGCTCCAGCCATTGGGGCCTTCTGGGGAGTGAACCATCGGACGGAAGTCTCCTCTCTCTCTCTCTCTCTCTGCCTCTCCTCTCTCTGTATAACTCTGACTTTCAAATAAATAAATAAATCTTTAAAAAAAGGTGCATGATGGCCAGCACCCTGGCTCACCAGGCTAATCCTCTGCCTGCGAAGCAGGCACCCTGGGTTCTAGTCCCGGTTGAGGCACCAGATTCTGTCCCGTTTGCTCCTCTTCCAGTCTAGCTCTGTGCTGTGGCTCAGGAGTGCAGTGGAGGATGGCTCAGGTCCTTGGGCCCTGCACCCCATGGGAGACCAGGAGAAGCACCTGGCTCCTGGCTTTGGATCAACGCGGTGCGCCGCCGAAACGCACCAACCTTAGCGGCCACTTGGGGGCTGAACCAATGGAAGGAAGACCTTTCTCTCTGTCTCTCTCTCACTGTTTAATTCTGCCTTTCAAAAAAATAAAATAAAAATAAAAAAAAGGTCTAGCATACATAGTGTAAGTCTCAAAGCAGAAACTGAATAACACTTCTCCTTTTGGGAGACTTACACAATAGACTTAGGGTTTTTCCTTATATTCAAATTTATCTTACTTTCAAAATTATTGTTAATTCATAAAAATGAATGAACTCAAATTCATCAGCATACAATTAAACTTCTGTCCTTTAAATTTTCACCCTGTTAGATAAAATTTCAAGACAATTACTGGGATATAAATCTTTTTCTTATAATAATCCTATTTGTTAAAATAGGAAATATTCTTTAATTACTATTCTATATTTTTCCCCATTTTATTTTATTTAAAGATATTTTTACTTATTTGAAAAATAAAGAGAGAGAGAGAGAAAGAGAGAAGAAGAGAGAGAGAGAGAGAGAGAGAGAGAGAGAAATTTGCTCCCCAAATGCCCACAATGAAAAGGAAGAACCTGGAACTCCACCCAGTTCTCCCACATGGTGGCAGAGGCCCAAGCCTTCTCCCACTGCTTTCCTAGGTTCTTTAGCAGGAGCTGGACTGGAAGAGGAGGATCCTGTAAGAACCAGCATTGTGATATGGAATGAAGGCATCACAGGTGGTGGCTTAACCTGCCACACCAAGTGTCAGCCATGTTTCCCATATTTTAAAGGTAGCACCAATACTAAATTGCTTCATTGGATCCCAAATTACATGCCAACATATTTCATTGATTGCCATCTCTTTTTACTTAACATGATCAATGCATCGGATTTGGCATTAAATTTTTTTCTAAATAGTTTTTGAATGAAGAAATAAAAATGGCCAACAGACACACAAAAAAATGCTTAAGAAGACTAGCCATTAAGGGAAATATAAATAAAACCCACAATGAGATATCACTTTACTCCAGTTAGAATGGCTATTATCCAGGAATCAAAACATAACAAATGTTGGCAAGGTTGTGGAGAAAAGGGTACCCTTCTACAGTGTGAAAATTTGCACAATCATTATAGAAAACAGAATGGAGGTTCCTCAGAAAACTAAAATAGATCTACAACATGATGTAGCTATCCCACTCAAGGGTATAAATCCAAAGGAAGTGAATTCAGCATGTGAATCAAATTCCTGTACTCCTATGTTCATAGCACTCCAATGTTCAGTTCACAATAGTAAAGATATGGAATCAATTTCAATGTCGATAAAGAAAATATGGTATGTATGCATTATGCAGTATTACTTGACATAGAAAATGAAAACCTAACATTCGCAACAAAATGGATGAAACTAGAGATCATTATTCTAACTGAAATAAACAAGCCCAGAAAAATAATATCACATTTTTTCTCTTATTTATGGAAGTTAATATATAGAGAGTATAAAAATAATGTCACTTTTATATCATTTGGTATATAGTTATAAATATTGCTTCACAGAATCATATACCACACACACGACATTATACCCTTTTTTCCCTACATTTTGGTCATTGTCATGAATCCCGCATTTTGTGAAAATAATATCTCTTTTCAAGAAAAAAATTGTATATATGTGCATGAATATAATATCTACATGTGGAGTGAATATGACAAAATGTTAAAAATAGTTAATATTTAAAACTAAAAATATAATAAAAATGAAACGTTCAAAGATTCTTATAATACCTCAAGTTATAGATGATTTAAAGCTTCCTAATTTTTGCATTTGAATAAGAACAAAACATTGGTGGTACTATTTCAAACTGGGCTTTTATTTCTGTTTTGTTTTCATGTTTGTTTCTTATGTTTCTTCATGTAGTGGCCCTAATTCATCTCTTATTCTAAATACACTTTTCGCTGAGAGTCAATTTTGTTTTCAAGAAGGCACTTCGAGACTTCAGAAAAAGTTATGTACATTTCCTTTAGTCATTGGCTTGATGACAACCCATGCTTACATATGTTCTCAGCCCGTCTTCCAGCATGAAAGCTATTGCCATTACCATTCCACACCACCTCATCTGAGATAGATGCTCCGATTTTTTCCTCATAGGATGCATTGGAATAGATGGACAGATTTAATGTCTTACAAAGTATTTTTTTAAGATTTATTTATTTATTTGAAAGTCAGAGTTACACAGAGAGAGGAGAGGCAGAGAAAGAGAGAGAGAGAGAGAGAGAGAGAGAGAGAGAGAGAGAGAAAGAGGTCTTCCATCCGCTGGTTCATTCCCCAGTTGGCTGCACCGATCCGAAGCCAGGAGCCAGGAGCTTCTTCCCGGTCTCCCATATGGGTGCAGGGGCCCAAGAACTTGGCACATTTTCTACTGCTTTTCCAGGCCATAGCAGAGAGCAGGATATTTTTGGAGCAGCTGAGATCCCATATGGGATGCCAGCGCTTCAGGCCAGGGCATTAACCTGCTGCACCACAGTACCGGCCCCAGTAATTATACAGTGCTGACAAACACTTTTAAATCTGAATCCACTGATTGAGGTAATAGTCAATCTTATGTTCCATTTAATGAGTGTATTAGTAAATCAGTATTAATGACTAATGACTACATTTATAGAATCAAAGCATACATTCTGATGTGATTTGCTTAATTAATAATGAAAAAGTATCACATGCAAAGAAAAATATTTAATACAAAGAATAATTATTTTACTTATGTTTTTTCTATCTGTATTATAACCATCCTATTCTTTTAATTACACATCTGAATTCATACATTCCTAAGTGTCTTTCTTAATAACTTCTAAGTTATGGGAAGAAAACATCTTATTGTATATTTAGGCCCAGTACTCGGCAAATTTCGTGGCACACAGTAGGTACCAAATGAATATTTATTAATCTGATCTGGAATCTGGAAAATACTTTATTTGTAAAGAATCATTGCTCTATTTAATCTATGGGCAAGCATCTTTTACGTTTTTCAAAGACTTTCTGGGGAGTAAATTGCTTCTAAACGCACACATTACACTATTCCAGTTTGGCATGCCTGGAGGGATTATGTGTAGCCCTGTAACTAATATAATCAAGGTACTGTGACTTAAAGGATTCACTGACTGGTAAAGCTTGAGAAAGCATTTGGCAACCTTAACTTAGCTCACTGATATGAACTAATATGTTTAATAGTTCTGTCAGTATGCCTAGGTACTTCTCTGACAGATGCTACAGGAGTTGTTACACATCAGTAATAATGGAAATACTTTACTATTGTTTCTAATGTGTCTTAAGAAGTATAAGTGATCTTCAGGGATTCCTATCTACTGTTGTAGTCAATGGTTATTCATATGTAAGTGAGAAATGTTTTTATTTAAAAAAAGAACATCTTTGAGTATAGGGTAACTGCGTAGTTAACTGCATATCAAGTCATTTACACTTTTTGGCAGCTTCCTGGAGTACAGCAATGTTGTTTCCTGCCATTAACAGATGGAGTCTCTATGTGAGAACTGCTACTGTAAAACCTGCAATATGCCAGGTTAAAGATTAAGTGAAATCAATGTTAGAGGGTGCTTTCATATTAGATATTAAATTGTATGTACTGTGCCAATTATAAGCTTCATGAATTTTCTTATTAAGTATTAAGATTTATGTCAGAAACTTCAATATAGGAAAGGTGCTCCTTGGAAAAAAAGAAGTATGTCCCAGATGCGAATGACAGATGCTGTGGAAGCTGCACCAGATCATGCTTCTCTGCTTTTCAAATTAAAGATGTACAAAACAAGAACATTTTTATGGGTTGCTGTTAAGGTTGATGGACCAAGAAGTTGACAGCTTTTAAAATGTTTTAAGTGCATATAATTGTGTGCATAGCCATCAATAATTCTCACTCTTTTTTTTCACAAATGGCTTAATCTCAAATGACATTATTTTGAAATATATAAATTTTTTAGGGCAAGTTGCTTGAATTATATTAGCCTGAGGTATGTTTTTTTTTTCTCTCAGTCTAAATTCAAAGGCCTTTTTAATAATATACAACATTGGCTTGTTGATTTGGAATTTAAAAAATCAGAAATCATATCCATTAGTAAGATTTGTTAACAGATTTTAATGATCCAATCAATTGAGACACAAATGAAACAAAGAGGCATCTGAAACATCTCTTCTTTCACATATTAATTTTGGCCCTGAGAAATGTATAGGTATCTAACAGAAGGTTTGTGTTATTTCTCAAATCATTTACCATGTAGGTCATGAAAGAACTCTACCTTTTATCCAAGACCTTGTATAGCTCATGTCACATTCTATAGAAGGCCATACCTCATAAACTCATATTTTATATTTTAGCTTTACATAAGCAATACTAAGCCAAGGTCATCATGTTCAATGCATTTCATAACAAGGCTTCTTTATCATAAATGAAAATATTTGACTCTTTATGGGAAGCTGATTATTAACAACTTTGTAAACATACCATCTGCCTTTATATAATCAGGAGAGCAATGATCATAGGTTGTGTGCATTGTCTCCTTCTTCTCTACCGATTAGTAAACCAATCAGTAATTCATTTGTAGAGAATCCATGATTATGGAAAGCAGAAGTCTTTTATATCTGGTGATTGATCAAAACCTGAAAAATTTAAGAAACAGAAATAGAGGAGTGTATAAAATCATGATTAGGATGGTTCATTTAATTAAATTTAAATTTGATACAATGCTTCCAGACCACACTAAATATTTTATAAATTAATGCTAATATAGAGTAAAATCACATTCTTATAAAATCCTTATAATTTTAAACAAGAAACTGCCAATTTATAGAGTAATTCTGCAAATGAGTCACATAATTTGAGGAAGTTGTTCTATTTCTTCTTGGGAAAAATTTAGCAAATACAAGGCAGGCATTTAATTTGTAGAGGCAATTAAAAAGTTACTCAGACATAGCCTCTCATTTATGCTCTGTGAATTTTGAAACATGCAATTTGAATTCCTCTTGGAATAATACTAAATTGTTATCATCCACTTTGTCTATATAGAGCTGACATCACAGATGTGTAACCAAGACAATTGTGGAAAAAACAATTTAAGAGGTTTATGCTCTGTGTTCGTCACGGTGAAATTCATAATAGCTTCAACATTAATTTTGTATTTTGCATGAGAAGTCAGGTGGGGCAATGCAGCATATGCTTGGGGTTGGAGTTGCAGTTAGCATGTGGGCCACGCTTCACTGTCTCCTGACTTTCCTGGGTCTGATTATCAGTTGCCTACTGTTTTTGCTGCTTCAATCACTTCCCAGCCCTGTCTCTCCATCAGCAACCGTGACTCTGCCAGATTTTCCAAGTTGGGTCTGAGCATTGGCCAAGATGGAATAGGAATCAAATGTGAACCCTGAAGAGTCTTGGAGAGATCAAGGTAATATCTGACAATTTCGAGGACTGGCACAGTGGCACACTGGGTTAATCCTCCTCCGCCTGCAGTGCCAGCATCCCATGTGGGCGCCAGTTCTAGTCCCGGTTGCTCCTCTTCCAATCCAGCTCTCTGCTGTGTCCTGGGATAGCTGTGGAGGATGGACCATGGTGGAGGATTGCCCAAATGCTTGGGCCCCTGCACCGACGTGGAGAACCAGGAAGAAGCACCTGGCTCCTGGCTTTGGATCGGCACAGCTCCAGCGGTTGCGACCATTTGGAGAGTGAACCAACGGAGGGAAGACCTTTCTCTCTGTCTCTCTCACTGTTTGTAACTCTACCTGTAAAATAAATAAATAAATAACTGACAATTTCATTGCACATTTGGAAGTGTAGAAGGCCTCTTAGCTATGCCCAGTAAGGATACCAACCATGGTGCATAAGAATAACACAATGTAGGAAAGACTTCAAAAATTTAGCAGAAAGTACAATTGGAAAATAAATTTATTTTGTTACAATATTATTATTTTTAATTATTATTTAAATATTTTTGAAATTATTTTTAAACTATCATCACCAATATTTGTACATACTTATGGACTGCATTTTGAAATTTCAATATGTGTATGTAATGTTTACTTATCAAGGTAATCAATATTTTGTAATCTTTGTCATTATGAATGGAGACTTCATACTTATTTGTTTTATTTGTTCATTAAATATATACTAGACTATTGTAAACTGTAGTCATCACTATACACAATACACAAGACATGGAATCAAACATTGTGCAAAAATGTTTGAAATTCATACTTACAAAGGAGTCTTCCAAAAGTTCATGAAAAATGTATGTTATATAAACCTATGTATGGATCTCAAGCTTTTTTGCACCAAAATATGCTAATTGCTTAACATTTCCAATCCTACCCACCCACCCATACACACACACACATGCACACAGAAGGAAAGTCTCTAAAACTCAAGGAATTAAGCCTTTGGGATGCTATCTAGCTGACAGTTGTGGAGGTGAAAGTCATACAAAGAATACCAAGCAAAGGGTCACCCTTAGAGGGAAAGTTATAGCATAGTCAAATCGACTGCTAGAAGCAAGGATTTCCTCCTTAGTGTATAGTGCAGTAGTGGAAAAATTGAATAAAATTTTTAGTTACTGATTCAAATCATATACTGCACCCATTTACACTTAACAACTACTGCCATAAGTGCATTCTCAAAATATATTTTACTGGTTGTGCTTTGAAGCATACTAGTTGAAAATCACATATGTAAGCCATCTGAGAAACGTTCTTTTTAAAGAATATTTTCTGGCCCAGGAATCCAGTGGAGGATGGCCCAGGTCCTTGGGTCCTGCATCCTATGGGAGACCAGGAGAAGCAGGTGGCTCCTGGCTTCAGATCAGCGCCGTGCGCCGGCTGCAGTACGCAGACCTTGGCGGCCATTGGAGGGTGAACCAACGGCAAAAGGAAGACCTTTCTCTCTGTCTCTCTCTCTCACTGTCCACTCTGCCTGTCAAAAAAATTAAAAAAAAAAGAATATTTAACTCAAATCATAATGCTATCTTAGTTTCCATGTACTTTGTGTAAGCTGGTTATTTAAATTTTATAACTTAATGAACTATTATTGCATATACTTTGGTTTTCACGTTGCTTTATTATTGCAGTAGCTATGTTAACCTTTTAGTCCATTTTTATATTCATTTTAATTGTTTTTTCTTCTCCTGGAACTGAAATAGCTGAATTATGTGGCCAGAAATGAAAGATTTTTATAATATTCTATGATTCTTAGTGCAGGAGTATATTTTTCTGTTAACAAAATGAGGAGCAATGTTTTAATTAGGATTGTGCCTTTTAAAACAGAGTGACATAGTGTTTTTTAATTTTATAATTCAGCTTTATTTCTGTAAAAATTTTAATTTCTATTCGCTTCTATTTTTTCCTTTACAGTTTCAAGGAATTCATTGTAGTATTAAGTTGCATCACTTTCAAACCCTGTTTTTAATTAATAATAAAATGTCATGGAGTATTACCTATATGTTTAATTTTTCACTTATTTCTTGATATATAGTATTTTTAAAATATAATAGTTGACAATTATTCATATTATAGAACAAATATTTAATATGCATAATAGAGCATATTCACATAATGATTAGATGAGTGATTTTGTTATATCCAACACTTTAGTGTTTTTGTGAAAGATTAGAAATTTGGCAACTTTTTTTTTATCACACTGAGCCAAAATATTATATGTATTTTAACCCTACTTCATACTATTCCTATTATATCACTTAGAATTTTGTTTTCAGTCAAAATTCATTTAATTTTGCAGATATTTGCCTTTGTTATGCTTGCAAGCCTTTCCAGTATTCCCATATTCCAACCTGGAGTAATGCATTTTCTGCTTAACGAAATTATGCTTGTATGACTTCTACCACAGGCCTATAAGTGACAAATTTATTATTTTTATTTGCCTTAAAATATTTTTATTTAATTTTTACTACTGATGGATATTTTCATGAAATTTAGTTTTATGGGCAAAAGATTATTTTTTCACCCCTTAAAATATTAACTTAAGTGTTTCATAGATTCTGTACTATAATCTGCAAAATCACTTCATAATTTGAATGTTGATATTTAAAGTAATTGTTCTGTTTAATCAACATTCAGTATTTTATTTTTACCATTATTGTTTAAAATGCTAAATTCATTTGTTTGATATCACTAAATGTGATTTAAAATTTGTAAGGATTTTTCTATCTCTGGATTAATATTGTTCAGTGTTTTGGAAAATTCTTTTGTTACTTCTAAATCTTTAATTTTTTCAATTATCTCCCTGTCTCCTAAAACTGCAGACACATATATTAGATCTTTTCAGGGTTTTCCATTTTTCTCTTAAGTTTTTGTCATTTTGTTCACCATCTGGATACATTTTTATACATCCCAATTCATAAGAATTCTGCAGTGAATAGTTTTCCATTAAACTCGTCTATAGTAGTTTTAACAATTTTACTGTATTTTACAACATTAGAATTCAACTTAGTAGTTTAATTGACTATAATTCCTGGAAACATTCCCAGTTTTTTAAAATATATTTTTAAACATATCACAGTTATTTGTCATGTGTGATAACTTAAATGACTTATTTTATTTACTTTTGTTAAAGTCTACTATTGATTTTAATAAAATATGCGTAAGAAAATATTTTTCAATCCATGCATTTATATTTTCATGACACAAATGTGATTTAATGAACAACTGCCAGTGCTTATAGATAAAAGTAAACTAGTGTTGCAGGAGTCTACAGTTTTAATCTCTAGGGTTTGTATCTTCTCCCCAAAAAGCTGACTTCTTCTTTTTGTCAAATTTTTGAAATATTTCAATTTTACCCTTTTACATTACAATTCTCTTTCTCCAATGGGTTCTTTTTCTTGTATCCACAACAAATGAGGAGCATAGAAAAGGAAGAATGAGCAATGTAAGAGAGATTTATTGAGGGGAGAGAGAGAGAATGCTCCCAGAAGTCAGGAGGGGGGTCCCTGGAGAAGAGAGACTTTGAGGGCTATAAAAAGAGGAATCCTTGCAATTGGTTCAGGAGAAGCATTGAAATGTCGTGGCTTATTATCCAAGACATATTCCATATTGTGGAGAGGGGCCCCCGATCCCTGTATACCTAGCCAGGAGTCATTCTCTCTATCAATACTCCCTTTGAGAGGTAACCCTAAGTGAGATTAGGGAGAGGGGGCAATGATGGCTTTGGTTACTTGGAGCTGTAGAAGGCAATGTTGGTAACAGCAGTCAAGGCCCCTTTCCCAGAGGTCTGTCCATGGGTCCTGGCAGAAAGCCTGCACCCACGCTTCTATTTGTAGAACCATCTGAAGTTTTATAGCCTTTAGATGAAAAAGCACAAACTTTAGAAGAAGGCTGAGTATACCGGGCCCAAATATAGCAACATCACAAAAACACAAAACAGAATTACAAAGGGAAAAATGTATGCCCATATATTAGAGAATCCCAAAGAGGACAAAAGGGTCTGTAGCCAGCTGAGTTTGTGCCTGCTTAGTCTCTTGGGTTATCTTTAAGCTTGACACTGTCTTTTAGATCTTTCCTACATCTGATGTGACTGTTAACTCAACAGTAACATGTTTCATTAAATAATGTACATGTTCTATCTTGTTGAGTCATGAGGATAATTAATGCTCATTGCATTTGCAAGACCACAGAAGTTTGTTGAGCCTTAGTGGCTATTATCATGGCCTCCCATCCCTGTTGAATCAAAAGCATAAGATTTTTTTTTTTTTTTTGACAGGCAGAGTGGACAGTGAGAGAGAGAGACAGAGAGAAAGGTCTTCCTTTTTTCCGTTGGTTCACCCTCCAATGGCCGCTGCGACTGGCGTGCTGCAGCCGGCGTACCGCGCTGATCCGAAGCCAGGAGCCAGGTGCTTCCTCCTGGTCTCCCATGTGGGTGCAGGGCCCAAGGACCTGGGCCATCCTCCACTGCACTCCCAGGCCACAGCAGAGAGCTGGACTGGAAGAGAAGCAACCGGGACAGAATCCGGCGCCCTGTCTGGGACTAGAACCCAGGCTGCCGACGTCGCAGGCGGAGGATTAGCCTAATGAGCCGTGGCGCCGGCCAGAAGCATAAGATTTAAGATGGATCTCTCCAAGGATGGTATATCATCAAACAAAAGATGCCTCCCTCTGTAATTGGAGCATCCCACTCTGGGTCTTTCTAAATGGTAGCAGTTCTGGGGATGTGCCCTGAAATAAAGTGGATGTTTCTAAGCCCTCTCTGTATTGCAGGGTTAAATCCATGGCACAGTACACCTAGTGGAAGGAAGAAGAAGAAAAAGATGAAAAAAACTGGTATCTTGTGTACTGAGTAGCAAGACTATTATCAAAATAATTGTAGCTTAATGATGGAATTGAGGGATGATAGGCTGGGGGAAAGTATGTATAACAGATTCACTTATCTTTTTACAAATGAATTTGAATTCTTTGGTGGTTTGCCAGGAGTATTCATCTTCCATTGTAGAGTAAAAGAGATCCTCAGGGCTGAATCTGAAGATGGCTCAGCTATTCAGACTTTTCTCAGGGATAGTGGATCTAAGAGTCTAATATGGACATATTTGCCACAATGAGAGTAGGGAGAATCATAATATAAGATCCATCCCAACCCTCCTATAAAGAAGGAGAGTGAATTGGAAGGTCCCACACAAACACTGACTCTCACTGTGTACACTTGGGGCTCCCTGATTCTCTGGGTTGTGTCTCCTGGAGACAATGGATGGCCTATTGGAACTTGGCAAGGACTGTTACGTATCTGATCATGCATGAGCTCTCATTGCTGATTATGAGATCATTGGTAAGGAAGCAATAACTGTACATTATGCATTAAGCATTTCAAAAATGACTCAAAGCTAACTCTGATGGATATTTCTGATGAACACTAAGGCTATGGAGAGGAGAGAGAAGCAGGGACAGTGAGTTTCCTGAGATGGCTTCCAGAGGTATCTCTTGAGGATGCCAACCATTAGTCTTTTCTACTTTCCCTGACGATTGTGGCCTCCAAACACAATGGAGATGATCCTGTATACCTCTCTCTCTCTCTCTCTCTCTCTCTCTCTCTCTCTCTCTCTCTTTTTGACAAGCAGAGTAGACAGTGAGAGAGAGAGAGAGAGAGAGAGACAGAGAGAAAGGTCTTCCTTTTCCGTTGGTTCACCCCCAATGGCTGCTCCAGCCAGTGCGCTGTGGCTGGCGCACCACGCTGATCTGAAGGCAGGAGCCAGGTGCTTCTCCTGGTCTCCCGTGTGTGTGCAGGGCCCAAGTACTTGGGCCATCCTCCACTGCACTCCCGGGCTACAGCAGAGAGCTGGACTGGAAGAAGAGCAACCGAGACAGAATCTGGTGCCCCGACCGGGACTAGAACCCGGTGTGCCGGCGCCTCAGGTGCAGAATTAGTCTATTGAGCAGCGGTGCTGGCCCACCTATCTCTCTTGAGACTGCCTGAGTGATGTTCACTTTGAAGGAGTGGCCATGCAATTTTATAGACTCTTAGGGAGCCAGTATAATACCATGAAATATGGAAGATGGATTCTTCTTTTTTCACAGTAGAATCATTTACCGGGCTGGAGACAATAGCTTCTAGAGAGTGCCCATTAGATCTCTTCACAGAAGTGTTGTGGCATAATCTCTCATAGGGGTGTTCCCCAAATCAAAGGGGCCTCCAAAACACAAAGGAGGGAGTTTACTTGGCTGCTGATCTGGCAGTCAAATCTGCCAGTTTCTTACCCTGAGTCATGGTATTTAATTTTGGTCTCCCTTGCAATATGTAACTGCTACTTTCCTGAGGAAAAAAAACTGAAGATAACAATTAATGTATATCCTATGGCATTTGATAGGGATGCATTTGCAATGAGGAAGTTCCTTTCTTTCAAAATAGCCACAAAAGCATGAATAAATATGTAGGTGAATTTAGAATCAGTGTAAATATTTTCACTTTATCCTTGCTCAGCCTGAGGGTTCTTGTCAGAGCAGACATCTCTGCCAATTGAGCACTCATGCCCAGAAGATGAAAACTATTTAAGGTCTCATTTAAGGTGACCATGGCATATCTAGTGTGGTGGGTTCCTTGTTCAATAAAGGAACTCCCATCTGTAAAAATAACCAAGTCTCAGTTCTCTAAAAGGATCTCTTTGAGATTCTCTCTAGCTGCATAGGTCTATAGAACCACACCTTAATGTCCTGCACTCTGTCTTCTCTGGGAGATAAGTGGCTAGATTTAGAGAGGAGCAAGTCTTCAGTTGGATTGTAGGACCCTCCAGGAATAATGTCTGGTATTTTTTTTTAACTTCTATTTAATGAATATAAATTTCCAAAGTACGATTTATGGATTACAATGGCATCCCCCCATAACGGCCCTCCCACCTGCAACCCTCCCCTTTCCGACTCCCTCTTCCCTCCCATTCACATCAAGATTCATTTTCGATTCTCTTTATATACAGAAGATCAGTTTAGTATACATTAAGTAAAAATTAAAACAGTTTGCTCCCACACAGAAACAAAAAGTGAAAAATACTGTTTGAGTACTAGTTATAGCATTAAATCTCAATGTACAGCACACTAAAGACAAAGATCCTACATGAGGAGTAAGTGCACAGTGACAGTGACTCCTGTTGTTGACTTAACATATTGACTCTCTTGTTTATGGCCTCAGTAATCACCCTAGGCTCTTGTCATGAGCTGCCAAGCCTATGGAAGCCCCCTGAGTTCACCGACTCTGATCATATTTAGACAAGGCCATGGTCAAAGTGGAAGTTCTCTCCTCCCTTCAGAGAAAGGTACCTCTTTCTTTGATGACTTGTACTTTCCACTGGGATCTCACTCACGGAGATCTTTCATTTAGTTTTTTTTTTTTTTTTTTTTTCCCCAGAGTGTCTTGGCTTTCCATGCCTGAAGTACTCTCATGGGCTTTTCAGCCAGATCCACATGCCTTAAGGGCTGATTCTGAGGCCAGAGTGCTGTTAGGACATTTGCCATTCTATGGGTCTGCTGTGTATCTCACTTCCCATGTTGGATCGTTCTCTCCCTTTTTTATTCTATCAGCTAGTATTTGCAGGCACTAGTCTTGTTTATGTGATCCCTTTGGTTCTTAGTCTTATCATTATGATCCATTGTGAACAGAAATTGATCACTGGGACTAGTGAGATGGCATTGGTACATGCCACCTTGATGGGATTGAATTGGAATCCCCTGGTATGTTTCTAACTCTACTGTTTGAGGTAAGTCAGCTTGAGCATGTCCCGAATTGCACATCTCTTCCCTCTCTTATTCCCACTCTTATATTTAACAGTGATCACTTTTCTGTTAAGTTTCAGCACTTAAGATGAATTGTGTATTGATTACAGTATTCAACCAAAAGTGTTAATTAGAACAAACAAAAAAAATACTAAGAGGGATAACATATTAAGTTGCTCATCAACAGTCAGGGTGAGGGCTGATCAAGTCACCGTTTCTCCTAGTGTTAAATTCACTTTAACAGATTTCCTTTTTGGTGCTCAGTTAGTTGTCACCTATAAGGGAGAACAAGTGGTATTTGTCCCTTTGGGATTGGCTTATTTCACTCAGCATAATAGCCGGTGCCGCGGCTCACTAGGCTAATCCTCCGCCTTGTGGCACCAGCACACCGGGTTCTAGTCCCGGTCGGGGCACCGGGTTCTGTCCCGGTTGCCCCTCTTCCAGGCCAGCTCTCTGCTGTAGCCAGGGAGTGCAATGGAGGATGGCCCAAGTACTTGGGCCCTGCACCCTATGGGAGACCAGGATAAGTACCTGGCTCCTGCCATCGGATCAGCACAGTGTGCCGGCCGCAGTGTGCCAGCCGCGGTGGCCATTGGAGGGTTAACCAACGGCAAAGGAAGACCTTTCTCTCTGTCTCTCTCTCTCACTCTTCACTCTGCCTTTAAAAAAAAAATTATAATGTCTGGTATTTTAAAAGAAAGTGTTTGTTGACCAGAAGGTTTCAACTGAGGCTAGCAACCCTTTCATATTATGCAAAAGATATACTATTAGATCTCTAACTAATGCTTTCCCGAGATGCCTTCATATTAAGGGAGGACCTGGACTTCAGAGAAGGACAGAAAAGGTGATTTCAATTTCTAGGAGAAAGTAAATTTCTTTTCCTTTAATGGCTAGATCCACCTAGGGCTCCTGAGTACGTATGGTCTGGGGGAAAGGGAATCCCCTACCCCCTTGATTCTTATTCAATTATCCAAAGAAGTGGGATAGATCCCAGAGGTTTTGGATTCTGGGATCAGCTAACCCTCCACTGATCTAAATTGCAAGTAGTACAGGTGTACAATCAGAATATGGCCATTCTTCTTGGAGTGCCTTTCCTGTCCATAGTCATAGCATGTTGCAGACCCTTAGGGACACTCTGGTTGGTTTAAGGCTGCTACCAGGGCTGTATCATGCTTATTATCCCTTCTTATTGCTGGGTCTTATCCTGGTTCTGGTTGTAAAAACCAAAGTGGTGATCTTCAGGAAATTTTGTAATGTATTCTCAGGTCCAATAATTTGGTTTTGAAGATTTCTTCTAGTATCTAAAGCTGAATGAGTAAGAATGTCCTTTAAGATTGTCTGTCCTATTGAATTGGGAGCTACAGACATGCCCGGTTAATGTCTCCCTGAATATCATTATAATATAGAGGAATCTCCTCAGGACTGTTGTTTACAATGGATAGCTTGGAGTATTTTAATGTCCAGGTCATGGTCCTCTTCAAACCCTCCAGGATACAAGACATGCAATGTTTTCATATGCATTCGTCTAAATGGTCTACTTGTGTCCATTTAGCATGAGGCTCTTCCTAAGGGACAAATTGTTTTCCTGTAGGAAATATCTTTTTCTGGCCTCCTGAATCAAGGAAGGATGTAAATGTCATAAAAATTCATCCTCAAAAATTTCTGCATAATTCAGAGCTACTTGTATTTTAGTTTCTGTTAGAGTCTGTTTTAGGAGTAACAGCGTATCTTTCCAGGGGAGATCATAGTCCTCCTCAAACTCTGGAAGTCCTCAGTATATCTGTAAGGGTCATCTGAAAATCTTCCCAAGTTCCCCTTTATATGGTGAAGATCCTGAAATAAGACCAGTGAACCCTCCAACAACCTCCTGGAGAGTTAAATAGAATTTGATGATCAGGTGTCCTGCTTACTAGCAAACAGGTAGTTGTGGATTGGGGAATGGTTAGGAGGGAACATGAGTGGTAGGCAGTAGGATGAGTGTAGTCTATGTGGCAGACTTCATGGTGGGTCTAGGGAGTGGACAGCTGGGACCTTGAGGATAACTCCTGCTAAAATTGTTAGGTCTATTTTACAGAGCTGAGAATTGTCTGATTTAAATCACTGTGCAAAATAATGTCAACAGCTGAAGAAAGAAGTCAGCAACAAAATGCAAACTTCAGAGAATGGAGAAAAAAGTCTATCAAGTTGATAAAGGGTTAAAGCATGAAGGCCTCTCTCTTTCTAGTTTAGGTGGGGAAACCTGTCAGGCTGTAGACAGAGGCATTCTCTGCTCCCTTCTAGACACTTGAGACTGAGTGAGGAGGGGTAGTGTACAGGAAAGGTAGAGAAAATGAGGAGTGCAGATTTTAGTCCAACACCCTAATGGGCAGTCAGGGTCTAGATCCAATCAGGGCACCTTGTGGCAACACCAATGAACTGCCCTTGCCAGGAAACTTCAGTTGTTTGAAAACCTTACTCCAGTGCCATGCACCAGATTAATTTACAAGAAAGGAAACAAGTGCAACAAGACCACCATCCCCAGAACCAAAAGGCAGAGGGGATTAATCAGTTCTGCCATAAAAGTCTGCTCTCTGAATCTTCAATACTAGCAGCCACACTAACTGCTTTTCACTGGCTGACAGAATCCCAGTATTTTTAATTGAGAGTGGACTGCATTGTAGAATAAAGTTCTCCAAAAAAAGGAGAAACAATCATGTTCACTAACCCTTCTGACAATCCAGAATGAGCCCCTAAGGAGTGTTGTAAGATTTGTGGTTCTAATCACTTGGGTTTGCATCTCATCCCCAATAAATTTTGCTGATTTTTCTTTATGCCAATTTTTTCAATGTCATAGCTCTTTTTGATTACAATTGTTTTTCCTTGTTGAATTCTTGTCTGGCATCCACAATGAAAAGCACAGACAAAGAAGACTGAACAAAGTGTAGAAAATATTGAAAAAAAGGGAAAGCTCCCAGAGTCAGGAGGGGAGCAGGGAACCATTGAGGTTGATTATTTAGTAGTTTTTATCGGCTGTCAAATGATCATGATGCTCTAGATGAGGCATTGAGAAGTGACGGTTTTTGTTGGTTAATTGGGTGAAAGTTAAGTCTCCAATCACAGAAATTCTGCATGGAATCCAGTTGTTTGACTTTCCTCAGGTCCTCCAAGACTTATTTCCAGATTGTGGTGAGGGGCCCCAGGGTTCCTGTCTACCCAGCTGAGAGTCTCTCTATCACTAGGACTTGTAGATAAATCTAAACTATCTCCTAACAATTTAGAAATTAAGACAGGGACTTTCTTTCAAAGCTGTATTTACTAAAACTTCACAATTATATAGAATAATGTCATTGTTCAGTATAGTCTAGTCTTAACTACTAACAATTCAGTAACCTATTTACATGAATCACATATAATAAGATTCAAATTCAAAGCTTTTAAAATCCCAGGTTTTTACACATTCAAAACTTAGGTCACTCAAGGATAACAAAATTTATTACTCTGTTAGGTAAAGTGGTAGAAATAAAGCACAAGTAACTCTATATTTTATGCTAATCCTAGCAAGTAATCAAACTGAGCTCACATCACCAGAATCTTTAAGAAGGAAGGGAAGATTCCTGTAGTACATTTGATAAGTAATGAAGAGATCTGCTAAGTGAAAATGACTCAAGGCTCCCGAAGACTACTAAATCCTCACTATTTGTCTCATGACAGGAAACACTTATTTTCAGCTATACAATTTATTAATCTATCCTACTATTGTTGGTGAGTCCAGATATTTTGGTATGTATTCAATTTTTGATAGTGAAATTCTCCAAGTGGCTCAAAATATGTTCTGAGAAGTAAGAAGCATGGTTAATCAATATCAGTTAATCATCCTAACAGCTGTCTCCTCCTGTTACTAAGCCCAGGAACCCGCGTTTTCACCACCTATTGACTCCAGCATTGTTCCCTCGGAAGTGAGTAACCAATCTTCTTTCCTTATCCAAACTTTCATTTTAAATATTTTTAGGTTTAGCAAAGTTGCAATGAGAGAACAGAGACTCCATATACACCTAAACCTGTGCGTACCTTTGATTAACAAAGTATACTGTATAGTGTACTCAGTCTAACATTAAACTTAATAACTACATATTATTCGAATTTCTTTTATTTTTATCTGATGCTATGATTCAGGATCCAAGGTACACATACTTAAATTCTACATGTTATTTTAGGCTACTTGTGCTTGTGATAGTCTCTCAGACTGTCCTTGTTTTTGATGACCTTGACAGTTTTCAGTATTACTGTTTGAAGTATTTTACAGGATGTCCCTCTACTGAGAATTATCTGATGTTGTCATGATTAGATTGGGATTATGGGTTCTCAGGTGGAAAACCATACGAGTGAAGCAATATTTCATCATTCTTATTTTTAACCTTGATCACTAAGCTGAGGTTGTGTGTGTCGGTTTTCTCTACTGTGAAGTTATTCCTTTTCTCCCTTCTCCATAATAAATTAATTGGAAGGAAGCCGTCCTGCGCAGCTCACACTTAAGAAGTGCAGTGCATATACTCTGTCCCATTCTCAGTTCCTCTCTTTTGTCCCATGTGACATGTCATTTACCCATTGTAATTATTGCTCAGTACATTGCTAGGATTAAGTTGTTTTAGATCGATTAGGAATAAGTTAAAGTAAACAACTTATGCTAATTTTGATGTAATTTGTCCCTGATGCTTTTTAATTTTTCTGTATATCCTGTTTCTGATCTATATCATTTAATTTTTGCACAAATATCAGGTTTCATATTTCTTGTGCTACACCCAGTTTGTGATGAATTATCTCAGATTTTTGCTGAGAAATTCCTATTGCTTCTGAAATTTTGAAAAATAGTTTTGCTCGACATAAAAGTCTGTGAGGTTTTTTGGGAGGTGAGTTGATATGTGTGTACCAATACTTTAAATATTTGCCTGTATTCTCCTTTCTTCTGCATGGTCTCGTAATAAGTTCACTGTAGTTTTATCCTTATTCTTCCATAAGTAAAATGGTCTCTCATGTACCATCCCCAACTGCACTTAAGATTTGTTTATTGTGTCCAGTTTTCTAGTGTTGGAAAATGATACTTTCTTTAAAAAATATTTATTTATTTGAAAGTCATGGTTACAGAGAGGCAGAAGCAGAGAGAGAGGTCTTCCATCTGCTGTTTGACTCCCCAATTGGCCATGAGGGCCAGTGTGGGGAGCAACCCGGACTGGACTGAGTTACTGGAATTAAGACTTATTCTATGCATCTGCTCTCCCACAATATGGCGCTGGGAGAGGAGAAAACAGCTTCTACCCAGCTGCCTCTTGCCAACCTGAGTGATGACCTCCAGGAGCTGATCCTGCTCCTGATTGGAGGACAGCAGCATACTCGGCGTGTGGGCAGCCGAGTTGGGATTGGCGGAGGAGGACTATAAAGGAGGAGAGAGACGGCATGCACCAGGAACATCTGGGGAACATCTAAGGGGAACACCTGTGCAGCCCCCGAGAGAGCCGGCCGGCGGTGTGCCGCTCCCCTGCGGAAGTGGGGAAAGTGGCCAGGGGGAACCGCCCTTCCACGGAGGTGGAAGGGACGGCAGCCAACCTGGGAAGAACCAGCAGCAAACCCGGGGAGGGCCGAGCAGACGAAAGAACAGCGCAGGGTCCTGTGTCGTTCCTCCATGAAGAGGGGGAGCGACATAATGGTGCCGTGACTCGGATATGAAGCTTAGGCAGGGTTTAGTGTCGTTCCTCCACGAAGAGGGGGAGCGACAGCCAGAGCTGTGTCTATCTGAAGCCGGGAGCCAGGAGCTTCTTCTGGGTTTTCCAAGTGGGTGCAGGGGCCCATGGACTTGGGCCATCTTCCATTGCTTTCCCAGGCCATAGCAGAGAGCTGAATCGGAAGTGCAGCAGCCGGGACTCCAAGCAGCACCCATATTTGATGCCGGCACTGCAGGCAGCTGCTTCATTTGCTACTCCACAGTACCAGTCCCTAAAATGATAATCTTAAATGTGCTTTATCTGACTTCTGCTTTCTGAGCTTCTTAGATCTCCGGCCTAACATTGTTTTCAGTTTTGAAATTTTCTCATTAGTTATTACTTCACATGTTTCTCTCTTCTCTTACCGTCTCCCCTTCTCTTCCCTTCTAGTTTTTCTTCCCATATTCCTATTAAACACATGCTACTCCTTTTAACATAGTCCTATAATTACTTTTAATTCTGTAGTTTGTAATTATTATTATAATATCTTATTTTCAGTTTGAGATGTTCCTACTGATGTGTCGTCTGGCTCATTGATTTTCTACTCAGATTTCCCACGTCTATCAAGGGGATTGCCAAGGGTTTCTCTCACTCCTATTATTATATTTTAACATCTAGAATTTCTCATTTTTTAGAAAAAATTCCATTTCCATGTTTAAGTCATTCTTAATATGTTTTGTCTCATTTCCTCATTTTCATTAGATCCCATAACAGTAAATTTCTTTCTGAAAATTTCCTTTTTGTTAATTTATAGATTTATGTATTTACTTCAAAGAGTTACACACAGAGAGAAGGAGAGGCAGAGAGAGAGAGAGAGAGAGAGAGAGAGAGAGAGAGAAAGGTCTTCCATCTGCTGGTTCACTCCCCAATTGGCTGCAACGGCTGAAGCTGAGCCAATCCAAAGCCAGGAGCCAAGAGCTACTTTTGGGTCTTCCACGCAGGTGCAGGGGCTCAAGGACTTGGACCATCTTCTACTGCTTTCCCAGGACATGGCAGAGAGTTGGTTTGGAAGTGGAGCAGCCCGGACTCAACCGGCGCCCATATGAGATGCCGGCACTGAAGGCGGTGGCTTTACCCACTATGCCACAGCGATGGCCCCCATTTTTTGTTTTTGAATGATTTATTTTTTTAGGTACATGAAAATGAGAGAGAGAGAGAGAGATTCAGAGAGAGATATCCATCGTTTCACCCTTCAACTGGCCTCAACAGCCAGGACTGGGTGAGGCCAAAGCCAGCAGCCAGGAGTTCTAGGGGTCCATATACTTGAGCCATCTTCTGCTGCCTCCCAAAGAGCATTGGCAAGAAGTTGGAAGCTAGACTGAAAACTGAACAGCCAAGACTCAATCCAGCGCTCTGATATGACACCCCCAGGGTTACAAGCAGTGGCTTAACCTGTGGTACCAAAATGTCTGCACCTAAAAATTTCAATTCCTGTGGAATATCTAAATAAAGCTGTTGTGGTTGCTTTTTCTCCTTAGATTGTGTTTTATTTTGCATTTTTTCACTTAAAGTGGGACATAAGATAGCGAGAAATAGGAACTGAGCTAAATTGACAGCATGAACCTTGTAATAATCTGGGTGAGAGCTGGGTAATAAAGTTTTCTCAAGCTATAGGGTCTGGAGTTTTGAAATTCCTCTGGTGTCCATGTTTTGTCTCTTTCTTAACTTTTTACTTCTTAGTCATTCCTCCACAGGGTCTGTGTTGTATAGCTCCTCCACCTGTAATCCCTGGTTTACACTGGATTCTTGTCCATTTTAAGATAAAGGAGTAGGGGAGGAGTACATAAGCTTATGAATTAGTCTCAATCTTTTAGGGAGCTTGTGTTCCATCACAGGGGATTCTCCCTGCCTTTCCTTTGATGCTTCTTCCATTCCCCAAATGCCAAGTTCCCAATCCATTTCTGTCAAGTACTGCATTGATTGCCTAGGATTCCCCTGCCTCCAACAACATCTGCATAACATTTTTCATTTAATGAAATTAATACAAGGTACCAAAGAGTTCCATAATCACAGCATCAACAGTAATTTCCAATAAACAGCTACCTAAATTTTCTTGCCATCAAATTCATTTTACTATCACTAATAAACCCAACCCAATGTAGCACAAATAAGAAGCATCCTGAAAGTCCCAGCTCCATTTTATTAATTAGCAGGTATGTATGTGTGTGAATGAACTATTACATAATGTGGAAACTTGTTATGATCATTTTTCTAATGATAATTCATGTCGCAGCAGGGTTAGCACATTCTTAAATTAGGTTTTTTTGTTGTTCTTTATCATTGCACACATACAAGCCAGTACTCTGGCAGAACTCTCAAAAGAACAATAAAAGCCAGTGCAGGGGCCTGCACTGTAGTGTAGCAGGTAAAGCTAGCTCCTGCTCCCATATAGGCACTGGTGGGAGTCCTGGCTGCCCCACTTCCTGTCCAGCTCTCTACTTTGGCCTGGAAAATTAGTAGAAGACAGCCCGAGTCCTTGGGCACCCACACCTGCATGGGAGACCCAGATGAAGCTTCAGGCTCCTGGCTTCAGATCAGCTCAGCTCTGGCCTTCGTGGCCATTTGGAAAGTAAATCAGTGGATGAAAGACTTCTCTTTCTTTGCTTCTGCGTCTCTGTAACTCTTGCCTTTCAAATAAATAAATAAATCTTTAAAAAAAAAAAAAACAGTGCTGTTGTTGTCAACAACAGGAGTCACTGTGTACTTACTTCTCATGTGGGATCTGTCCTGGGTGTGTTGTCCAATGTGAAGTAATGCTATAACTAGTACTGTAACAGTATTTTACACTTTGTGTTTCTGTGTGGGTGCAAACTGATGAAATCTTTGCTTAATATATACTCAATTGATCTTCTGTATATATAGATAATTGAAAATGAATCTTGATGTGAATGGAATGGGAGAGGGAGCGAGAGATGGGAGGGGTGTGAGTGGGAGGGAAATTATGGGGGGGGAAGCCATTGTAATCCATTAACTGTACTTTGAAAATTTATATTTTCTAAATAAAAAATAAATTAAAAAAATAAAAAGATAAAAAAAAAACAGTGCTGTAATTTTTAGTTCTACAGAATTAAAATCATCAGGTAACTTTAAGAAGCCCATGGTTTTACAATTCTGTTGGTTTTGTAGGCCGGCGCTGTGGCTTATGCCAGCGCCGTGGCTCACTAGGCTAATTTTCCACCTGCAGCGCCAGCACCCCCAGTTCTAGTCCTGGTAGAGGTACCGGGTACGAGTCCTGGTTGCTCCTCTTCCAGTCCAGCTCTCTGCTGTGGCCTGGGAGGGCAGTGTAGGATGGCTCAAGTGCTTGGGTCCCTGCACCCGCATGGGAGATCGGGAGACCGGGAGGAAGTACCTGGTTCCTGGCTTCTGATCAGCACAGCACCAGCCATAGTGGCCACTAGGGAAGTGATCCAATGGAAGGAAGATCTCTCCCACTGTCTATAACTCTCTCTCTCTGTCTCTCTCACTATCTAACTCCCTGGCAAAAAATTAATTAATTAAATAATTAAAAAAATAAAAAAAATTCTGTTGGTTTTCTGTATCCACAGGTTTCACATTTGCAGTTTAATTGTTGATCCTGAACATATACAGATTATTTTCTTGTCATTATCTATTAAGCAATACAGGATAACAAGCATTTACTTAACATCTGCATTGTATTTTGTATTATAAGTGATCTCGAGTATATTTAAGGTATACTGGAAAAGGTATGTATATTATATGCAAATATTGCACCGAGACTATAAGCATCTGTGAATTTTTAATTGTGAAGAGATTCTAAAACTGATACCCTGTAGAAACTGAAGGATGGGTTTCCTTACATGATTCAATTCTATTTACCAAATAATAACATGTCTTATTTCTACATTAGAAATAATCAGTTGCTATTCTATTCATAATTAAATTGTATCTACTATCTCTGTTATTGAAATGTCCAAACACATAGAATTCACCCTTACCTATCATTTTTATGATGAGATATTTGAAATTTACTTTCTTGTCTTTGTTAAAAATATACTGTATATTACTTTTTATTTTTACTATATAAATTTTACATATTTATGGAGTACCATGTGATGTATCAAAACATATATGTATTGTGTAATGTAATCATGTAATCATATCCATCTCCTAAATGGTATATTTTTCTTTTGTTCACAACATTCTTATTAATATTATTTTAATGGACAGATCAGAATTATAAATATTTATGAAATACAATGTGATGTTTTGCTCTATGTATAAAATATAAAATTATTAAATCAAGGTAATTAACATCTATCATATTATTTAACATATAAAACTTTTATTTAACTTTTTTTTATTTGAAAGGCAGAGAAACACATATATAGTTAGGATCTCCAGTCTGTTGGCTCACAACCATATGACTGTAGTAGCAGAGGCTGGAACATGGTGAAGCAAGTAGCCAGAAACTCCATCAGTTCTCCCACGTGGGTAGTGGAGAATTTGAATCATTACCACTGCCTCCCAGAAAGCACATTAGCAAGAAATGGGAATCAGGAATGGAGCCTGGACTCAAATCTAGGCACTGCAACATAGTTTGTAGAATCTTACCTGTTGAGCCAAACACTCACCTCTTATCATACCTTTATGATAAACACATTGAAAATCCTTTTTTCTTAGCTTTTTAAATTCAAAATATAGACTACATCAATTAATATTATCTACTATTATCCTATGCAATAGGACTGTAGATACTCTACTGTGCAGTTTTCATGGCTGTCTAGAACTTGGTATTTTTGATCACTAACTCCCCATTTCCTGTCACCCAACTCTGCTCAGTCCATGGTAGCATCCTGCCTATAGGATTTCATTAGTTACCTCTCTTATTTTTTTTAAAGATTTATTTATTCAAATGTCAGAATACAGAGCAAGACGGAAGAGAGAGAGAGGTAGAGGGAAAGGGAGAGGAGAGGAAAAGAAAGGAAAAAGAGGAGAGGGGAGGGGAGTGAAGGGGAGAGGAGAGGATATATCTTCCACTCACTGGTTACTGGTCCAGATGGCCTCAATGGCCAGGGCTGCACCAGGTTGAAACCAGGAGCAAGGAAATTTTTCCGGGTCTCCCATATGGAAAGCTGGGACCCAAGCACTAGGACCATCATCTGCTGCTTTTCCCAAGCTATTAACAGGGACCTGGATCAAAAGTGGAACACCTGGGACATGAACTGGCACCCATATGAGATGTTACTGTTATAGGCAGTGGATTTACCTGTTATTCCACAATGCTGGCTCTACCTCTCTTGTTTTTATAATATGTGTTGTTTAATATCTATGGCATTTGAACATTAAACAACTGTGAAATTGTCTCCCTTTATCTTCTTGCTTTGGAAAGCTTAACAAAATAAAGTGATAGGGTCAGATCAGGCAGCTATCAGGTTACAACATGCACTAAAAATCAGAGGACATCCAAGTAGCATTTAAGAGACACAAAACTCTTACAGCTTCAGGAAGGACTGACCTTCTGAAAATCAGTCTCAATGTCGAATGTAAAGCTAGGAAAGTCATATAGAAGATTCAATGCTCAATATTGAGTGACATCCTGTGTCAGAGTGTCATAGTAGATAAGTGTTCCCTTTTTTTTAATTTTCAAAACTATATTTTTAATTTACTTTACAGTCAAAAGCTTAATGTTCCTCTAAATAAAAAGTTCAGTAAGCAAAAAATAAAAAATCACTATTAAGCAAGAATTTATATATAAGGGCTGTAAACTATAATCAAACCAAAATATGTCAATGTCATTCATATACAGTTTAGCTCTATTGTATCTTTGTTGATTATTTTGTCTGTTTTAATGTCTGTTGATGAAAGTGGAGAATTGAATTCTTTTTTATTGTTGTGTTGGAGTGTATGTCTCCCTTTAGATCCATTAATATTTGTTTAATATAATTGAGTGCCCTGCCATTGGGTACATATACCTTTGCTATATTTACATCTTCCTGTTGAATTGATCTCTTAACCATTATTTTTTTAGGTTAAATTCATTTTTATAGAAAGCTTTTATTTAATGAATATAAATATCAAAAGTACAACTTTTGGATTATAGTGGTTCTTCCCCCCATAACTGCCCTCCCACCCCCAAACCATCCCACCTCCTACTCCCTCTCCCATCCCATTCTTCATTAAGATTCATTTTCAATTATTTTTATATACAGAAGATCAACTCTATACTAAGTAAAAGTTTCAACAGCTTGCACCCACACAGATGCATAAATTATAAAGTACTGTTTGAAAACAAGTTTTACTGCTAATTCTCATAGTACAACACATTAAGGACAGAGGTCCTACATGGGGAACAAGTGCACAATGACTCCTGTTGTTGATTTAATAATTGACACTCTTATTTATGATGTCAGTGAGCACCTGAGGCTCTTGTCATGAGCTGCCAAGGCTATGGAAGCCTCTTGAGTCCACAAACTCTGAGATTATTTAGATAAGGCCATAATCAATCCCTTATTTTTGACACAGGAAAATTTGCATAGCAGAATCTGAAGTGTTTGAGTGCACATATTTTCTTGAAATTCCTATTCTGCCAAAAGTAACTCCATTAATATTTTTTTTTGCAATGCAAGGTAGACTGTGCTTATCTAAAGATCAAATGTGGAGCAAGTATTTTACCAAATAGCAAATGTCTTCTTCCCTCCCTAAATGATAGCAAACATTAATTTTTGGTTTAAGTCCAATATAAGTGGAGAGAAAGAATTTCTATCATCAAGTAAGACATAATGCAAATTCCAGAGGAATTCCAGGATAATACTAGTATATGTTGGGATGAAATCATGGTTTGAGGTTTGAGGGAGTGAGTCAGGATGTAAGTGTAGATAGAGAAAACTTTACACAACTTAGTATACTCTCCTTTGGCAAAGGATGTAATTTCCTAGCAAGGTTACCTGGGACTGACCTAACATGTTACTGGAATGATTTCTTGAAATTTGGATATTTGATGACCTACCATAAATGAGGTAGACTTGACAAAAATACCTTGGTATATTAGAAAGGATTGAGAAAGAAAGGCAGTTGAAATGTTGGAACTAATATTAATGGGGGTCCAAAGAATTCACTATCTGACTATGTTCCTTGCAAGGACTCAGAAGATACTCCCTGTTGAAGATGATCTGACTCAGCTTAGGTTCTCCTCCAAAGCAGCTGATATAGAGTTGTTTAAAAGGGAGACTGATTAGCATTCACAGAGCCAAGTACCACCTATTTACTTGGATAGTGAGGTTTACCTTTAGCATCAATATATTTTATCAGTACATTGGTGAACAGTTCCAATTTTTTTTTCCACCTGTTATGATTGTCCTAGGAAAGTGATCAGATGTCCCTGTGAGCTAAGGAAGAGTCATACATCCCGATGTTCATATAATTTATTTTTAAGTGTTCCATTTGCTGGAGCCCTACTCTGCATATAGTTCTGCATCATACGATACATTATTGCTATTCCTGCTCAATTGAATGAGCAAGAGGATCTGAGAAATGCAGCTCCTTGCACCAGACTCCACTTGTCATTTGATGCCGCAACATCAAGTGGTTCTCAGTAGTGATTGATTTCATGCAGGACAGAGTTCCACTGTGAAACTCTAGTCATCTTTCCACGCTTCTTAATGTGGCCTGAAGGAGATATCACTTAACAACCCTATTATCCTTTAGTACCTTTCATATCATGAGATCTTCTCAGTCAATGTGGCAGAGCAGATTTCACAGAAAACTGGATCTCCTCCGGTGGCCTCTCTCCTTTGAAACCTACTAAAATAAATCCAAATCCAAGCCTTTCTCCTATTGTGAGATATTCAGTAAATTATCACATTTCACCAAGGCTTTATCTGTTTCTTGAATTATAAATGTGATGAATGGACCCTACTTTCGTAAGTTATTTGGAAGAAACCTACAAGTATATGTGAAGTTATTTAAAATGATGCTTTACTGATAACAAGCCCTCTAACAGTCCTAAATCCTATGAAAAATTAAAACTTGTCTCAATGGAGTCTAATTACAAATTCCAATCGATCTGTTTCAACCCACATTTATCTTAGTTGACCTCTTGCTGATTTCTTTCTTTTTTTTTTTTCCACAATCCTACATTTTTAAGGCTCTTACCTCTCATGAGATCCTTAACATCCTTGGGTTCTGATTTCTCTTTCTTCACCAAGGCTATTTATAAAAAAGGGATAAGGATTTTGTTTTTGCTCTTAGTCATTTTTAGTAACTCTTTCTCAAACTAATAGAAAGAATATGTTTCTGAGATTTGTTTTTACTCTTTTCTAGTCTCAATCTATATTTTTTCACCCTGAATGATGAAATTTAGCCCTAATATCCAATTTTTCTTATATATATTGATGATTGCTAAATTTCTATCTCTGGTCCAAGAGTCTCTGTACTGCAAAGATTCATGTATGCCACGCAGCATCTTTCCAACCTCTTACATCCATCTCATAGATTTCCTTCAATTTTTCAATAAGAAAATTAATAACTAATTACTGTAACTTTTTCCTAGGTTAGATTATATGGAAACATGTATTACTTTATTTTTATAAATCAATTAACATATATTATTCATTATGTCAATAATCTTCCTCCTATTGAAGACGCCCTAATAGCACTGAGAGGAAATAAATTGTCCAGGACAAACTAGTTGAGACCACGCTTGCTCTACTGGCGTGTTTATTATCTGAGGCCTCAGTTTACTGAGCAAGAGGCTGCCTTGATTGTGTCTGTGACTTAACTGTACATAGGAATTTTGCAGGACTTGGTAATAAGTGATTTAGCTGACCTTTCGGGGTCACATTCTGCCACAATTTTCTCCATACCCTTGTTTTTTGTGTAAACTTTGCAAAATAATATTAGTAAAACCTTAACACTCACAAAATCAAAATAACAGACATCATCCAATATTGGAAGCCAAGCATTCTCCCATCACCCTTGCCAGCAGTTTTTCTTATTCTACTAATCACTTTCTTTCTCAGCTTCACCTCTGTGATGAGCTGAAAACTACACCCTGTGTAACCTTTACTGTGGGACTAGTGGAATCAGAATTGATACTGTATTTTTTTATTTTCTTAAAACTGAACATCAGTTTATATCATCAGTTTATACTGCTACTAGCTTAATCAACAAGATATGTGATGTTAAGAATTGCATAGTCTTCCCTCTCAGTTTGCCATCAATTCTTTTTTTTAATATTTATTTGTTTATTTGAAAGTCAGAGTTACACAGAGAGGAGAGGCAGAGAATGAGAGAGGTCTTCCATCCTATGGTTCACTCCCAAATTGACCGTGATGCCTGGAGCTGTGCCTATCTGAAGCCAGGAGTCAGGAGCTTTTTCCGGGTCTCCCACGTGGGTGCAGGGGCCCATGGACTCGGGACATCTTCTACTTCTTTCCCTGGCCATAGCAGAGAGCTGGATCAGAAGTGGAGCAGCCAGGTCTCAAACCGGTGCCCATATGGGATCTGGGCACTTCAGGTCCTGGCACTAATCCGCTGCGCCACAGCAAGAGCCCCTGCCATCAATTCTTAATGATTCTATCCCCAGATCTCTCTCCCACCCATCTTCTGCTCACTGTCTTTACTGTCATTACCTTACTATAAACCATCATTTTACTCTTACTGATCTGTCTTTAGTGTCAGCTCCCTTTAATAAATTTTCTAATCTCTTCACAGAGCAATGTTTCTAAGATGCAAGTCTTAGGGCCAGCATTGTGACACAGTAGGTTAGGCCACTGTCTGAGATGCTGGCATCCCATATGAGAACAGTTTTCAGTCCTGACTTCTCCACTTCCAATCCAGCTAATGTGCCTGGGAAAGCATCAGAAGATAGCAGTGTGCTGGGTTCCCTGCCATCCATATGGGAGACTGGAATAGAGTTCCTGGCTCTTGGCTTCAACCTGACCCAGCCCTAGCTGTGGCAATTTGGGGAACGAATCAGCAAATGGAAGATCTCTCTCTCTCTCTCTCTCTCTCTCTCTCTCTCCCCATCTCTGTCTCTCCCTCCCATAACTCTGCCTCTAAATAAATATTTTAAAAAATGCAAATCTCACCTTGCTTCCATCTAGTCCCCAGGAATCTGTTGAAAAAACATTGTTGTATTTTCTTTTAAATTAATTTGCATGAAATTTAAGTAATCACTTGATTAATGTCAGTTACACTGCTCTGAGGAGTGCTCTGTGCTAAGCACTAGTGCATGCTCTATGACCCTTTTCTGTTTCTGTCTGCAAAAATCTGGTCATGTACATTACCCCTTTCCAAGATGGCAAAGCTGAGTATCAATGATCTTCACTAGTACCCTAGCAATGATGGAGCTAATACTTCTATCTGGGACTCTCTTACTCACTCATCAATCATATGAGGTTTTCCATTCATTCATATCCCTGCCAATTCTTGTCTTGCCATCTATATTCTAGTGAAACCAAAGTGCCTGGGTTTTATTTGATTGTTTCCCCAAAAGACTACCATAATTTCATCCCTTTGTGTCCTTCACATTTCTTGAAATAACAACCCAATTTGTCCTGAGAACAATAGGCATGTTCACCATTGCCACCAATATCTCTCTTAGATGCCACTTTTAAGCTCCTGATGATCCTATGAGTATCACCATTTAATGCCTGCTTTAGTCATTTATCCTCTGCTTGAGTTTTTAAGTAGAATAGGGTCTCTTTAAGACTAAAAGTTGCCTCTTTAAATTTCAAGCAATACCAGAAGCGTGGAAAATGGTGTCAGAAAGATGGCCACAAATGAAGACATGAACCTCAAGTAAAGGGAAAAATGAATGGATACATGCATTTAAATGTTGTTTGTATCATACTGGTCTCTCAGTCCTGAGCTGCCACGTGGAGTAGTGACTTCCATCATAATTCTTTTTTTCTCTTCAGAGTCTCACTTATCTTACCTCACAATTTTAACCATTTCACTTTTTAAAAGATTATTTATTTATTATTTGAAAGGCAGAGAGAGAGGGAGGTCTTCCATCGCTGGTTCATTCGAGCTGGGCTGATATGAAGCCAGGAGGCAGGAGTTCTTCTGGGTCTCCCACGCATGTACAGGGGCCCAAGGACTTAGGCTATCTTCTACTGCTTTTCCAGGACATAGCAGAGAACTGGATTGGAAGTGAAGCAGCCAGGATTTGAACTGTTGCCCATATGGAATGCTGGCACTGCAGACAGTGGCTTTATCCTCAAGGCCACAGCACTGCCCCCCAAACATTTTAATTTTAATACAATAGTTAACCTATTATCTTCATGTGTTAATGAATTAATGTGTTAATGAGTTAATGACAAGTAGGGTAGCCATTTTTGTAGTGTTTTTAATTGAGGCAATTTTTTGACACCATTCCTATCTGTGATCAAAAAAACTCCAACTTTATCCCTAAGATTTCTGTCACCTGGGGTGAGTTTTTAGCCTATCAGTTAGGACATTGACTGAGATGCCCATGTCCTATGTTGAATACCTAGTTTTTATTCCCAGCTCCATCTCCTGGTTACAACTACCTGTTAATGTGCACTCTGGGGGAAAGCGGTATGATGGCTTAAGTAGTTGGGTCCATGCCATCCGTGCAGAAGAACTGCATTTAGTTTCTGATTCCCAGCTTCAATCCAAACCAGCTTTCCACATTCGGGGCATTTGAGTGGTGAACCAGAAGATGGGATTTCTAACTCATTTGCAATGTCTGACTCTCAAATAAAGTTTTAAAAAATGAAATCCATCATTTTTAAAGATTATTCAGTTGTTTGAAACTCAGTTACAGTGAGAGAGGGACACACACACGCGAGAGAGAGAGAGAGAGAGAGAGAGAGAATGATCTCTGTCTGCAGCTTCACTCACAGATGGCTGCAATGGCCAGGGCTGACTTAGACCAAAGCCAGGAACCAGGAACATCTTCCAGGTCTCCTACAGAGGGTGTCAGGGGCCGAGACACACGGGCCATATTGTATTGCATTTCCCAGGTTGTTAGCAGGGAGCTGGATCAGAAGTAGAGCAGCCAGGACACAAATTGGCACCCATGTTGGGTACTGGTGTTGCAGATGATAGCTTTACCCACAATGCCACACCAGCCCCAAATCAGGCAACCTTGATTTAAATAAATACAATCTCCTTGGTTTGATTACAGGCAGAGGCTTTAAATGCGATGAGATGCTCAGTCTAGTGGTTGTGTAAAATTCCACTGAACCATAATGGACTCATTGGAGATTCTTCTGCTAGCTTTGGAGGAGCAAGTTTCCATGTGACTAGTACCCGAGAGTAGCTCCTGGGGGCTGAGACTGACTTGTGACCAACAGCCAACAAAGAAACAGAGACCACAGTTTTGCAACAAAAAAGGACTGAATTCTGTCAATAAGAACTTGAACTTGGAAGTAGACCCTGGCCTTCAGATGGCATTGTACCTTCTGCCAACTTTAAGTTTGGCTGGCATGACCCTGATCAGAAATCCTAGGTAACCTCTGCCTGGAATCCTGATCCATGGTAGCATGTAAAATAAATGAGTCTGCTCTAGGCTGCTATGTGTATGGTAATCGTTTATGCCACATAGGGAATAAGTGCACTGATTCCCATACCTGTCAGTAACCTTATGAAGATTGCTGCTATAGAAATGAACTTTCAGATTTTTTAGATAAAAGTGGGGCATATTTTGGAAAGACTATATTGCTGTCTTCCTTTTCCTTGTGCATACTAACTTTAATACTGCCTGCATACTGTCTTTTTTTTTAAACTGGTTTCCATCAGATCTAAGGGTTTATGCTTAACAATGCTTTACTCTGCTCCACTGGTTAGATACAATACTGTCTGCTTCTAACAAATTGCCACCATTTATCAGCAATTAATGTCAGCCTAAAATAGAAGAGAAAGAAACCTCCGAGGATTAGAGAAAAAAGCTTCACTTTCTGACCTTCCAATCTGTGCTGAAAAGGCAATCTTTGGATTTGTGTGTTCCTGGAGTGTTATTAAATAAAGTCCTTAATTTGAATAATACAAATTTCTATTTCCATAGTAATTTGAACATTAATCTTCACAATACAATTGTGAGAAGTCATGGGACATATTATTATCTTCATTTTATCATTTATTTGATTTTACCAAGGTTATTTAAAGGAGAGTGGAGTCAACTGGTAGAATTCATTTCTATGCATGCTTCATTCTGCCCTGATTCTTAAGGAAATATGTCACTTATTTTGCTTCCTATTTCAAATTTCATAGTACTCATGAAATTGTTATAGAGTCTCTAGATTTTTTTGAAAATGCCTTTTCAAATATTTTATGGATGTTTTCAAATATAAAACAAACCTGACAAAACTCTAGTGTCCACCCATACATACAGCAATACTCTACCAATAACATTGTACTGTACTTCATTTACCATATGTCTGTTAATCATTCTGTCCATCAGTCAATTTTATACAAATTTATTATAAATTATTATAAATTATAAATTGCAGATGTGAGCTCAAAAGAAAATGTGTATCATCAGAATTCACTACATTAATTTTCTTTTGTTTTATATATGTTACATACAATTGAGTGCATAAATCTTTCTAGTTTTTAAAATTTGTTTATCTGAGAGGCAGAAAAAGAGATGGAGAGAGCAAAAGACAGAGCTTTCATCTGCTGGTTTACTCCCCAAATGTCCCCAGTGCTGAAGCAGTCAGCAGGGAATATTTAGGTCTCTCATGTGGATGGCAAAACTCTTGAGCCATCTTTACAACCTCCAAGTGGCTGCATTAGCAGTAAGCTAGAATCAAGAAACAGAGGCAGTTAGTGAAGCCAGGTGCTCCAATGTGGGATGCGTGAATTTAAACCAGCACCTTAATTCCTGCCTATACTAAGTGCCTGCCCTTGAGAGCACAGAATTCAAATGTATATTTTCTTATTTTTCACAAATGTATGATAAGTTTAAGGCACTTAGAAATCACTGAAAAAGTTTTACAGATTATGAATAGTAAAATCTTTTGTGAAAGCCCTGCATCTATAAGCCCATAGTCTAAAGCACTTGCTAAAATCCAAACTTGCTTAAACCGTCAGTTTCCCTTGTTCAGTTGAACCTGTGGAATACACTTGCTTACCCTGAGGCCATTTACTTTTACAGAGTTGTCTCACCTGGCACATTACATTCTTGTTTCCTTGTTCCTTTTATTCCTGATCACCTGTTTCCTGGAGATATATGAAACCTTTGCTTGTAGCCAGAAGGCAATGGAGTCTTACTTTCATAAAAACCCTCCTGTTAGTGGTGAATAAAGATTTTCTTTTTGTGTATGAACTCTGGGGACCTTTCTTTCAGGGCATTTTGACAAGTGGACATACAGCCATTGGCTGTAGATTAAAAATGTTACCAAATATCATACATTTATTTAGAATTTCAATTATATATACTAAACAATGCATAGATGCTAGGTCAATAGTGTCCTTTGTTTTTTATTCATACTTGTTCATGCTATTTGTATTATTTACTATTTATAAAATTAAGCTGAAAAGTACACAGGGAGGCCATAGCATCACTGCTAAAGAGATACTAACAGTGAAAATTGACTTTATCTTGACACACACTCCTCCTCCCCAGTCAGAAATTAAAATAATTCTCAAATTGGCATTTGAGAATGAAACGACTTTGCAAATGGGTGACAAAAACATTAGGGGAGTACACACATGAATCCTAGCTCCTTTTCAGCACCTAGGTCAGTTACAACTCAGTTCCTAGAAGACTAGTTCTTTCAGCCAGTAAGGAGCCATGGCAAGAACATGGAATGCTTGAAGGTCCAGAGTCTAGATCCGACCTAAGTGAACAGTCCTCAGGATATATAGAGCTGGCCAATGAACACTTGATATTATTTAAGCAAGCAGTCTCCAAGCAGTGGGCCTAGTGGCAGAACAAGTTAATTAACCACTTGTAACACCCTCCTGCCTATGCAGTGCCTCTTTGAGTCCCAGTTACATCATTTCCATGTAGTTCCCTGAGAAAGCAACTGGGAAACAATGGATGGTGGTTCAAGAACTTCAGTTCTCAACACCCCTGTGGCAGGCAGGATGGAATTTCCAGTCGCTAGCTTCAGCCTGACCCATCCCCATCTTTGAGGCAATTTCAGGAGTGAACCAGCAGATGGAAGACCAATCCGATTCTCTCTCTCTCTCTCTCTCTCACTCCCCCCCCCACTTTTAAAATAAATAAATAAATCTTTATAAAAAAATTCACACTGCCTGAGGTGCTATATCAGGGCTCTGAACAAGATGTCCCAAAACATGGCCATTTGGAAACTGGAAAATTCTGGAAACAAGAGAATCACTACTTTAAGACTACAAATTCCCATCTTTTCATGAGAAAATTCTCTCACCTGCTTTACCTGAGAGCAGATCATAAGATCCTCATTCCAGAGGTTCATGTCCTACAACCAGAGAACAAAAAGAATTCAAACAAATAGGCCTTGCTATCTTTTTCCAATTTTGAGTCTTCATTTCTGAATGCCCCCATGTCCCATTAGAATTCATTGAAACAATTACTCTTTTTTAAAGATTTATTTTATTTATTTGAAAGGCAGAGTTACAGAGAGGCAAAGGCAGAGAGAGAGAGAAAGAGGGAGAGAGAGAGAGAAAGGAAAGAGGTCTTCCATCGGCTGGTTCACTCCCAAGATGGCCTCAATGGCTGGAGATCTCCAGATCTGAAGCCAGGAGTCATGAGCTTCTTCTGGGCCTCCTACATGGGTGCAGGAGTCCAAGGACTTGGGCCGTCTTCTATTGTTTTTCCAGACCACAGCAGAAAGCTGGATTGGAAGTGGAGAGCTGGGACTCGAACCGGTGACTATATGGGACGCTGGCACTGCAGGTGGTGGCTTTACCCGCTGTGCCATAGTACAGCCTATGTTTGTTACATTGGTGCCAACTATAAATCTTGGGATGGGTGTGGCTATGAAGTTCTTTCCTTGTAGCAGTTAAAGCTATAGTTTTCTGACATCTTGGAATCCGGAGAATGGGCAGCACAGCTCCAGTGTGGGGAATGCTGACTGGAACAGAGAAGTTTCTACCCATGCTACTCTGCCATTGACTCTGTCACTGTGGTATCTGCCTCTGCACACCAAGAAAAATGTGAAATATTTTTACTGGTTTCCCCAAACTCACTTATAAAAAAGAAGGAAAAAAAAAAAACACCCAGAGTGGACAATATTCAACTCCTATGGAAAGCCAATTGGAGAAAATAGATTCCATTTAGAACTTAAAATAAAAGTGCGCAGGGGCCATCTCACTAGTCCAAGTGATCAATTTCAGTTCACAATTGATCACACTGATAGATCTAAGAGTCAAAGGGATCGCATAAATAAGACTAGTGTCTGCTAATACTAACCGATAGAATCAAAAAGGGAGAGAATGATCCAACATGGGAAGCAGGATACACAGCAGACTCATAGAATGGCAGATGTCCTAAATAGCACTCTGGCCTCGGAATCAGCCCTTAAGGCATTTGGATCTGGCTGAAGAGCCCATGAGAGTATTTTAGGCATGGAAAGCCAAGACACTCTGGCGAAAAAAAAAAAAAAAAAAAAAAAAAAAAACCCTAAATGAAAGATCTCTGCAAGTGAGATCCCAGTAGAAAGAACAGGGCCATCAAAGAAGGAGGTACCTTTCTCTGAAGGGAGGAGAGAACTTCCACTTTGACTATGACCTTGTCTAAATAAGATCGAAGTCAGTAAACTTAAAAGGCTTCCATGGCCTTGGCAACTCATGACTAGAGCCTAGGGAGATTACTGATGCCATAAACAAGAGTGTCAATTTGTTAAATCAACAACAGGAGTCACTGTGTACTTACTCCTCACGTAGGATCTCTGTCCTTAATGTTTTGTCCAATGTGAATTGATGCTATAAATAGTACTGAAACAGTATTTTACACTTTATGTTCTGTGTGGGTGCAAACTGATAAAATCCACTTAATATATACTAAATTGATCTTCTGTATATAAACATAATTGAAAATGAATCTTGATGTGAATGGAATGGGAGAGGGAACAGAATGGGAATGGGAGGGTTGTGGGTGGGAGGGAGGTCGTGGAGATGGGAAGCCATTGTAATCCATAAACTGTACTTTGGAAATTTATATTTACTAAATAAAAGTTTTTTAAAAAAATGAAACTGTGAACTAGAATGGGAAATATTTCTAACTTTACAAATGTTTCTAGCTAGCAAAAAGCAGCATTCAATTCACTGAGGAAATCTGTTACTATAGATGTTGCTAACTATTTAAGATCTACTTTCAATGTGTCATGTTGAATTTCTCCAAGTGTTTATATACTTAAGTTATTTGTAGTACACAAGGGGTCTTCAATGCTTTATGGAATGGGGAGACATGTGGTTTAAGACTTAAGGTGCTAGCATCAGTGCCCGTGTCCCACATTGCAGAGTCTAAATTGAATTCCTGGCTCTACTTCCTGACTCCAGCAGTTAATGCAGACCCTCTGAGGCAGCAGTAAAGGCTCAAGTGGGTGGGTCCCTGCCACCTTGCTAGGGGGCCTGGATTGAGTTCCCTTTCCCAGTTTCAACATCAGGTCAGTTCCACCCATTGCAGGCATCTGGGGAGTGAACCAGAAGATGGGACCACATTCTTATTCTCTTTCTCACTCTACTTCCACCCTCCATCTCAGGGAGGGAGGAAACAGAAAATGAAAAATTTATGCTTATGGGAAATGTATATTGTGAAAAAATTCATGCATATATTCAAAATTTTTGCACCATGACAAATTTATCTTTTAACTCCATTTCTCCCCATTTTTTAAAGTACCTTCATATTTAGGTTTATATGCAGAAATATCTCATTTTCCAGTGAAGAAGAGTATCCTTCACAAATAGATTTTGTTATTTTGATCCGGTCACGTTCATAAATTTAAAGTATGTCAGAAGTTAAATTGGAAAAGTAAATGGCAGGAAATTAATGCGAAATGAAAATGATTGCTGCTTTTGAAGTCAAATACTGTGTCAATTAAAACAGGATTCCAGTGAATTGATGTGACAAGAACTTAACTAGTGTGTAGAAGTAAAACTTGTATTCCACTAATTACTTAGGAAAAAAAAGAAATTGCATGGAATGATTAAACTAAAATGACCATACATGTGCCCCAAAATTTCAGTATATTCTTTGAAATCAGGTCATGGGGACATGGCACTTCTTGCTTATATTTCTTCATATAGTTGGTTGATTCTAAGTGGCATAAACTGAGAAGAAACGGGTTAACTCAATTTCAAGTTTGTCTTTGATGCACTTCCAAATCTCTTCTTTTGGGAACTGAAAGTGAATTGCTTAAAGTGAGTGAAGAGTGGAAATAGATAGGAACAGTCAATCTCTAGCCTTAGTAAAGGATGGTTTACCTTATTTCTTGTTTAGAAAAATGTGTCTTGGTTGATTTTCTGCATCTATTTGAAAAAAAAAAAACCTGCAGATATCTGAAGAAAATTCATAATTAAGTAAGTACAGTCATCTCAAAGGGAAATTATTAAAGGGAGATTATATGTTAATTGCCATGCCAAAAGTCTTTTCTGCTACTGGAGAAAGACCCTCTAAATTAGTGTGCTCTGTCTCATGGGTTTCCTTATTTAGCACAAACAAAAGCTTTAAAAGGCAACAAAATTGAACTCTAAGTTATACACAGAAAATACCCACAAATGTTTTATAGTAAGAAGAAAACTTGTTTTGTTTTTAATAGTCAGAAATACTTTATTTCTTATAAAATTATTTTCAAAAATCATTGTTCTATCTTCCTCTGTCTCTCCTTTATCTGCAGCAATGGCTTTCAAATAAACACATAAATCTTTTAAAAAATCATTGACCCATAATTTTCCCCAAAGTCATTGATGATAACTCCTTTAAATATGACTTCTCTTTGCCTAAAATGAAACTTGAAGAACATAGGCAGGTTCTTATTTCCAGCAGGGTACATTTTGGTGCAAACTGTGGTAGGGGATTATGATACCCTTGTGCCTTATAACTCACCATCATACCACCTAATTTTCATATTCACCCACATGATAAATAAAGAAAAGACATTCAGCAATTGGAGGAATAATGGTAGCATCAACATTTATTGACTCATAAAGCTAAGTTCAGGATTTTTAAGAGCAGTAACATCATGCATTTATTATATTTTCCTATATTCCTTTAAAAAGCATGGTAGAACAAAAAGCCTACAGGTAAAATCTGCACTAATCTAAGTGACAAGGTATCCTCATAACATCTAAGGCATGAGAAAGTGCCATAAAACAATTGACTGCTACAGTATCAATGTGGAAGCAGACTGTATGTAGGAGGAAGCAGAGCTGAGGCGTGTGGGCTTCTGTTGGCCTGAAAACAGAGTGTATTAATAAACCTAAAATATGATTAAATCTGAAAGATGTCAATTATAGTAAAAATAGTCAATCTTGGAGAATGCTAGGAAATAACACTGCTATTTTAATACAATGCATAAAGTCAAAATTAGCATCTATTCTACATCTGTATATGAATTGTACTTCATGGGATCATATAGTTGAGGTGAGCTACCTCCGTGGAGAAAAGTCAGGCTAATAAAATAATAATGCATGATAAAATTGCACTGTCACCATTTTGCAGCCACAAATGAACATATAAAATAATGTTATTACAAGCACGTGCAAAAAGAAAAGAAAGAATACTGTTTTCTTCCTGAGCAACATATTTGAGAGTGATTCAGTTGGCAGTGGGATCTCAAAGTCTGTGAGACAAACAAGGGTTGTCTAAAATGGTGGAAAATAGGGGAGCAAAGGAAAAGGATAAGACACCAGGAGCGACATCACTATTTGACAGATTTTTCTGCTTTACAGACTGACCCTGGCTGTGATATAAATTTATGTTCTAAGAAATTCCCTTTCACATCCAGCTTTTATGATATCTGGAGAAGTCATAAATGGGTTCCTAATGTCACAAGATTCTGAACCACTCTTCCCATGAAAACACTCAACCCAGGCTGCTCAAATCTCAGATACTATCATATTGTATTGGGCCACAATATGAAAAAAAATCATGAAGCATTGTTCTCCTCTAAAGCATACAACGTTCCAAGGGGTACTTGGGCTTCTATATTTTTTTGTTCCCGAAAAGAACTATCAGAGTCATTCCTAATATAGCAGAGAAATGATTAAGCTCAAGTCCTGGTGTTGAGTTCCACTTGACCTTGACCAGATGAATCAATTCACTATTTTTGCTAGAAATTAAGCAAATATTCTTTCATCAGCTTCCAGTTTTGAATGTAACCTTGGCATTTGAGTTATTTTCCACAGCACTTTATAATATAGTATATGGATGATAATTGTGCCTCACGTTATAATATATTCATTCTGCACATAATTTCTTGACTAAGTGTGCCAGGCTTTCTGCACATCAGTGAAACACAAGCAAGCAAACCACCAACAGAGTTCTGAATTCTTAAGAACATTTCAAAATCAACTATTCTGTTCATGAAAGTGCTATACAAAGGATATGAAAAACATTGAAGGTATTGTCACACTCCTTAGTTTAATCTTGTGTGTTTTTGCTTGTTCTACCATTTTTAAGTAAAAACAGTGTAGAAGTAGGGTACTCTTTGGACAGACCAGTCCTATTTTTCTAGATTTTAACAGTGCTGTGGTGGAGAGGTTTTTTGTTTTGTCTTGTCTTTTTTTTCTTGGTGTTTTATAAGCATTTCTAGTAAAAGTGCTCTGAAATTTTATAGGGTTCTTTCATCTCACCTAATGCACAGATATCCTTTTTGTGTGGATTTCAAGAAGTTTAAGCTGCCACTGACACACCAGGGAACAGTGACAATTTTGTCCTGTGATGGTTATTGAAATGTTGCTACAACAGAGAAAGCAATATAAGGTGAAAAAGAACTACTCTGAAATATCTCCCTTCTTTTTCTGTTTTTAAAGATTTATTTATTTATTTGCAAGTTAGAGTTACAGACAGAGAGGGAGACAGAGACTAGTTCACTCCCCAGATGGATGCCACAACCAGAGCTGGGCCAATCCCAAGCCAGAAGCCCAGCTGTCCGGATCTCCTACATGGGCTCCAAGCACATGGGCCATCTCCCACTGCTTTCCCAGACCATAGCAGAGAGCTGGATCAGAAGAGGAACAGCCAAGACAGGAACAGGCACCCATATGGGATGTTTGCCTACTCCACCACAGCACTGGCCCCTCCCTTCTCCTTTTTCCCCTACTTCTCCTCCAGGCACACCTACACATTTATATGGATAAGATTTTTGATTTTTCATACATTTGTGTATAATATGCAGAGCAAAACGCAAAAAGTGAACTAATCTTAAAAGTACAGCCACTGATTAAAAACTCAGCTTTTATTGATATAACCCAACATAAATCACACACTCCAGTGTTGCACTTGCTCTTCATCTTCTTCCATAATCTGTTTCCTATTCATAATCACTCTTCTAATAAATATATATCTTGATAAAGAATGCCTGCTCTCCAACCTCATAGAAATGGAGTCATACTGTGTGTATTCTTTTGTATCTGAGTTGTTTCATCTCATAAGGTTATTTTCTTTGTGTCTGGAGATTTGATTAACTTTAAAATTGATTTTGTGGTTCCCCTCACTCTGCCATTCCTACTTCACACCAGGACATAGTCAGTAGCATATATTCAAGTAACTTATAAGTTACAAAATCATGCTAAAAAGCATGATAGATAGATGGGGCCAGGCATTTGAAATATTGCTTAAGATGCTGAGTGTGACAATTGTGTCACATTTTGGAGTACCTGGATTCACGTTTCCAGTCTGTCTCCAGTCTAGATCCTGGAAAACGCACACCCTGGGAGGCAGCAGGTTATGACTCAATTACTTGTGTCTGCCACCTACACGGGAGTCCTGATGGAGTTCCAGATTCCTGGCTTCAGCTGGTGCAGCCTGTGTGCTGTGCGCATTTAAGGAGTGAACTAGTACATGGAAGATCTCTCTCACTCTCTTTCTTTATTTACCTACCTATCATCTACCATCTATCTCTAGCTCTCACCCTCTGATATTCTGTATTTCAAAAATATAAATAAATAAAAATTTAAGATAAACATAATAATTTTCCTCACAGTGAGTGACTCTAGGCAAACTTTTTATAAAATATGACTAATATAGAAAGCAGATTTAACACATTTTCATACATATAATTATGAATTGTTTGACTATTTTCCAACCTATTCTTAAATACACAAAAATTAATTTTAATGATTTAGACATTAGCAAGTTACATATCTCCTTTCAATAGAGAGCATAAATAAGGACATATTGATAATTTATTTTCAACAGCAAGCTGCTTGCAGAAATTCATATTGTTTATGCTATTTATTTAAAAAAACAGACACTGAGATCTACAAAGGGAGAGGAATTGTGTTCATCTAGGCTATGACATTATTAAAAAAAAGTATCAACTACACCAAGAAACTTGTTTCTAGGCTACACAATTTTCTCCATGGCTCACAAGTATTATAAATCCTGACAGCACAATGTAGAAAATATTAGGACAGGAATAAACATTCTGTGCTATCAAGGGACTGATGACAAAGAATTAAATGTGCTGAACCTGAAAGGGGCAAGATGAGTGGTGCAATTAAACAATTTTCAATGGCAGAGAAAAACAAATTTGACTTTTATTAAAATTTTCCTGCATTTTTGACTTAATAATGTGATCTCAACAAGGAAATCTTAAAAAAAAAAAAAAGCTATACCATGTACATCCATACAAAGAAGCATTTTCAATATGTATGAATTATAAGATTATGGAGTTGGTTATTGTTTATAGCTTTTGCCTGCTCAACTAGGGTCCTTTTATACTTATTGTTAAACTCTTTATTTCGTAGAGCATTAAGCCTTTAACTATAATGTAAGTTTTTTTTTTTTTTTTTGACAGGCAGAGTGGACAGTGAGAGAGAGAGACAGAGAGAAAGGTCTTCCTTTGCCGTTGGTTCACCCTCCAATGGCCTGCCGCAGCCTGCGCGATGCGACCGGCGCACTGCGGTGATCCAATGGCAGGAGCCAGGTACATATCCTGGTCTCCCATGGGCTGCAGTGCCCAAGTACTTGGGCCATCCTCCACTGCACTCCCTGGCCACAACAGAGAGCTGGCCTGGAAGAGGGGCAACCGGGACAGAATCTGGCACCCCGACCGGGACTAGAACCCGGTGTGCCGGCACTGTAAGGCAGAGGATTAGCCTAGTGAGCCGCGGTGCCGGCCCTATAATGTAAATTAAAAGTATGTCAACTCAAAATTTCAAAAAGAATGAAAGAAAAAGAGAGTGCAAGAGAAACAAAGGAAGGAGGGAAGGAGGAAAGAAAAAAGAAAGCCAGGGAAGAGTAGGATAGGAAGGTATTATATTCCTAGAATTGTAATTGGGAACTACACTGAATCTGTTCTCTTTGTATTAATATCCCATTAACATCAGGATTGACAAGAATTGTGTTGCAGTAATTATGTGTTTTTCCTTAAAAATATAAAGACATTCATATTGAAATATAATTTCCTAAATTTCTATTAATTCTCATTGATTCATAAATATGAACCATATACTTATTTTAATACATTAGATTTTAGAACAACACTAATTTAAGAGGAATCAGTAGCTAAAGTCTATTGACATTGTTATGAATGATTTAGAGATTTTTCCAGTAACTGTACTACCTTGCAGAATATTCTTTCAGCTATTTTCTTTCATCAAAATGTTGTACCTTCTAATAATTGATATTTAAAATGTGTAGAAATTTTTACATAAGACATAACACCCAATAGTGTGCCACATTCCTTCATAAAGAACTCATATATGTCCATCGAATTTTAAAACTGATAATACAAGAAGTTTTCTTTCAAGTTATTTAGTATTAACATTACTTGCCTTTCATTGAAAACATCTAGAAGTATAAATTTATGATTTATGGAACTATTGACTTTCATATTTGAAACAAGCTACTATACACTCTATTACTAAGGCAGGATAAGAAATGAAACTTGCTTAAAACAAAGGGAATATTAAAGGACCATGGCTCTGGAAGTTTTATTTTTGAAGAATTTTATAAAATATTTACCCGTAAATAAATACAATGAAGAGATCACGGAGGTCTGACACTCAGATCCTTCAGTTGTCAATCTCCATCAGAGTTGTCTGGGCCTCTCAAGAGAAAGGTACACATCAAAGGAAAGGTGAGAACGTCCTCATCAAACGGCAAAAAGACCTGGCAACTCTCCTTGACTTTCCTTCTTCAGGATAGTTTGGAAATGATTGAAATGGGTAACAGTCTGTCAAAATAATGTTATGTGGAAGGAATTTTTAAAGGAAATCTAGGCGTTACACACGTTTTCCACATAGTTTCAATTTTGACTATGTATAGAGCACTATATATTCAGACAGTATTTATTGGATTATGAACATATTTAATCAATGAGATTATCTATGAATTATAATTAATAACCTGCAATAGTGCCTTTCTCTCTCCATCTCTCTCTCTCTCTCTCATACACACACCAATACACACACACACACACACACAATTCACATACTTATGAAAACAAGAAAGATTCATGTTGCATTTAAGAGTCTTTAAGTGTTTAATTTTAAAACTAATTGCCAGGTTATTATTGTACATTATTAACCTCCAAATGTTTGATATTAAGGAAAAAAGCAATATGTTGTCTCTTCAACTTAATTTTTTAGTTTCAAAAATTGAATAATGATGTATATTACATAGTTGACTGGCTATTTTACTCAAACACTAAAGAAAAATACATTTTCTTTATCCCAACAACTCCTTTTTAAGTTCAGGTTAGGTTTTGACAGTATTTCTTGTATGTGGGCAGAAGTGACAGTATATGGTTGATGATGATATAAACATACTTGTATAGGAAATAAGATATTACTATTGTATTAAAAAATTCTCTCTCCCTCCCACAAACCTTGCTAAATAAAAATCATTTCTATATAGGGATATACTTGCTCTTGAGCTTGAAGGGAAAGATTACAGTTAATTAAGTACTAGGAGAGACTTTGAAATTTTTTTAATTTACAAAACTTCATCTTTAATCTCCTGAATTTAATTATGAAACTCTGTTTATATGTTAAATAAGAGAACCAAAACTGTTGACCAATCACATCTTTATAATTTTTGAGGAGGGGTTCAAACATATTAGTATTTTATTAATATATCCAATATACTAGAATCTCTTTTGAAGTAAAAATCTCAATTAATACAGTGGCTGTAGAAAAATAAACTCTACATATCTGGCTTTTAGAATGGAATTCAGAATTATATTAAGGCTTATTTGGCATTGAATAACAATCACTAATATAGTCACTATTGGTTTGACTGTTATTCCAGAGACATATTTCTCTTTGAGAAATAGGTTTTCATGGTAGCAAACCCATACTTTTATTACTTATGAGCATTATGAAATCTGAAAATGTTAATTTTATTCATGTTTTGATTCAGGAACATATAAATGAAGACTCCAAATCTAATTTCTGCTATCAATATGAGTTTAGAGGTAAAAATAATTACAGAACACCTTTAGCAACTTTATGAAGATGATTTATCGTATCAATAAATAATGCATTCAATTTTTTCAATCGGCCTCGAGAGGCCCCTACAAGGTTCCTACGAAGGAGGCCAAGGAAAGTACAGCATACTTGCATCCACTCCAGAGATTTACTTGACTGCTGCCAAGACTTTGTTCTAGGCTGTGCTGGCAGCTAATAAAAGCAATTCTTTCTGCACATTGAAATTCAGTGTTACCTGGGCCTCACGATGCTAGTCAATGGTTATTAGAGGCTTGCAGGAATCTTGTAAGTTGGAAACAAATGAAGCTGAATACTAGGCAATGACAAAGGTGGTCCTTGAAAAACACTCAACAGATTTTAAGAACAAATCACTGTCAGTAGTGCACCCTTTACAGAGTTATTTATAGACATTATGGCTCTAGTTTTCATCCTTTCCTGACCCTAGTGGGTGCCTGCATTAATTTCAAAATAGAATCTTAGTCACAATACCTTACATTTATTACTGTTAAGTATTCTCTCTCCATTTCTTTCCATCTTGGTTGCATAGTTTCTCTTTTCTTACCAGTGTCGTCTTTAATTTAACATCTTTTTTTTTTTTTTTTCTCAATCAGGTTCTACTGTAATCTTGGTTCCTGTTCATTGACAACACTGTTTCAGAAAGTTTAGGTTTTTGATGTTTCCAATCATGAGTTTATCTGTAAATGTTCTACGTCTATTGAGCATGAATTATACCAGTAGTACCTAAAACTCCCTGACTACTTCAAATTCCAAGTGAAAAAGGCAAAGAGAAAAAATCAAGGTGTATTTAAAAGCAAGATTTATTTAAGTCAGAGACCTCCAATCAGAGTGGCCTGGAGGGTCCCCAATAGAGACAAGACTCTGGAAATAATTATTATAACTGTTATGTGAAGATCTGGAAGGATAAAATGGAATAACATGTAGAAAAATTAGGATCTAGCACATAAAATTGTATAGCTCATGTTTTTATTATTGATACGGTTTATCCTTTCTCCTATTAACCACATAGCATTTTTATTACAGATAGACTGATAATTTAAATACTCAGTTCCCTCAATAAGAAGTAATGATCAATGTACATCAACTAAATATTTGTGCATCGGTTTACACATTTCTTTGGATTTGTTAGTGTGAGTCTGTTTTTTCTGAAGTATCTTTACATACTTTGCTAAATTTAATTTGAATTTTAGTAATATAATTTTGAAGGTAAGAGAGACTACAGCTCACCATTGTGTCATCACTCTGAAAGATTGATTTTATAAAATAAATAATAGATTTTACAAGGATCATATCTATTTTGCTAACTGTAAATATAATTAAAATGATCTCCTGAAGAATTGTGGAAAATATGGAACCAACATTCCTAAAAAATAATTTCCTCCTCACAGATACTATTATTGTTTGATAATCACATATCCAGTTCTGGAAAGCAGAGTGTGGAGTTCAATGAACTCTCTATTAAAAATAATAATAAAAAAACCTGAGCAATCCAAATAAAACCTGATTTTCAGAGCTCTGAGAATTACAGCTTCAGGACAAACTATCTTGAAAACTATTGAATATCAGTAAGATAATAAGGCCTAATACACTTTAATAAGGGGCTGTCCTATGCCTCTTCTCTTACCCAAATCAGTGATAAAGTCAAAAGTAATACAAACAATGGATGCATTTAACCTCTTCTGTAATTCCCTTAAAACCACTATACTCAGAGGATAGTCAATATTTTGTCCAAAGCTGCAGCCTCCTATAGAATTTCTATCATCAGAGTGCGGTTATGTTATTTAATTTAACCCAGAGAGCAGAGAGGATGATAATTCACTAAAAATATTAAGAGGAAATTTCAATGACTTGCTTTCTACTTGGATAAAAAAATCAGGCAGATCATCAAAGACATAGAAGACTTAAGAAAAAATTTTAAACCCACTGGACCAAACAAACATTCATAGAACACAGCATGCAACAGAAAAATACAAATGATTTGCAATACACATTTTCCATGTTACACTATATGGTAGGTTATAAAATAAGCCTTTGTGAATTTATGAAGAAAGATATCATATTAAACTTACTATAAGCTATAGTATTCAAGACAGAGTGACACTAGAATAAGAATAGATATATAGATCATTGGAGAAGGACTGAGATACCATAAAATTTACTCAAATTTTTATGGTCAGTTGATATTCAGCAAGGATGCCAAGATATTTTAATGTAATAAAAACAAGTAATTTTATACATGGTAAAAGGACAGCTGAATATCCAAATGCACAATAATGCTTTTGGACCTCCTATTTATACCATACATAAAATTACCTCAAAGATATATAGTTCTAATCAAATGGCTAAAATTATTTTTTAAAAAAATAGAAGAAAACATAGGAGTGAGTTAATTATCTTTTTTTTTTTTTTAAGAAAAAGCTTTCTTATTTATTTGAAAGGCAATTACAGATGGGTGGTAGAGATTTTCATCCACTGATTCACTCCCTAAATGGCCACAACAGGCCGGGCTGGACATGGCTTGATGGAAGCCAGGAGCCAGAAGCTTCTTCAGGTCTCTCACATGGGTGCAAGGGCCCAAGCACTTGAGTCATCCTCCACTGCTTTCCCAGGAGCAGTACAGGGAGTAGGATGGAAAGTGAAGCAGCCAGAAAATTAGGCAGCAACCATATGGGATGCTAGTAACAGAAGCAGAGGCCCAAACTGCTATGCCACAACAAGGCTCGCAAATTCATGATCTTGAGTTAGGCAATGGTCTGTTAAATGTACCAATAAAAACATACCTTGTAGCAGAAATAGGGGTAGATAATTTGTACATAACCAAATTTTTTTTTCATTTTTTAAACTTTTATTTAATGAATATAAATTTCCAAAGTATAGCTTATGGATTGCAATGGCTTGCCCCCCGTAACGTCCCTCCCACCCGCAACCCTCCCCTTTCCCACTCCCTCTCCCCTTCCATTCACATCAAGATTCATTTTCGTTTCTATAGCCAAAATTTTTAATGTTTTATCCATCAAAGAGAGTCATCAAGAAATAAAACTGAACTGGCAGAAGGAAGGAATCTATTTGCAAATCAATGCTTTGAATTCCAGATTATATATGGCCATATTATAAATCAACAGTTTGAAATTATGAAGTATCCAAGTTAATGATGAATCTCAACATGTATTGCTAAGGAAAGAGTAAAACAAAAACAATTGGCCAATAAAGTCATGAAGAATTGGAAAACATCATTAGTCATCGTGGATTGAAGTCAAAACCACAATAGAAACATCATTTCACATAAAATACAATGTTGAAAATAAAAAACAGAAAAAAATAAGTTTTGGTAAAAACATTGTAATTCTAGAACTTTCATGCTTCACTGGTTAAAATAAAAAAAAATAGTGTGGCCCCTTCATAAAACTGTTTGATATTTTCTCAAAAAATTAAGCAGATTTACTGTGTCACCCCAAAATTCCACTAAAGTATGTCTCAAAAGAAATTAAAAAGAAATGTCCGTATGTATCAGTATTGCTGCAAATATAATTTTGTAAAACTTATTTTCATACCTCTGATTAAATTAGTGGTTGAAAATGTTGTGCTACTATAGTTTTAATGGTTAAACCAATGGTTAAAATGGTATACTACAATGTTTCTACTGATCTGGGATTACGTTCAAAGTTACTGTATATGGGTGAAATGATGATTTTTTCCATTCAATTATTATTTATATCATTGTGTATATTCCCAATAAACTAGATTCTTTATATTTTTTACTTATCAAATTCTTATTAGTGAAATATTAATAATTTTACTGTAATATGAATTTTAAAGATACTATCAAAAACTAAAAAAGAAGAAAGAAAATGAGAGAAAGGAAGAAAAAGGGAGGGAAGGGGAGAGGGATGAAGAGAATATCATTATATTTTTAAAATTGTATCTATGAACTATATCAATCTATTAAAAACTAATTTTTTTAAAAAATTAAAAAGTAAATGAAAAAACCTAAATTCACACTAGCTCAAATGAATGTTCACAGCAGTATTATTCACATCCAAAACATGGAAATCAACAAAGTTCTTTTTCTCTATTAGTGGATAAATATAATATGGTGTAGCCATCAGTGGAATGACATCTGTCAATAAAAAATAATAAAATATTAATACATGCTATAATTAGAACCAATCTTTGAAAACAAAATGCTAAGTGAAAAGCAGCAGTTACAACAAATACATATTGAATGATTATGTTGATTGGGTGATTATTGAACAGCATATGTGAAATGCCTTTCTGAATACAATCAGAGACAGTAGATTGGTCCAACATGCAGGCAAGCAGTGGGAACTGGATCAGGGGATGCAGGATGGGAAAACAGAATGGATACGGCTTTGAAGGTGTATGAGGCTCTAAGGGAGAAATGAAAATATTCAAAACACATGGTGATGATGGTTACAAACTGTGAAAATACTAAAAACCGTTAAACTATACATTTTAAATTGGTGAATTTTACACTATATACAATATTTCAATAAGGCTGTATAAGATGTTTATTAAGGAAATAACTGAGCATACCTTTCTATTCACTTAGCATATACAGTTGAAAGGGGTGTGTTCTTCCATGGACAAACACAGTAAGGAAGCTCACGAAATTTTTAGAGTTGCAACAACTTCATTTCTTTAAAAAATTGTCACTGTCCTGTGCATAAAATTTTTTTCAGACTTTTGTGTCTAAAACAGCATCTAATATGTATTTGATGTGTCATAAATTGTCTTATGCATGAATATGTTATCTTTCTTGATTAACATCTTCTTTCATTTTAAACTATTTATTGCAATTTTGGATTTAACATATTTGGAGAAATTCTATATACTTATTTAATTGTATATTTAACTTTTATTTGATTTTATTCCTGCTTAGACAATTATTTAGCTAACTGGAAGCCATTACTGCAATTAGATTTTATTATATTAATAAACATTCTTCGAGCATAAAAATCAAATAAATATATAAAACTGACACACCATAAAAACATTTATGTGATATAATGATAATGCATCATGGATCTACTTGAGTAATTTAAGGAATACAATTTTTGACATAACTGTATTTTTATATGCATTAGTCCTTAGAATAATTCCTTTGTTTTTTTACTAAATATGCAAAATTGTTTTTAAAACATTTGCACTTATTTAGTTTTTCACACTGTCTGAGACAAGCTGCCAGTGATGCTGAAAGGACAAGATATAATTTACCCACTTCCCTCATTAAGCGATCTGAATTCTAGCATTTCTTGTCTGTATAAATTCTTGCTCTCTCAATCATGTCTGAAGGATAAGAGTCCCAGTATATAGCTGCAATGTTCTTTTCTTTCAGCCTAATTGATTTCAGATGAGGCTTCTGATCTACTGTCCCTTATAACCCGGCTACTTCATTTTAATGTAATGAACAAGTCTCCCTTTAGCTTAAGTATATAAGCTGGAAGACATTTATGCCCTACAATTTTCCATTATTTGTACCTACGTGCATGCATATCCTCTATTGAGTCTGAGGAAAAGTTTGCTGTGGTAAACTTGAGGACCTGACTTAATTGTTTGAATTTAACAAAAAGAAAATCATTTTCCTTAAGATATTTTAAAATTAAAGTACAACCTTGTAACTTGTAAAGTCTAAATTTTTTATAGTTTTGGTTGCTTTTTTCCCAACTAATTTACTTTTTGTTTAAATTAATTAATTTATTTAAGAGGCACAGTTAGACAGAGAGAGGGAGAGACAGAGAGGTCTTTTATCCGCTGCTTTGGCCACAACAGCTGGAGCTGGGCAGATACCAAGCAGAGGCAAGGAGATTCTTCCTGCTCTCCTACACCGGCGCAGGGGTCCAGGCACTCTGGCCATCCTCTGGCACATCCCAGGTCATTTGCAGGGAGCTGGACTGGATGTGGAGCAGCAGGGTCTCCAACCGGCACCCATATGGGATGCCAGCATCTCAGGCAGAGGTGTTTCCTCCCAACTGATTTCTAAATACTTGCAAGAATTAATAAATGCTCTTGAGAATGTTGAAGGAGGAAAAGGCAGGGGCTCGAAATAAGGATAATAGGATAATATGCATAAACCACATATTCAAATAAAACATATATGTAACAATGATCAGATTAAGAAACATTATATAAGCAATAATGCTTAAAGCAGGCATCAGTTATATGTTTAAATTATAGAAAGTGTTGCTACTTACAACAAACGGTCTTAAGAAAGTTGCTGCTAAATATATGATCACTGGGACCGGTGCTGTGGTGCAGTGGGCAAAACCACCACCTACAGTGCACCCCATATGGACGCCAGTTCGAGTCCTGGCTGCTCCACTTATGATCCAGCTCTCTGTTATGGCCTGGGAAAGCAGTAGAAGATGGCCCAAGTTTTTGGGCCCCTACACCCGTGTGGGAGAACCAGAAGAAGCTCCTGGCTTTGGATCAGTACAGCTCCAGACACTGAGGCCGTTTGGAGAGTGAACCAGCAGATGGAAGACCTCTCTTTCTCTCTCTGCCTCTCCTTCTCTCTGTGTGCAGCTCTGACTTTCAAATAAATAAATCAATCTTTAATATATATGTATATTTGATCATTATTTTATTAAATAAGTCACTAATTTTTATTTAAATCTTTTTAGGTGATTTACTTTACCACTCAACAAATTTAATAGTCTCGGTAAACTGACTCAAGAAAATATAACTAGTAGCATTCATATTTACAAGAATTTTTAAATTTATGTAATTAAGGCCTTTTCCTCCATATGTGTAAAGTTCCTTTCACTTTATCTTAAATTTAAAATACATTATTTAATTTTAAGTTATTTAAATTATTTTAATTTAAAATACATTATTTAAAATAATTTTGGAATATAATGGCAATTCCAATGAATGTGTTCACAATTTTACATATGCTATGTTTATTTTTTTTATTGAAGCAGAGTACTTCCAGTTCTAAGAAAGAGAAATGTGAATATTTCTAGGAGAAATTTTTTTTATTATTTTATTTAGCAAACTGTAGCTCTATATTCTAATTCACTGCTTGTGCTTTCTTCAGGAGGAAGGGTAACTTTAGTGGCTGCCAAAATGAGGAGGAAAATAAGCATGTTCACTGTCATTGGAAAGCATGCTGAACACTGGCTACGTTCTCTACAGAGGTCATTGATGTGCAGAGACTGACGCCAGGATTTGAGAACAAAGTGAATTAATACCTGCAATTCTTCAACAAATTCAACATCATATGATACATTTAAAGACAAAACTTTACTAGTTTATGTTATTTAACACACTGTTCATATAAGCTGAATTTATAAAACTTGGAGAAATATTCGTTTTCTTTATGTGGCTATGACAAAACCAATTTCATGTTAAGCTGTCATTTACATGGACAGGTATAACTGAAAAGATTTCTGTTTTTCCAAATGGACTTGCCTACATGCTCTCATCTATAAAATCACACCATCACCAATACTGAGGATACAGTAAACTGTCTTGCTATTTGAGTGTCTTCTATTTTTTCCAGGTTTTTTCTGTTTGTTCTTTTATTAGTAAAGATGAGTAACAGCTATAAAAACCATTTTTCCTAAAGATACATCTGTAGCCTGAGAAAACCTTAGAAATGATCATTTCTCTCCATTTATAAAAAGGATGCTGGATAATATTGAAGATCAACCTGCAAATTCATGGTCAGCCTCAGATTAAAGGAGCTGCCTCTGGAGGAGTCTTGAGTTCTCTCCAGTGACCAGAGCTTAAGAACGTAGCCATGGGGTCAGCGCTTTGGTGCAGTAGGTTAATGCTCTACCTGTGGCGCCAGCATCCCATATGGGCACTGGTTTGACTCCAGGCTGCTCCACTTCTGACCCAGCTCTCTGCTATGGCCTGGGAAAGCAGTAGAAGATGGCCCAAGCGCTTGGGCCCCTTAACCCGCGTGGGAGACCCAGCAGAAGCTCCTGGCTTCTGGCTTTCTGATCGGCACAGCTCCAAATGTTGAGGCCAACTGGGGAGTTAACCAGTGGATGGAGGACCTCCCTCTCTGCCTCTCCTTCTCTCTGTGTAACTCTGACTTTCAAACAAACAAATAAATCTTTAAAAATAAATACATAAATATATAATACAAGTATCTCTATATAAAGAGTTTCTATTGACATTTTAGTTCACATATTTAAAGTTGTTTTAAAATTTTTTACTTATCATATTAAAGTTTTAAAATTAAGTCGTTATAAAATAATATCAAGAAATTGTTGAATCATTTACGTACTGAATGTAGGTTGAAGTTGGTAATGAAAGAGGCAAGTAATTTTCAGCAATTCTCCTCTCAGAAAGAAAATAAAATAATATGGTTAAGTTCTATGCCAATAAAAATGTTAAGTACTATCATAGAATTTCTGGAATTAAATAAAAAAGATATAATAAATGGGCACATTTTGTATCTTCGACTTTCACTAAATTTTTAGGCATTATGTGACAAATGTGCTCAATCAATGTATTTGTGCTTTTGCTAAAAATATATATTAAACTGATTACTTAGCAGATTGTCTCATGCTACATCCAGTGAAACATAAATTTTCATTCATAATTAATCCGTTTTTTCATGATTGCTGTGGAGATTTATCACATTATATACAGCTGAGTTGATTGTCGGCAGGTATTTTAATTCAAACATTTACACTCCTGAATTTTCAGAAGTTTCAAAGTATATGCCATAAGAAAAACACTCCCCATATAGATTTTATAGATTTTAGTAAACTAAAACTGCAAAATATGCTAAAGTTCATTGGATAATTTTAATTAAACTGTACTAGCCTAAACTTTGAAAGTTTGCTATTAGATATCTACAAAAGTAAGCATAGCTAAGACAGAAACTGACAATCTTTATCATTGAAAAATAGTTTTAGTTTTGTCATTTTTCAGCTTAGGATATCTTTCATATCCTTAAAGTCTCTCCCTTTATAACACACACACACACACACACACACACACACACACACCTATATGTGTATACATATATTTGATTTATAATATTTTCGAATGTCTTGCTTGTAAGGTTTTCTTCCATGTCTTGAGGCTTATAACCTAGAAGAAACCAATCTGAACTGTGAAAATCCTCATTTCCACTGGGAATTTTATTTTTAGATTTTCACTCTCCATCCATCTGCCTTTGAGCAATTTTCTGTACTTCAAGCATGAGCAAGCAATATTAATCCAATTTCTACTTTCTGTGGAGCACATTATGTTAGATCATATGCACTTCAGTGCTTCTTCTTAGAAACTTTGTGTTTACTTAACTGTCTCACCATCAACCTCTACGGACAAGAGTGATAAAGAAATATAAAAAAGCTAGGTTTATATGATGAAGCAGTATCTGACACAGAGCAAAATTACACATTGATATTTGAGCAATTATCAATAGACTACAGAAAAAGGCTTATTCTTCAAATGCTCAACTACTTCAGTTACGTATTAGGGATCATGTTAAATGTTTTCTGCTTTACTAAAACACATCATTTTATGTGAACTTATTATATCTTATATAAATTATTTTCTTCCTCTCAGAATTATTATTAAACATTAAAAATATGATATGTCCATTCAATATATGAAATTATCCTAGAAATAGAGTAACAGAAATTTACACTCCGCAATAACTCTACAAACCCAATGTATAAATACAATTTATTCTTTGTATTTTCCAAATACATACCAGATTTATTGATTCTGTCAATATGATTCAAGCTTCTGAATAAATATTTAAAATATAATTAAGTATTCATTTGTTTTAATGATAAATCTGAAATTAACAAGCATTTAATTGTCTTTAAATTTTACACATAATCTCAGAGACATTAACAAAGAAAATTGCTTTATCTAAAGAGATTACAACTTAAACATATGTTGAGAATCTATCCATAAATTTAGTAATGCTATACATAAAGTATTGGTCCTGAGAATTTCACATTAGAAAAGCTTTAAAATAAAAATTTTTCAACGTAGATCAATATGGAAAAAATTTAATTCACATCCACACATATTGGGAAAGAATGAAATAATAGATCATATAGGCTAAGCTGTGTTAGTCTTAACCCCACCCTGAAAGACGCTTAATGGTAATAAAAGAGATAAAAAGAAAATAAAGCTTAAGGCAAATGCAACAACAATATAAGAAATTCAAATCCTTTTGAGGGTTAGAGTTAGAAAATGCTTTCTTTATCTTCACAACAACCTGCTTTGCTAATCATTATCCAAAGTATTCTTTGAGTTAAAGTGATTAATCATTTTTAAAGTCTCCAGATCAGCAAGTGCCTGTCTTGCCCTCAAATGAGTAGGTGTTTAATACATCCTTCCAATATGAAATAATCAATGCCAGAGCTTACCCCAGATGAGGATATTTTTCCTTAAATGCATCACCATTGCCCAATAGAAATATTAGGATATTACCTGAGGGAGAGCATTTTGATATATCATCAGCTATTTTCACCCATTTGAACTCTGTGGTGGATTAATATAAGAGATAAGCTTGCAATCAATTCCAGAGAAAACAGCTTTTAAGGTGAAAGAAGGAGAAAGGAAGAGATGAGAAGGTCAAAATAGGGTGTCCTTGCCAACCAAAAACTGAGAGTGCACTGGGAACCTTAAACTCAGGACATGAAAACGAACAAAATATATAAGCAATAAAAAAGGAAAAATAAAAATTTGCATCATCAATAAAAAGGATGTAATTTGAACTTATCTCAGTCAGAAAAAAATAAAATTTATCCCCATTTGAAAAGATTTTTTAAGAGTTGCAAGCAGAGATAAGGGGAATAAAAAAGCTGAAGTGAGGCATCCAGACACAAGTAATGTTAGAGAGCCATTACTGCTTGTACATTAAGAGTTCCTAAAGGAGAAATTGAACTAGTGAAGGAAGTGCAACCCAGGCTCAGGCTGTGCAGAAAAACAACAGCTGACAAAAATGCATCACCAGGTAAGAGGCCATGGAGAATCTCACTCCATTATTGTTCTCTAATCTCATGTTGGTGTTTTTTGTTTGTTTGTTTGTTTTTTAACACCTAATCATAAACAGCCAGCATGGAGCACTGTTGATGCAATCGATATGGGATATGGGATGATGCCTGGGGCACAAACTGGTGTAGAGATTAAAACATGTCTCAGGTGTGCAAATAGAAAATAACAATTGCATAATTCATCTATCACTCATTTTCAGGGCTCAGCATGAAAAGAAGCACTAGTTGTTTTCTTATATTTTTATGAGCTCATTTAATGTAAGTGCATATGGTCTAGGATGTACATATCAAATTTGGCAAATCATCAGCTCTTCATGCAAGCAATGTCCAGGATCTGTAAGACAGATACATAGTGTCAATGACAATGTTAGTTTCAAAAGTTAGTACAATGTAATTTGAGAAATTAGCAATTTTTCACTTCTGTTGATGTTGAGTTTCATCTTCTAGCTTATTAACACTTAATATAACGATTTATAGATCTGTGGGTAATCCTGTGAGGCTGCCTGTCGAGGCCATACAGTTAGCTGGACTGCTGGCAGGCAATGGGAACCCCAGGCACGTTTATCCCACCCTTGCCTTCTGCCAACAGGCAAACTGCTCCCGGGTTAGGCCCAGGCCCATCAGGAAAGCTATCATAGCCTATGTGACCTTCAAGCTGATTGGAGAAGCATTGCAGAGCCAATATTGGCTCTATCCTATAGAATTAGTGTTGCCCTGAATTAGGTACGCCCCTTCTGCCTGCCCTTTGCCCCCTCTGCCTGCCCGTTAGAAGGCGTGCTTGGTTGTTAATAAGGCAGACATGTTCACCGAAATGTGTCTCTGGTGCTTCTTGTCAAAAAGTGTTGTTGCACCCATGCTGACAGCATGGGCCTCGCAGGATTAACCTGCATAGGCCCTACTGTATTTGATAATGGATATGTTTTTGATTTTTTAAAACTTTTACTTATTGATAGAAAATTTACAAGAATTTGATGTGTTTTTCCTTTGTGGGGGCAATATGAATGCAATTTGAATTTTGAAATTAGTGACCCAGTGACCAAAGGGGAAAGACCATCTGCACTCAGGAGTACATGTTTTATTCTCTTAATTGTCTAGTGCTATTATGGCAATTATGTCAATATAAATATATATAGACATATGCATATATGTGAGTGTGTGTATATATATATATTTATATATGTATACTCAAGCACACATAGAACAGTGCATATATAGATGATAAAACCTGCCTTGCCAAATCAAATGTGAAGGAGCCAGAGTTGACTCCTTTAAAACTTCTATCTTATCGTTCACAATTCTTCATATAATGTTATCTACTAGGACACTTTTAATTTGAACTATTGTTTCTTGAATCTCTTCCTTTAGTGGCATCTGACATTAATAATTCATTAATCAAAAACTAATACTAATGTTTTTTCAAATTTTAAAGTTAAATCAATAATGTGGTGAAAATAGTATTGCATGTAAGATTGCATGTATATAAATGAAAATCCTGTCCAAAAACTTCTTCCAACACTCTTAGCACACCCCAAATAAGCATGTCTGCACTTACATTCTTGTCTTCTGACTTTGGGCATGTGATGGTAGCGATACTTGCTAGTGAATTGGATCCTCTCCCTTTGGAGACTGAAACAGATACTGCTGATCCATGAGGATTCTTTCCTTTTGAGTAGAGATTCAGCCCAGGGTGCTTTTCAGCATTGCACTGCAGCCAGAATGAATTGATAGTGATTGCAGGAGAGTGGAAGCACGTTTCTTTCTTGGGCTAGTTTCTCATCTTGGAATTTCGGAGTGAATCTTCCTCTGTCAATTGGAATTAAATACTTACATCCCAGGGTAATTGTATCTATTTCAGGCATGACAACTGCCTGATATTTAATATACACTTAATAAACATTGATTTACATCCTACTTTCTCCCTCTATCCTACACCACAGAAATCAGCTCTTCTCCCTTTCTCTCACATTGTCTCTAAAACAAATAAAATGAATACATAAATTTTAAATAGCTGCTTACAGTATCTCAATGTCTTCATATCTATTCACTAAATAACCTTTGTATGTTTAATATTAAGTTGGGGACCAATGCTGTGTCACAGTGGGTTAAACCCAAATGGATGCCTTTTAGAGTCCTGGCTGCTCCACTTCCCAATCAGTTCCCCACTAATATGCCTGAGAAAGCAGTGGAGGATGGTGCAACTGCTTTGGACCCAGCAACTAAGCTCCTGGCTTCTGCTGGGCCCAATCCTGGCTGTTGCAGCCATTTGGGGAGTGAACCAGTGGATGAAAGGAAGACTTCTGTCTCTCTCTGTCTCTCCCTCCCTCTGTGTAATTCTGACTTTCAAATAAATAAATAAATTTTTTAAAAATGTATATATTAAGTTCTGAATTTTTCTTTATAAATGTTTCATTTAAAATTACATCAAAGTATAAAATTTCGTGTGAACAATTTACCATATGTATATGATAATATATATATGTAAATTAAAATTCAATTTGAAAATATTTCTTAAGCATTTACTGATTATTCAATATATCTCTGGGAGATTTTGTGATATGAAAAGAAAACACAAACAGAAGACTACAAAAATTGATAGAATAGATGCATGAGACACAATATGTAAATTCAACATGTTTTGAATCATAATTTGATACTTTAAGCTTTTTTTTAAGCTTTACTTTATTAACAGGGAGCTGATAGATGTGGAGCAGCTAGGACCTGAACCAGTGTCCATATAGAATGGCGTCACTGCAGGCTGGAGCGTTAGCCCACTGTGCCACAGTGCCAGTCCCTTTTGGTATTTTTTAGAAAGCTTTTATTTAATGAATACAAATTTCATAGGTACAGCTTTAGGAATATAATGGTTCTTCCCCCAACACCCACCCTCCCACCCCTACTCCTGTCCCACCTCCTATTCCCTCTCCCACCCCATTCTTCATTAAGATTCATTTTTAATTAAATTTATATATAGAAGACCAACTCTATACTAAATAAAGATTTCCACAATTTGCACATATACATACACAGACAAAGTATAAAGTACTGTTTGAAAACAAGTTTTACAGCTAATTCTCACGGTACAACTCATTAAGGACAGAGGTCCTACATGGAGAGTAAGTGCACAGTGACTCCTGTTGTTGATTTAACAATTAGCACTCTTATTTATGACGTGAGTGATCACCTGAAGTCCTTGGACACTGGTTTTAGAAAAAAAAAAAAATCTCTCCTTCAATAACCCATCTCTTGAGATTGATTTCATTTCAGATTAAATGTCACTACTCTATTCATACCCAGATTAGAATAATAATAACAGCTGGGCCTTAATGGAACACTCGTGAATACCCTATTTTTTTCAGAGTCTCTTCAGGTAAACTCCATGGAGACTTCAAATGTGGATCCTTCTATTATTTCCCATAGGTTAGATGGTATCACAAACAGTTCCTTCAATTTTCAGATTGCTATCTGCTGAATTTTTCTGTCTCTCTTCCTCATATGAAGCTCAACAAGTGCATAGACCTTCCAGAATAACTCCAATTCTAGTCAGGAAAAATCACTTTCTTACTGCCTCATGATTGACAAGTTCACTGAACAGCAGTTGAGTTAGCGTGGTCTCATTATTATGCAACGACATGAAGCTTCCTCTCCTTCATCTGCTAGCCCTCCCGCTTTCTAAATGTGCAATTTTAGGTCTACCTGGAATAATAAATGGGCTAATGCTGAGGCATGTGTCTCTTAACAACTTATTTCCTGAGTTACACTAAGACCAGGTGGAAGCTTGAAATTACTTCTTATAAGTGCTTGATTAAATTCTTAGCCAAGGGCCATTCTTCTCCCAATCTCTCTATGGGGAGGAGACATTCATTTTCTTCTTCCATTAATAAGAGCTTTTCAAGGAGGAACAAGTGGTGTGTGATTTTGATTGCTGTAAAGAGGTCTAGTCCCATAAGGACTTAGAAGAGACCATTGAATTTGTTAATTAGTGGGTCCTTGGAGAATCGAGCTCTCAAGATTGTAGTTTCAGCAAAGTGGTAGGATGAAAAATAACAAAGAGTGAGTTGAGACTGGAAGAAAAGGCAATGGAGGTAATAATACTGTTTTGCGAATGTTGCCAGTAAACACATAGAGAATGGGTATTGAGGACATTATGGTTTCAGAAGGTGATCTTTGCAGATACTAAATTTTGAGGTAGATATTGTGGCACAGTGGATGACGCTGTTGCTTGGGATGCCTGCCTCCTAAAAGAAATGTCAATTTGAGTCCCAACTCCTTCACTTCTGATCCAGCTTCCCACGGATGTGCCTGAGAAGTAAGCAAATGGTGGCCCAAGTGCTTGAGTCCCTGACATCCACAGAATTCCTAGCTCTGACTCTTGCAAATATCTGAGAGGTAAGCGAGTGCATGCACGCAATCTCTTTCTATCTCCTCTGTCATTCTTTTATTTTGTTTTTTAAAGTTTTTATTTAATGAATGCACATTTAATTGTTACAACTTTCATTCTGTCTTTTAAATAAATAAAAATGTCTTTTTAAAAAAATTCTAAACTGTTTAGTGTGCTTGGTTAAGAGTAAAATCAACAACAAAAGGAAGAGGCTTAACTTATAGAAAATTATCATAAGTAGATGCCGTTTGCATTGAAGCTAATTTCTCTTCTTAGACAGCTGTATGATTGGTTTATCTTTTGGGGGATTGCACACAATATTTTGTATGTTGATCTGATTGGGGAGGAAAGATTTACTCATGTGTCAAAACACCAACCAAGGGCCCAATGCTGTTGAGATGTGTCCTAAACATTTATCACTGCACTCTTAGCCTGGGAGGAAGTTCGTCCTCACTCAGTTTCATTGAGTGTACTGGATCAGCGACAGTTGTAGAATGGGACAAAGTGCCGAAAGGCTGTCGGCTGAGTTTTTTTTAAAATGTCACCTGACATATCTTTGAAAAGGGACTCCATGTTCACTTCATTGCTACTCTCGCTCCATTGCACACACCAAGGATTCCCCACAGACAGGACTTGGAAGCAAACTGGCAACTCAGGACAGCTTTCTTACCTTGCGGAAAGGATGATGGAATTTAAATGGTTAGTTGTCATTCCTTCCTCATTTCTCCACTAGACTTTCTCTTCCCAGTGAGATCCACTAGACCCATCCTTCCTGCCACTAAGCACTGCATAATGAGCTCTGGTGTGCTGCAATACACGGAACCCTAGAGAAGGCTGGCTTCAGGGTCAGCTTCCCTGAATGCTGATGCTGTTATAGTGTTTGCTGGGAGACCACAGTCAGATCACTCAACCTAGAGAACTGAAGCATCTGTATCTCTGCTTCATCCTTAGGAAAAATAAATGAAATCAAATAAGTGATGCTTTAGCAGGGGCTTTAACACAGAGTAAACAATAAATTAGCCAGCACTGTGGCATAGAACATTAAGCCTCTGCCTGCAGTGCCAGCATCCTAAATTTGTGTTGATTCAAGTCCTGCCTGCTCCGCTTCTGATCCAGCACCCTGTTAATGTGCCTGGGAAAGCAGTAGAAGAAGGCCCAAGTGCTTGGGTCCCTGCACTCATGTCATAACCTAGAAGAAACTCCTGTCCCCTGGCTTCAGACCAGCCCAGCTCCAGGCTTTGGAGCCATTTGGAGGAGTAAGATCTTGATCTCTCTCTCTCTCTCCCTTTTCTCTCTCTCTCTGTTATTCTGTCTTTCAAATAAATAAATCTTTTTAAAAGAAATGAAAAAAGTAGAAAAAAGAGAAAGAAAGAAAAGAAGATCTGAATATTTATTTAAAAGAACCACATTATGTTTTATTGAAATCTCACAATACTAGTGTGATAAAATGCTGGAGTAGTTGGAAATAACATTTATTGTTCTGTCTCTGATCAAGCATTAAAATAAATTTCTAACTGTACAAAAGCTGCTCCTGATGAAAATTTGTTTAGGTAAAGTACTAACGGACTGTAATACTAAAAATAATGGGAAAAATACTCATAGGATAAGATCTGGCAAACTGCTTTGAATAGGTCAGTGGCCAAAGCTATGGGGAAAAGCAAGCTTGTTAGAAAATTCCAGTACTTTTTGTTTGTTTTTTATAAAATAATATTGTACTATACCATTTCACCTAAAAAAGTGTTTCTTATGGGGGAAAAGCTGCTTAGACTATGTAATCATTCCACATGCTGCTCTCTAAAAGAGGGGTTTAGGAGGAGTTGAAGTCATCTAGCTCTTAAAAATTTGGTCTCTGTAAACCTTAGTGAAATTCACCATCAGGTTTTCTCCAAACCTGTGTTATTACACTGTAATTTGACCCTACTTTGTTGAAAAAGTAAAAAAAAAAAAAAAAAATTATACGGCTGTGCTTTTTAGAAAGATACATTTCCAGATAAAATCTACTTTTATGTTTCCTATTTCATAGTCACCGACCTTTACAATATCCACATTAAGCAAAAAGCCATTGGTTATTGTTTGGCACTAATCACCATGCTGAATGCCATACCTGGATTTCTTTCAACATTATGTTTTTTCAGGCGGAAATGCTTTTGAAACCTTAAAACTGTTTTTGAAATTTTATTTTACCATTAGTATATCATATTAAAGGAGACGGTTTTACTCCTCAAAAATAAATACAAGTGGATTTGCTTTTGAAAAAAAGAAATTATGTGTACCCTTACATTATTAATTCTCCTATTGACTTATTTACTGTTAGCCAGTTAAATTTCAAATAGAAGAATGCTAAGTTTTACTACCTTCTGAAACTACAGATTAGTAAAAGAGTCGAATGTCACTCAAATAATCCTAGGGAAGCATGTGAAATTCCACGGAAAAGGAATGCACCAACTGTAATATCTTGTGGTAGCAAATGTTGAAAAGACTCCTCTGTCTAGTGTGGGAAGAGGTGTGGATTGGAGTAGTAAGTTTGAAATAAAGCAAGTTTCACAGTGGGAATTGTGAAGATGTTGCTTAACAGGTGAATGGAATTTTTAACATTATGAAATGTGAAAAGCAGAAAATCAGAGAACTGTGTGTAATGTATATGTTTCACAGCCATTACAATTGGAATTCTTGGAGTTGTGATGGAAAAATATCCAGTTTGTGAATTGAAAATAACTTATAAATTAAGTAGATCTATATGAGATGCAAATGCAAATGGATAGTTCCAGATTGAAACACAGGTTTAAATTTTGGTAGGTGAGGTAGTTTATTGAATCAATAGCTTACCTGAAATGCAGAAATATCAACATATTTGCAATCCTGTAGAAATAGCTGATTTTATAAAAATGTGATATAAGATTTGCAATGTTAAGTTCAAATTGCTGTATCTTTGTAGATAAACTATTTAATAAAATAATACATTGATTCAAGAGATGTGTGAGTTGTAGTTAACTTTTTGAGAGAGATTATCATAAAAAGTTTTTTTTATTTCAGGTAATTTAATTGCCTCTACAGAAATAAATTATATACATGAGCTACTTATTTCTTTGTGTTTGACAATCAACAGTGTGGAGGAAAAAATTATCCCCTTATGAATTAAAGAACACACTCTTCAACTTACCCATTTTGAATATTTTCTTCTATTTAAGAGATCTTAAAACCCTTGTCAAGTAAAAGAGAATGAGTAACAATACAATAGATACACCGTGTTCTGTCTATTGGATGTTCAACTTCAGTGCCTACCTTGTACAAATCTTCATTGCCTATATTTTCACATTTGGTTTAAAACCCCTAACCGTAAATGTATGTGTTTTTTGGATTCTCCATTAAACTGATGCCTTGGGTCACTTTATGTTGCTGTAACAGAATGCCATTGCATGAGTAAATTATGTGGCTCATGCTTAAGGAAAGAAGCTTGAAAACTTCACTCTATGATCAAGAGGCTGCCTCTGATGAAGATAATTTGCACTAACATAACATAGCAGAAGCCATCACATGGCAAAATTGGGTGGACTTGCAGTCTGAAGAGTCTCTGTCTCTTATAATAAATCCCATCATAAGGCAGAACCTATTACCTCCCAATGGCCTTACTGCCAAATACCATCCATATATTAATTTGACAATTCATTGTCAACACATGCACTTTAAGGAACATGTTCAAAACACAGCATTTGATCAATAAAGATTTTTAAAAGATTTATTTATTTATTTGGAAGGCAGACTCAGAGAGAGAGAGAAAGATATATATATATATATATAGAGAGAGAGAGAGAGAGAGAGAGAGAGAGAGGTCGGTCCACCATCCACTCATTTGCTCCCCAAATGGCCACAATGGATGGAGTTGGGCGAATCCAAAGCCAGGAGCCAGGAGCTTCCTCTGGGTCTCCCACATGTGTGGCAGGAGTCCAAACACTTGGGCCATCCTCTACTGCTTTCCCAGGACATAAAAGAAAGCTGGGTCAGAACTGGAGCAGCCAGGCTTCGAACTGGTGTGCCCCTATAGGATGCCAGCACTGCAGGCGGTGACTTTACCTGCTACACCAGAGCACTGGCCCTATATCAATAAAGATTTGAATAAAATGTTGCATATTTGCTCACTTTATTCCTATATTTATAACCCCACCTTCTGGATATTATCTTTTAGCATGGAGAATATAGATATTTTAGATGCATTTATAATACAATGCTTATTTTAAAACAAACCACAAGTTTAATTTAGTAGTGTAACAAGTTATTTTTTTTTTGGATCATTTGGCTTTGCTTATTTCATGGGACAGGGCAAATACCACTACAAGGTTTGTTAGAGATTTCTAAGTGAAAAATGAGAGCGTTGAAACTGAAGAAATATAAAGCTTGAGAATCCAGATGCAAATAAAGAAACTGCTAGATTTAAAGAATGGATTCTAATATGGTGGGATGGAAGAAAGAAAGGAGAAGAGTTTGGGAAATAAGGAGGCAATTAGAATCAAACATTGACACTTTTCCAAGGATATTCATTTTCTTTCATGGACAATTAAATGGTATTCAAAAATTTTCAGCCATAAATGTAATAAGTGAATTTATCATTATTTTTACATGTATTTCCTATGTGATAATAGGAAAATATATTTAACTGTAGCAAGGTAGATATAAGAAATCTGTCCACAAATAAATAAAAAGGAAGCATTTTACATAAGCAGTCATATCGAACATAATTCAGACGTCTCAGTCAATGATAGACTGTAGATACAATGGCCATTTCAAGGATTAAATTTCATAAGGAAATAGTGATGTCTTAATTTGGACAAGCACCCTCTGTAATATTCACACAATGACAAAGTTGCCCAAAATACATTTCTCAGGACATATCTGCATCATTAGGCAACAAGAATAGTGCCTTGAACATCTAACTCAAGATCTATTAGTTAAATGAATGAGTTGTGATAAGGAATCCAAAATGATTTCTGGAACTCAGAATTATGAAGTTAATTTAGTTTTTAACCAATGAAATGTAACAAAAGGAAAATCAAACAATTGGCGTTAGGATATTAGAATGAAAACAGTTGGAACAATTCACCTGAATCATTAGAGTCATCATGGATCTAAACTTCAAAGAGACAGAAGTGAAATTAGCAGTATTGATCAAAGAGGAGTAAGTGGGGACATCAATATATTGATGGAGCTGATGGGATCAAAGAACAGGTGAAATGGGAGAAACCAAACAGACAGTTTGGTCACAGCAACGATTTAGGAATTAGTGAATTAAAGATTCAAGAATTTCTGCTGAAAAGATGTAGTTTTCTCATGGTTGTGCAACTCAAAAGCTGCACAGAAATGAGTTGGCAATTTAATATTTCTGACCCTGTTCCTTATAAGTGGTGCAAGGTTATGAATCAATGCTTCTGAAAGCTTAGGTTTACAAGAATTGCCACAGATGTCAAAGATTCTGATTTTTAAAATCTAGGACAAACACTGAGAATTTGCATTTTCAACTACCATGCGAATAATGTCAGGCCATGGTCTGTTTCAGTCTGTGTCACACTGCTCTGTGCACTATGACCTCACAAGACAATCAGATGGCATAATATATGGAAATGCTAATTAGTATACAGGAGGCAATCAAGAATCAATTCCTTTACTTTTTGAAGGTATATTTAGTTGCTGCTGTTATCTATCTGAGAAAGTGACAAATAAAAGTGTAAAGAACTCTAATGACAGGATTAGTAGAAGCAAGTCTAATTTCCTGAGTTTCGTCTGAAGCATTTTCAAATTCTTTTCTCTTGTCATCGCCTTTCTCTCTTTGTCAAGAGACAGAACCTGAAAACAATTGTATAAAAGGAGGTCTTCACAAGTA